>NC_091290.1:38994530-39362030 GCF_032444005.1 Ranitomeya imitator | reverse complement strand
CCCCAACACGAAGTCGGGGACCCACACGGCGTCTGCGATTAGCGAAAAGTTGAGCCTTTTCCTGGGACAAGGTCAAATTGTCCACTACCTGAGTCCAGATCTGCTGCAACCTGTCCACCACAGAATCCACACCAGGACAGTCCGAAGACTCAACCTGTCCTGAAGAGAAACGAGGATGGAACCCAGAATTGCAAAAAAATGGAGAAACCAAGGTAGCCGAGCTGGCCCGATTATTAAGGGCGAACTCAGCCAACGGCAAAAAGGACACCCAATCATCCTGGTCAGCAGAAACAAAACATCTCAGATATGTTTCCAAGGTCTGATTGGTTCGTTCGGTCTGGCCATTAGTCTGAGGATGGAAAGCTGAGGAAAAGGATAGGTCAATGCCCATCCTACCACAAAAGGCTCGCCAAAACCTTGAAACAAACTGGGAACCTCTGTCAGAAACAATATTCTCAGGAATGCCATGCAACCGAACCACATGCTGAAAGAACAAAGGTACCAAATCAGAGGAGGAAGGCAATTTAGCCAAGGGCACCAGATGGACCATTTTAGAAAAGCGATCACAGACCACCCAAATGACTGACATCTTTTGAGAAACGGGAAGGTCAGAAATGAAATCCATCGAAATATGTGTCCAAGGCCTCTTTGGGACCGGCAAGGGCAAAAGCAACCCACTGGCACGAGAACAGCAGGGCTTAGCCCTAGCACAAATCCCACAGGACTGCACAAAAGTACGTACATCCCGTGACAGAGATGGCCACCAGAAGGATCTAGCCACTAACTCTCTGGTACCAAAGATTCCAGGATGACCAGCCAACACCGAACAATGAAGTTCAGAGATAAGTTTATTAGTCCACCTATCAGGGACGAACAGTTTCTCCGCTGGACAACGATCAGGTTTATTCGCCTGAAATTTTTGCAGCACCCACCGCAAATCAGGGGAGATGGCAGACACAATGACTCCTTCCTTGAGGATACCCGCTGGCTCAGATAAACCCGGAGAGTCGGGCACAAAACTCCTAGACAGAGCATCCGCCTTCACATTTTTAGAGCCCGGAAGGTACGAAATCACAAAGTCGAAGCGGGCAAAAAATAACGACCAACGGGCCTGTCTAGGATTCAAGCACTTGGCAGACTCGAGATAAGTCAAGTTCTTATGATCAGTCAATACCACCACGCGATGCTTGGCTCCTTCAAGCCAATGGCGCCATTCCTCGAATGCCCACTTCATGGCCAGCAACTCTCGGTTGCCCACATCATAATTACGCTCAGCGGGCGAAAACTTCCTGGAAAAGAAAGCACATGGTTTCATCACTGAGCAATCAGAACCTCTCTGTGACAAAACCGCCCCTGCTCCAATCTCAGAAGCATCAACCTCGACCTGGAACGGAAGAGAAACATCTGGCTGACACAACACAGGGGCAGAACAAAAACGACGCTTCAACTCCTGAAAAGCTTCCACAGCAGCAGAAGACCAATTAACCAAATCAGCACCCTTCTTGGTCAACTCGGTCAATGGTTTGGCAATGCTAGAAAAATTA
Organism: Ranitomeya imitator; assembly: GCF_032444005.1. NCBI lineage: Eukaryota > Metazoa > Chordata > Amphibia > Anura > Dendrobatidae > Ranitomeya > Ranitomeya imitator. The sequence continues at coordinate 39,360,486 of NC_091290.1, read as the reverse complement.
CAGATGAAGCGACGATAAAAATTAGCAAAGCCCAGGAACTTTTGCAGACTTTTCAGAGATGTCGGCTGAATCCAATCCTGGATGGCTTGGACCTTAACTGGATCCATCTCGATAGTAGAAGGGGTAAAGATGAACCCCAAAAATGAAACTTTCTGCACACCGAAGAGACACTTTGATCCCTTCACAAACAAAGAATTAGCACGCCGGACCTGAAAAACCATTCTGACCTGCTTCACATGAGACTCCCAATCATCTGAGAAGATCAAAATGTCATCCAAGTAAACAATCAGGAATTTATCCAGATACTCACGAAAGATGTCATGCATAAAAGACTGAAACACAGATGGAGCATTGGCAAGTCCGAACGGCATCACTAGATACTCAAAATGACCCTCGGGCGTATTGAATGCAGTTTTCCATTCATCTCCTTGCCTGATTCTCACCAGATTATACGCACCACGAAGATCTTTCTTAGTGAACCAACTAGCCCCCTTAATCCGAGCAAACAAGTCAGATAACAATGGCAAGGGATACTGAAATTTAACAGTGATCTTATTAAGAAGGCGGTAATCAATACACGGTCTCAGCGAACCATCCTTCTTGGCTACAAAGAAGAACCCTGCTCCCAGTGGTGATGATGATGGGCGAATATGTCCCTTCTCCAGGGATTCCTTCACATAACTGCGCATAGCGGCGTGTTCGGGCACGGATAAATTAAATAATCGACCTTTAGGGAATTTACTACCAGGAATCAAATTGATAGCACAATCACAATCCCTATGCGGAGGTAGGGCATCGGACTTGGGCTCTTCAAATACATCCTGATAATCAGACAAGAACTCTGGGACCTCAGAAGGGGTGGATGACGAAATCGACAAAAATGGAACATCACCATGTACCCCCTGACAACCCCAGCTGGACACCGACATGGAATTCCAATCCAATACTGGATTATGGGTTTGTAGCCATGGCAACCCCAACACGACCACATCATGCAGATTATGCAACACCAGAAAGCGAATAACTTCCTGATGTGCAGGAGCCATGCACATGGTCAGCTGGGCCCAGTACTGAGGTTTATTCTTGGCCAAAGGTGTAGCATCAATTCCTCTCAATGGAATAGGACACCGCAAAGGCTCCAAGAAAAACCCACAACGTTTAGCATAATCCAAATCCATCAGATTCAGGGCAGCGCCTGAATCCACAAACGCCATGACAGAAAACGACGACAAAGAGCATATCAGGGTAATGGACAGAAGGAATTTGGACTGTACAGTACCAATGACGGCAGACCTAGCGGACCGCTTAGTGCGCTTAGGACAATCAGAAATAGCATGAGTGGAATCACCACAGTAGAAACACAGCCCATTCAGACGTCTGTATTCTTGCCGTTCAACTCTGGTCATAGTCCTATTGCACTGCATAGGCTCAGGTTTAACCTCAGGCAATACCGCCAAATGGTGCACAGATTTACGCTCGCGCAAGCGTCGACCGATCTGAATGGCCAAAGACAAAGACTCATTCAAACCAGCAGGCATAGGAAATCCCACCATGACATCCTTAAGAGCCTCAGAGAGACCCTTTCTGAACAAAGCTGCCAGCGCAGATTCATTCCACTGAGTGAGTACTGACCATTTCCTAAATTTCTGACAATATAGTTCTATATCATCCTGACCCTGGCACAAAGCCAGCAAATTTTTCTCAGCCTGATCCACTGAATTAGGCTCATCGTACAGTAATCCGAGCGCCAGGAAAAACGCATCGACACTACTCAATGCAGGGTCTCCTGGCGCAAGAGAAAATGCCCAGTCTTGAGGGTCGCCGCGCAAAAAAGAAATAATAATCAAAACCTGTTGAATAGGATTACCAGAAGAATGAGGTTTCAAGGCCAGAAATAGCTTACAATTATTTTTGAAACTTAGAAACTTAGTTCTATCTCCAAAAAACAAATCAGGAATAGGAATTCTTGGTTCTAACATAGATTTCTGATCTATAGTATCTTGAATCTTTTGTACATTTATAACGAGATTATCCATTGAAGAGCACAGACTCTGAATATCCATGTCCACACCTGTGTCCAGAATCACCCAAATGTCTAGGGGAAAAAAAAAAGTGAACACAGAGCAGAGAAAAAAAAATGGTGTCAGAACTTTTTCTTTCCCTCTATTGAGAATCATTAGATGGCTCCTTGTACTGTTATGTCTGCTAATAAAAGGTGTAATGAAGGCAATCCAGAGACACAGTGTGCCTAGCGATCCGAGCGCACACAGTGATCTGACAAATACCAAAAAACAAAAGAACGAGCTCTGAGACGTGGAAACTCTGTAGACTGCACACCTGATCCTATCCTAAACACAACTAATAGCGGCTGTGGATTGCGCCTAGCAACTACCTATGCAACTCGGCACAGCCTAAGAAACTAGCTAGCCTAAAGATAGAAAAATAGGCCTGACTTGCCCCCAGAGAAATACCCCAAAGGAAAAGGCAGCCCCCCACATATAATGACTGTGAGTAAGATGAAAAGACAAAACGTAGGGATGAAATAGATTCAGCAAAGTGGGGCCCGATAATCTTAGACAGAGCGAGGATAGTAAAGCGAACTTTGCACTCTACAAAAAAAACCCTAAAGCAAAAACCACGCAAAGGGGGCAAAAAAGACCCACCGTGCCGAACTAACGGCACGGCGGTACACCCTTTGCTTCTCAGAGCTACCAGCAAAACAAAAGACAAGCTGGACAGAAAAAAAAGCAACAAAATAGCAAAAAAGCACTTAGCTATACAGAGCAGCAGGTCACAGGAACAATCAGGAGAAGCTCAGATCCAACACTGGAACATTGACAAGGAGCAGGGATAGCAGCATCAGGCGGAGTTAAGTAACGAAGCAGTTAACGAGCTCACCAGAACACCTGAGGAAGGAAGCTCAGAAGCTGCAGTACCACTTGTGACCACAGGAGTGAATTCAGCCACAGAATTCACAACATGATGCTACACCTTTGGCCAAGAATAAACCTCAGTACTGGGCCCAGCTGACCATGTGCATGGCTCCTGCACATCAGGAAGTTATTCGCTTTCTGGTGTTGCATAATCTGCATGATGTGGTCGTGTTGGGGTTGCCATGGCTACAAACCCATAATCCAGTATTGGATTGGAATTCCATGTCGGTATCCAGCTGGGGTTGTCAGGGGGTACATGGTGATGTTCCATTTTTGTCGATTTCGTCATCCACCCCTTCTGAGGTCCCAGAGTTCTTGTCTGATTATCAGGATGTATTTGAAGAGCCCAAGTCCGATGCCCTACCTCCGCATAGGGATTGTGATTGTGCTATCAATTTGATTCCTGGTAGTAAATTCCCTAAAGGTCGATTATTTAATTTATCCGTGCCCGAACACGCCGCTATGCGCAGTTATGTGAAGGAATCCCTAGAGAAGGGACATATTCGCCCATCGTCATCACCACTGGGAGCAGGGTTCTTCTTTGTAGCCAAGAAGGATGGTTCGCTGAGACCGTGTATTGATTACCGCCTTCTTAATAAGATCACTGTTAAATTTCAGTATCCCTTGCCATTGTTATCTGACTTGTTTGCTCGGATTAAGGGGGCTAGTTGGTTCACTAAGATAGATCTTCGTGGTGCGTATAATCTGGTGAGAATCAGGCAAGGAGATGAATGGAAAACTGCATTCAATACGCCCGAGGGTCATTTTGAGTATCTAGTGATGCCGTTCGGACTTGCCAATGCTCCATCTGTGTTTCAGTCTTTTATGCATGACATCTTCCGTGAGTATCTGGATAAATTCCTGATTGTTTACTTGGATGACATTTTGATCTTCTCAGATGATTGGGAGTCTCATGTGAAGCAGGTCAGAATGGTTTTTCAGGTCCTGCGTGCTAACTCCTTGTTTGTGAAGGGATCAAAGTGTCTCTTCGGTGTGCAGAAAGTTTCATTTTTGGGATTCATCTTTTCCCCTTCTACTATCGAGATGGATCCAGTTAAGGTCCAAGCCATCCAGGATTGGATTCAGCCGACATCTCTGAAAAGTCTGCAAAAGTTCCTGGGCTTTGCTAATTTTTATCGTCGCTTCATCTGTAATTTTTCTAGCATTGCCAAACCATTGACCGATTTGACCAAGAAGGGTGCTGATTTGGTTAATTGGTCTTCTGCTGCTGTGGAAGCTTTTCAGGAGTTGAAGCGTCGTTTTTGTTCTGCCCCTGTGTTGTGTCAGCCAGATGTTTCTCTTCCGTTCCAGGTCGAGGTTGATGCTTCTGAGATTGGAGCAGGGGCGGTTTTGTCACAGAGAGGTTCTGATTGCTCAGTGATGAAACCATGTGCTTTCTTTTCCAGGAAGTTTTCGCCCGCTGAGCGTAATTATGATGTGGGCAACCGAGAGTTGCTGGCCATGAAGTGGGCATTCGAGGAGTGGCGTCATTGGCTTGAAGGAGCTAAGCATCGCGTGGTGGTATTGACTGATCATAAGAACTTGACTTATCTCGAGTCTGCCAAGTGCTTGAATCCTAGACAGGCCCGTTGGTCGTTATTTTTTGCCCGCTTCGACTTTGTGATTTCGTACCTTCCGGGCTCTAAAAATGTGAAGGCGGATGCTCTGTCTAGGAGTTTTGTGCCCGACTCTCCGGGTTTATCTGAGCCAGCGGGTATCCTCAAGGAAGGAGTCATTGTGTCTGCCATCTCCCCTGATTTGTGGCGGGTGCTGCAAAAATTTCAGGCGAATAAACCTGATCGTTGTCCAGCGGAGAAACTGTTCGTCCCTGATAGGTGGACTAATAAACTTATCTCTGAACTTCATTGTTCGGTGTTGGCTGGTCATCCTGGAATCTTTGGTACCAGAGAGTTAGTGGCTAGATCCTTCTGGTGGCCATCTCTGTCACGGGATGTACGTACTTTTGTGCAGTCCTGTGGGATTTGTGCTAGGGCTAAGCCCTCCTGTTCTCGTGCCAGTGGGTTGCTTTTGCCCTTGCCGGTCCCAAAGAGGCCTTGGACACATATTTCGATGGATTTCATTTCTGACCTTCCCGTTTCTCAAAAGATGTCAGTCATTTGGGTGGTCTGTGATCGCTTTTCTAAAATGGTCCATCTGGTGCCCTTGGCTAAATTGCCTTCCTCCTCTGATTTGGTACCTTTGTTCTTTCAGCATGTGGTTCGGTTGCATGGCATTCCTGAGAATATTGTTTCTGACAGAGGTTCCCAGTTTGTTTCAAGGTTCTGGCGAGCCTTTTGTGGTAGGATGGGCATTGACCTATCCTTTTCCTCGGCTTTCCATCTTCAGACTAATGGCCAGACCGAACGAACCAATCAGACCTTGGAAACATATCTGAGATGTTTTGTTTCTGCAGACCAGGATGATTGGGTGTCCTTTTTGCCGTTGGCTGAGTTCGCCCTTAATAATCGGGCCAGCTCGGCTACCTTGGTTTCTCCATTTTTTTGCAATTCTGGGTTCCATCCTCGTTTCTCTTCAGGACAGGTTGAGTCTTCGGACTGTCCTGGTGTGGATTCTGTGGTGGACAGGTTGCAGCAGATCTGGACTCAGGTAGTGGACAATTTGACCTTGTCCCAGGAGAAGGCTCAACTTTTCGCTAATCGCAGACGCCGTGTGGGTCCCCGACTTCGTGTTGGGGATCTGGTTTGGTTATCTTCTCGTCATATTCCTATGAAGGTTTCCTCTCCTAAATTTAAACCTCGTTTTATTGGTCCGTATAGGATTTCTGAGATTCTCAATCCTGTGTCTTTTCGTCTGACCCTCCCAGACTCCTTTTCCATACATAATGTATTCCATAGGTCGTTGTTGCGGAGATACGTGGCACCTATGGTTCCATCTGTTGAGCCTCCTGCCCCGGTTTTGGTGGAGGGGGAATTGGAGTATATTGTGGAGAAGATTTTGGATTCTCGTGTTTCTAGACGGAAACTCCAGTATCTGGTTAAATGGAAGGGTTATGCTCAGGAAGATAATTCCTGGGTTTTTGCCTCTGATGTTCATGCTCCCGATCTTGTTCGTGCCTTTCATGCGGCTCATCCTGGTAGGCCTGGGAGCTCTGGTGAGGGTTCGGTGACCCCTCCTCAAGGGGGGGGTACTGTTGTGAATTCTGTGGCTGAATTCACTCCTGTGGTCACAAGTGGTACTGCAGCTTCTGAGCTTCCTTCCTCAGGTGTTCTGGTGAGCTCATTAGCTGCTTTGTTACTTAACTCCACCTGATGCTGCTATCCTTGCTCCTAGTCAATGTTCCAGTGTTGGATCTGAGCTTCTCCTGATTGTTCCTGTGACCTGCTGCACTGTATAGCTAAGTGCTTTTTTGCTATTTTGTTGCTTTTTTTCTGTCCAGCTTGTCTTTTGTTTTGCTGGAAGCTCTGAGACGCAAAGGGTGTACCGCCGTGCCGTTAGTCCGGCACGGTGGGTCTTTTTTGCCCCCTTTGCGTGGTTTTTGCTTTAGGGTTTTTTGTAGACTGCAAAGTTCGCTTTACTGTCCTCGCTCTGTCTAAGATTATCGGGCCCCACTTTGCTGAATCTATTTCATCCCTACGTTTTGTCTTTTCATCTTACTCACAGTCATTATATGTGGGGGGCTGCCTTTTCCTTTGGGGTATTTTTCTGGGGGCAAGTCAGGCCTATTTTTCTATCTTCAGGCTAGCTAGTTTCTTAGGCTGTGCCGAGTTGCATAGGTAGTTGTTAGGCGCAATCCACAGCCGCTTTTAGTTGTGTTTAGGATAGGATCAGGTGTGCAGTCTACAGAGTTTCCACGTCTCAGAGCTCGTTCTTTGTTTTTGGGTATTTGTCAGATCACTGTGTGCGCTCTGATCGCTAGGCACACTGTGTCTCTGGATTGCCTTCATAACACCTTTCATTAGCAGACATAACACAGTACCCCATATGTGGTTGTACACTACTTAGAGAACACGGCAGGTATCGGATGGGAAGGAGCGCTACTTGGCTTTTTCAACGCAGATTCCTTTTGAATAGATTGCGGGCTCCATTAGCCCCCATATGATGATATTTTCCAAAAGTGAATTTATTGATTAGGGTATATACATAAGATGAATCAGATAGGGTACATGAGTAACAAAATAAAGGATGTTTTTTGTCTTTGTCAAAGTCGCAGAATATCTGAATCACTTTAACAAAGTGATATTTGTAGTGATACCATTTTTTTTCTATACACCTTTTGAACATTTTTGTGTTTATTTTTTTTTTTTTAGAGCTTAGGTCATTATGGATGTGGTGATAACAAATGTGCACTCATATTGTAGTTATGTCCCCATATTGTATCCATGTCCCCATATCCAGGTCCCCATATTGTAGTTATGTCCCTATCTAGGTTCTCATATTGTAGTCATGTCCCCGTATTGTAGTTATGTCCCTATCTAGGTTCTCATATTGTAGTCATGTCCCCATATTGTAGTTATGTCCCTATCTAGGTTCTCATATTGTAGTCATGTCCCCATATTGTAGTTATGTCCCCATATCCATGTTCCCATATTGTAGATATGTATCCTATTGTGCCGTTCTTCATATTCACATAAATGAGAATATTCTCAATTTCAAATGAGATTTTTCTCACCTGTCCTCTGTACCCTCAGCATCCGTACTGCACATGTGGGCGCAGGCAATGTAGACCCCTTGACGATCGCGGCCTGATACAGGAGTCGCCACCAGCAGCACTTTATTTCAGTTGAATGTCACCAGCCAATCAGAGGCCAGCAGCTGACATCTGCATGCTGGCGCATGACAGTGATATCATACACTACCACACCTATGTCAGCTGCTGGCCTCTGATTGGCCGTCGGATGGCATAGGTATTATTGTGTAGAAAGATTCTGCACTGCAATACATTTTAATTGAATGTGGACGCACATTTAGCTGAAATAAAATGCTGCCGTCAGCGGCCCCCTGGACCCGGCAAGGATCGCCAATTGGTCTATAGTGCCTGCGGGCCACATGAAGCCGCCTCGGGGGGGAGGGCGCATGTGGCTCGTGGCCGCGTTTTTTGAGACACCTGGCTTAGATGATCCGTTCATCTCAGTATATTGGTAATGTGGAGTCCCTAAGGTGCCAGAACTGCAGAAGAACCCTAAAAGTGATGTCATTGTAGAAATTGCGCCTCCCAATTAATTCATTTATGGCTGAAATGACTATTTTGTAACATTCATGATTTGTTTTATTCTGGTGAACTGCAAATATGCCAGTTTAGTTCCCATACATTGTGCCCCCATACAGAGTAGCACCCCCATACATTGTGCCCACCTTGTGTTTCTGGCATCATGCACCCTGTAAATTAAGTGTGCTCTCCTCACTACAATAATGCCAAATATGTTGCCACTTACAGTGGTTTGGGCACAGTGTGGCTCAGAAGGAGAGGGGTATTTGGATTTGGGATTTCACTGGATTTTATTTGAGGGGTTGGGAGCCTTATTGCTTTTCCACATAGGAACCCCCTATATTTCCAGTGACAGGTGATGGACCTGAGTGGGGCCTGGTTTTGTGCGGGATGAGATGGCTTTTTAATGGTATCATTTTGGTCTACATAACAGTTTTTAGTCGCTTTCAGTATAAGGCTGGGATAACATTCTCGTGCTCTACACTGAGCACTTACGTCAGAGTTTCCATGTAAATCTCACAAAAATGTGAGTCCCCCGTTGGAACCACCCACCACAATGAGGCAGATGGTGACACTTTGGACACCATTTAGTGTCTGCTCCGGTGATATCCATCATTTTAGGAATTCACACAATCGTTCTACCACACTTGTGCGCTAAAAAGACACCTAAAATGATGAAACACTGCCGGAACAGAGACTAGAGGGAGTCCAACGGGATGCCATCTGCCTCATAAATGAGTGGCTCTGTCAGGGTTTTTGTCTGAATCGCATTTTCTGGGATTTACACAGAAACCCTGATGGAAGCGCTCAGAGGAGAGCACGGGATAAATGTGAGCCGCGCCTTGTTCAAATTTTTGGGAGGCAGAATGAACAAATAGACAGCAGTACAAGAATAGCTCTTATTTTTATTTTTAACATTTCACCACGCGGTATAATTGATAAGGCATATTTATTCTTTGGGGTCAGTGTAATTACAGCGATACCAGATTGATATTGTTTTATTTTTTTTTTTTACTGCTATCACTCAGTAAAAATGCTTTTTTATTAAAAAAAAAAAATTTTTGCCGCCATATTTGGAGAGCTGTAACTTTTATATTTTTTGACGAGTTGGAAATTTTTTGCCACGATTTTGAAGTACATAACATTATTTGATCGCTTGTTATTCAGATTTTTCAGACACAGAATGTAAAAAAACAGCAGTTCCGTTATTGTTTTTATCTTTTTTTTTTGTTCAATGTACAGCAAAAATTATAAGACCGATTTGCTTGTCGAGTCAGTACGATTACAGCGATACTAGATTTATATTGTTTTTTTTTTTTATTCTTTGCTGCTTTTACAGACTAAAAACATTATTTTACAAAAATGACTGTTTTTCTATCACCATATTCTGAGAACTGTAACTTTTAATTTTTTTTCCCAAATGAGCCATATTAGAGCTTGTTTTATGCAGGATGATTCAGTGTTTTTATTTATAACTTTTTTTATGTGTGTGCGTTTGTATGATGAAAAAAACATTTTTGGTGTTTTTCTTTTTTGTACAGTGTTCGCTATACAGAATAAATAAAAATGTCAGTTTTATATATTGGTTCGTTCTGGGCTCGGCAATACCAATTATGTGTACTTTTTATCTCTGTTTTATCGCAAAGGCTGCAATTTTAGTGGTGAAACGACTTGTCATAATTTTTGTGTGCTTTTTTTGTGTTATTTAGTCATATTTATTTTACTCTTTTCACTTTTTCATGAAGTTCCACTGTGGGACATGTATACTTTTTACTTTGATTGCTGGTCTCATGCACTGCAGTACTCATGTATTGCAGTGCATGAGACCTGTCAGTGACTCACTGACTTTGCCTGTGAGATCTGACATATAGCTGGATCTCACAGGCCACCGTACCCTGGGCCATAACATAACCTCAGGGTACCATGACAAAAATTGGCACCCGTGATTATGATTGCGGGATGTCAATCCCTCCATAGAGTGTCTTTTACCTCCTTTTAACCACTTAGATAAGGTGTTGAAAGGGGTTAATTAGCCCCAATCGGCTGCTGATACCACAGGGTGTCAGCTGTCATGTGCAGCTGTCACTTGTGGGAATTGCACCCACGAGGGAGCGCTTTTCACTTATTCCCGACCGCTGCTGATACGGCGATCAGGAATGTCTCCTTATCGGCCTCAGTTTTATTTCCTATTGGTGGTCATTAATGGGTTAATAAATTGCAGTCATCATATTATATTTTGCTGTGTACTTACAATTGCTCATTTTGCCTTTCTACCCAGCTAATTATTCTTTTTTCTCTGTTCTATGTAGAAACAGGAAGTCTCCTGTCCCTATATTTATCATTCTATTTTTTGACTCCTGACCTAGCTGTTAAACTGTTTGGCCATACCAAAGGTGCACCAAGCACCTGTCTTAGTTTAAACAGACATTCTGTGCTGACAGACTCCATTTAAATTTGCAACCGTGTCTGTCACTGTTTGCTTACTGTGTTTGTATAAGTGTGTGTGTCTGTGTGTGTGTGTCACACTCTGGATGGATGAGACCGGCGGATGGCACAACACACACACACAACGGGATGGAAGAAGGGAGAGGAAGGCCCTAACAGTAGGGAGTGAGGGATGGGGCACCTCCTAACCACAACCTGTGCCTATCCCTAAGCTCCCCTAAAGCCCTATGTGGGTCCTTCCCCCTGCTGCCATCACGTACCTAGTTCCTAGCTGTCATCTCATAATACCCTGGCTAGTGCACTGTCCAGCAAGGATGCTAGCCTCACCATTGCAGATGATATTAACAGAGGGGTAGTGACAAGCACAAGATAGACAAGGAAAGGGAACATGAAACTTAGCTCCAGCCTCTGCTGCCAAGCTTCACACATCAGAGGATACGGAATCAGGAAACCAAATTCTACAGAAGTAGCAGATACACCACTGGCACCAGAGAGCTTCAAATTCCTAAGCTGGTCTTCATAGACAAACTCTATTACCAACAGTCAGCTGATGCGTCATGTGACTATTTAAAGGATGGTGGGAGTGGTCACAACCCCCATCAGCTGACCAGCAACAAAGCCGCTTCAGCAAGCTGCCAGCAAGGAAACTGACATTAACCCTTGCTTTCACAAAAGCAAATAACAAAGTTTAAATTAAAGCAGAGCCAGAGTTGTCACGAATCCAAAAATGAATCATGACAGTGTGTGTGTTTGTGTATGCAAACCTTCTTCTCATGACTAGTACCATGGAATTCAAAATAAATATTAAGTCATTGATAAACTAAAGCTAATCATGTATAGCTTAAGGATTGGCCTTCACAGTCAATTCTTTTGGCATGCCCCAAAAAAATTGGATCAAGGAGCTACAAGAAGTCATATAGTTGGAAAAGATGAATTAAGATTTTTTTAGAATGTTGCGTTATATTTAATATGTTTTATTTGGTACAAAAAGGTTAAAACCAATTTACAGTGTTGAAAACTTTGCAATTCGCAAGGACCCTGCTACAATCCCAACCAGACTCTATCATTATACTATTTAATATTTTAATAAGAATAAAGCAGATTGGGTTTAAGAGATACTTTACCTGCTGCAATAGATTACAAAATGTTTCAATTTGAGAAACTTTAAGCTGTCATATTTTATTAAGACCTCAAAAGCATAGCTTGTAATTCCCATAATTGTACTGTTTGTACTTGTAGTTGTTCAGCTACTGTTAGCGCAGGTCCAGCTCAGGTTTCCCGTTAGTGGTATACACTAACAAGTGAAATTAATAATCTGAGGCTACAGAATACAACATGGAACATCAAATCTCATTGTTTTTGTTCATTACAATCTTCAGGATTACTTGATTTGTTATCAGCTTGATTTGACGACTCGGCAGGTGACCTGAAATATCCCATAAGACTGGAGGCTCCTGCAGCTGATGCTGACCCCAACCAAGACAACCCTGTAGATACTGCTGACCCAACAGCAGTTGAACTGGATGAAACAGAGGATCCTAACTGTGTAATATTACGAGCTGTGGCTTCTTCTGCATCCCCAGATTGTGCAGCTAAAGACTCTCCTAATGGCGCTAAAGATTCAGCTGCAGCCAACACCATGCTGCCTGACCCAGCAGATATTGCATCCACTTTAGCGGCAATTACTGGAGCAAGTGTTTGTGCACCAATGGAAAGCATGTTCCCAAGAGCTGCTACACCCTTTCCGGCAGCTGTGCCTACCACATCTGACACTGCTGTCAGTCCCTGACCTGCAAGATCAACTCCTTTGGCTGCAATTGAACCCACAATATCAGAATTGGAGCTAATAGTTGAACCTAATATTTTGACCCCTTTAGCTGCAGCAACTGTGAGTTCTACTGGAATTGGCATCAGGTTCCTTATTATCTGTAAATTAGAAAAAAAAATGATCATTAACATCTTTAGTTGAATAATTAATAACCTACAGTCAATAGATTATGTCATGAAATACTGATCAATGCACCCAACTTCCAGTCTATAGAGACCAAATACACTTGTATTGGTGTTGAGGAGAAAAATAACCAAATTCTTGTTGGGATAAGTAAATATCTGACCTATAAAATTAGTCTCTTTTAGGTTTGAAACTGTTTTATTTTCAGATTTTTTAAATTTATTTTTTACTCCTATTCTTGTTTAAGATGACTAAGCATGAATGGTCAACAAAATTACACATGGGAGAACTTTAAATTGAATGTTCACAAGAGATGAGAGAATTGTTAGAAATTTGCCCACTTCGCCGAATTTTCCAAAAAATTATGGGAAATAAACTTGCAATGAACAGCAGCGCTAGAAAACTTCTACTGTAACTTCCCAGAAATTGTTTGATGGTGGGGATGGTGTTTTCAGGGGGATGAGCAATGTAATAGTTTTCCACTACACATAGTGTTTTGCATTTAACCCAAAGAGTTCTACTTTGGTTTCATCTGACCAGAGCACTTTCTTCCACATTCTACTTGTGTCCCTTATATGTCATGTGGAAGAAGGTGCTTTGGTCAGATGAGACCAAACACAGTAGAACCTTTTAGCCTAAATGAAAAACGGTATGTGTAGCGGAAAACTAACACTGCACATCAACCTGAAAACACCATCCCCACCATCAAACATGGTAGCGACAGCATCATGCTGTGTGGAGGCTTTTCTTCAGCAGAGACAGGTAAGCTGGTCGCAGTTGATGTGAAGATGTGATGATGGATGGAACAATACTGAAGGAAAACCTGTTAGAGGCTGGAAAAGACTTGAGACTGGAGCATAGATTCACCTTCCAGCAAGACAGCAACTCTAAACATACTGCTGGAACTGCAATGAAATAATTTAAATCAAAGCATATTCATGTGTGTGAATGACCCATTCATAGCCCAGATATACAGTGACTTCTGAAAGTATTCACCCCCATTGCATTTTTACCTATTACGATACATTACAACCTGTGTTTAAATATGTTTGGAATCCGATTTGAGTGTGATCATCGGCACTACATAGTCTTAGTTGGTGAAGTGAGAAAAATATAGGCATAAATTAAATTTATGGGATCAAATAACTAAAAATTGGCATGTGCATATGTATTCAGCCCCCAAAAATTCTGGTGCAAGCAACTGCTTCTATAAGTCACTCGTTAATGAAAGGAAGTCCACATATGTGCAATCTAAGTGTCCCATGGTCAGTTAGTATATGCAAACCTTTTCTGACAGGCCACAACACCATTAAGCACAAGACAGGCACCACTAACCAAACAATACCAAGAAGACCAAGGAGATCTCCAAACAAGTCAGTGACGAAGTTGTTGAAAATTATATGTCAGGGTTGGGTTATAAAAAAAAAAATAAAAAAAATAAAAATACCCCAATCTCCGATGATTCCCAGAGTACCATCAAATCCATTCTCATCAAATGGAAATGTAACACCCCAGGTAACCGTTTGTTACATTGGCATTGCTTTTCTTATGGGGAGAGTGATACTATGCTTGGAAGAGAGGAAGGATCCCTTTAACAGGTATTCAGCACATACAACACCGTTCTGACTCCAGGCCAGAAGGGGGAGCTCTAAATCCGACTTGAGGGGAGCTGCTCTCTCTGGTCAGGAGGAGGAGTCAGTTTCTAGGCAGTTGCTAGCCAGTTGGAGAGAGGCAGTTGGTGAGAGGAGAGCGAAGAGTGAGAAAGGAAAGCTGGCGCCGTGCAGATGAGTGATTTTGCAGCTCCTGGGAAGGAAAAAGAGAGAAGAGTGATTTGCAAATAGCCTGAAAGGAGGAAGGAGCAAAGGCGAAGTGAAGAGCTGGAGAGAAAAGTTGCAAGTGAACTTCCTCCATGCTGAGCGCATATACCAGTAGCCAGAAGACCAAGGTTGTGGGGGTAACTTCATGCCCCATGGCAGAAACTCGCGGGCAGCTAGATTTCAAGTTACCTGTCCACCATTAACACCCGAGGACTCAGTAACAGATAAAGCCCGGGTCGTGATAGAGATCCTGTAAAAAGGCTCAAGTTACCTGTCGTATGGGTTTGTGTCCTACCTAAAAGGGGACAGAAAGAACGTGAGGACCTTGTGTGAGACTTAAGGCAGCAAGGGACTACAACACCACAGTGCTAAAAGGCTTCCAACCCCACCTGGTTAGAGGGATTCCCAATTCGCTTCCAAGCCGGCTGGACCACACCAGCATCTATGATCTGGTACCCTGGACTCTGACTGCCTTGAACCTAGTAAAGAGGTAAAGAGACTGCAACCCTGTGTCCTCCGTTTCTTTCTACACCACCCAACACCTGTCCCTACTACATCGGAAGCCCTGGGGACCCTGCTTCACCTGTGGGAAGCAATACCATCCTTGCTGCAGTAACATCACCCCAGTGAACCCCTTTAAGCAGCGTTGGTCACCCCTGACCGAATACCACAGGTGGCGTCATTAACTTTTATTATTTCACACATCCCTTTAAAGACCTTCCCTTTAACATGGGCGCCCCGTGCAACGGACCAGGTCACTGCCGCCGTGACACATCCCTTTAAGTACAAGGCCCGGTACCGAGTACCACACGGCCCTGGCGGGCGTTCCAGAAAGAATATGGTACAACAACAAACCTACCAAGAGAGAGGGCCACCTACCAAAACTCTCCACCTGGGCAAGAAGGAAATTGATCCGAGAGACAGCACAGAGACCACATGTAACCCTGAAGGAGCTGCAGAGTTCTGTTGTGAATTCTGCTTTTGGGCTCCCTCTGGTGGTTGTAGATGGTAATGCAGTTATCCCTGGGCTGCAGTCTTGGACAGGTGTATCTGCTAATTGCAGTTCTGACTGGGGTATTTAGGTTTGCAGGACTCTTTAGTCCTTGCCCGTTGTCAATGTTTTTTGGAATGTGATGGATCTCTGTCTGGCTTCTCCTGCTTGGCTGCCATTTCAGCAAAGATAAGTGTCTGTTTCTTTTTCTATGGCACACAAGCTGTGTGCTAGTTTTTTGATTGTATTCCTGCTCTGTTTGTAGGATTCTCTGGAGTTGCAGATATACGTTCCTACGTCTTTAGTTAGATGGAGGAATTTTTTGTATAATCTGCTGTGGATATTTTTGAAGGGTTTTTATACTGACCACACAGAACTCTGTCCTATCCTTTCCTATTTTAGCTAGCGTGGCCTCTTGTGCTAAATCCTGTTTTTCTGCCTGTGTATGTTTTTCCTCTCCTACTCACCGCCAATATTTGTGGGGGGCTGCCTATCCTTTGGGGTTCTGCTCTGAGGCAAGATAGTATTTCTATTTCCATCTTTAGGGGTATTTAGTCCTCGGCTGTGACGAGGTGTCTAGGATTTGTTAGGTACACCCCACGGCTACTTCTAGTTGCGGTGTTAAGATCAGGATTTGCGGTCAGTATAGTGGCCACCTACTCCCGTGAAAGTTTTCATGCTGCTCCAAGGTCACCGGATCATAACAGAGTTCCCAAACTGAAACTGGAGTATCTGTCTCTATGACCACAATAAGCAGTACACTCTATAGAGGTGGCCTTTATGGAAGAATATACAGAAAAGAAAGCCTTTACTTACACACAAAATTTGTAAGGCTCATTTTGAGTTTGCCAAAAGACATTTGGGAGATTGCCCAAATGTATGGAGGAAGGTGATGTGGTCAGATAAGACCAAAATTTAACTTTTTGGCCACGAAGGTAAACATTATGTCTGGCACCAAACCAACACACAACACCACACCAAGAACACCATCCCCACAGTGAAACATTGTGGTGGCAGCATCATGTTGTGAGGATGTTTTTCGACAGCAAGAGGAAGATGGTTAATGCGAAATACAGTGATGTTCTTGAGCAAAACCTGTTTCACTCTGATTTGAGACTAGGACGAAGATTCACCTTCCAACAAAACAATCACCGAAAGCATACTGCTAAAGCAACACTTGAATGGCTTAAAGGGAAACATGTTAATGTTTTGGAGTGGCCTAGTAAAAGCCTAGACCTTAGTCCAATTGAGAATCTGTGGCCAGACTTAAAGATTGCTGTTCACCAGAGGAAACCATCTAACTTGAAGGAGCTGGAGCAGTTTTGCCATGAGGAATGGGCAAAAATCCCAGTGGTAAGATGTGGAAAGCTCATAGAGACTATTCCAAAGCGACTTGCAGCTGTAATTGCCACAAAAGGAGGCTCTACAAAGTACTAACTTTACGGGGGTGAATAGTTATGCACACTGAAATTTTCAGTTATTTTATCCTATTTGTTGTTTGCTTCACAATGAAAGAAAACCAAATGTTCATAGTTGTAGGCATGTTCATTACATGAACTCATGCAAACCCTCAAAAAAAGCAGTGAAATTCCAGGTTGCGAGGTAGCAAAACAAGAAAAATACCAAGAAAGGTGAATACTTTCACAAGCCTCTGTAAATCCCACTGTGGCAAGACTTGAATATTGCTGTTCACAGACGCTCTACATCCAATCTCACTGAGCTAGAGCGAGTTTGAAATTTTCAATAATTGAACCCCTTCTTATTCCCCAAAAAAATTAGTAGGTGGAATAATTTTCTGAATGTTTAATTTGGCAATACTTCCTGTATACTTACAATGTCCAGGTTTGCACTCCCATATTTCAGTTCAAGGACAAAATTTCGGCAGCAGGTACCATACGGTTTACTTTCACCCACAATTTGCAGTGCTGAACGAACCACTTCATCTTTGGGTATGGGCATCACATCTCCATTATAAAGATTGTTCACTTTGATTTCACCACATTTTGCTTCAGCGTCCAGGGTACTTTTTTCGACCACAACAGAATTTCCATGGACAGAGTCATCGCCAGCACCCACAATTGTACCTGAGGATTTAAGCCATTTTATAGTAAAAGGTGCCTTATCGTCATATATTTGCGGATCAAAATATTTAGCAGAAATAAGTCACTGGAACAAAAGTTACACATTTCCTATAGAAATAAATGGCAAATTACAGGGTTGTATCAATTGTAATAGGTGTGAGACCAAATAATAAAGTTTAGGCGTCACTAATAACCAACTATAGAAGACCATCCACACCGCGCTCTTGCAAAAATGTACTCCAATAATTCTATTTCAGAGTGTTTTTTTGTGTTTGTTTGTTTTTTTTTATGCACAGATTTGGATTTCTTTTTTTCTTAATAATGAGGACTTTCGTTTAAAAATTGCATTTTGTGATTACTTGGGTTATCTTTGTCTATTATCTAAATTTGTTTTGTGATCTGAAACATTTAAGTGGGACAAACATGCAAAACAATAGGAAATCAGGAAGGGGGCAAACACTTTTTCACACAAGTGTGTGTCTGTGTGTGTATATATATTATTTTTTTATTGTGTAGATGAAAGGCAAAGTACAAACAAAAAAATATATTTTTATAGTGGGTGAAATAAGTATTGAACACGTCACCAATTTTCTAAGTCAATTCTATAATTACATAGAAAATTGGTGGCCTGTTTAATACTTATTTCATCCCCTTTATAATATTTGATGTCTAAATTGACACCAAACAGCCTTTTACATAAATGTGAAATCATTACTTCTGAAATTGAAAGAAATGTCACCTTGACTGTCTATGATCACCATACACCGAGAGGAAATCACGTGGTTAAACATTTGCTGTCAGTACAGCTCGATGGGAAGAATAGCTGCTAGTGTCAACTAAATTCTTTGTTGCTGTACAGTCGTGGACAAAAGTTGAGACTGACAAAGTTTAATGCCTCAATTTTTATATTGGATATTTGCATTTTTTTTGCAATTCATCTGATTACACCTGATAACAATAGATTTGTAGCAAAGTCATTCCTTGCCGTGAATATTAATCACAACTAAAAAGCTTTTCCACTGAATTTCAACCCTGCTACAAAATGACCTGCTTACATCACTTCAATGATCTTCGCGTTAACTCCAGAAAAAGTGTTAAAGGGCATTTATACTGCAAGATAGTTGTGAATGAACGTTGTTAAAAACACAAAATTAACTTGCAGTGTAAACAGGCTGACGATCACATGAACGAGCAAAGCAGTCCTTCATTGGGTGAAATTATTTTTTCTGCAGCATAAACGTTCATTGTCCTTGGAAGTACATAATTCTGTATAAACAGGACTCATACTGTTGAAAACTATGGCAGCTTAAGTGCCCCAAATCCACCCTTAGGGCGCAGTCAGACAGCCATATAGCACGGATAATGATCTCATTTCAATGCTCTGGCTGGCGGCTCTCCTCACCCAAACATGATGTTAGGCGTCAGGATCCTCCCATTGCACAGGATTGATCCCAAGTCCCCCATTCAGCTCCGGCCGCTCACATTGCAGCTCAGCACAGACATCGCTCCCAGCGTCTTGCTGAGGCTTATAGTACATGCTTGGTTGCTGCTGGCTCTTCAGCCAACTCTATGGCAGCTGAATTCTGACTAGTGATGGGTAGTTTGTGAGTGAGTAGTTCAAAATGAACTAATCTTCAGAGTGAACTCGTTCATCTAGTTCACCATCCTGACAGAGATTAGTTCATTATGAACTAAACAGCAAGTGGGAGGAGACAGAGAGTGAACCCTCACACAGCTCCTCACACTGAAGATCCCTGCTCTCACACTTGCTCTTTATAGCTCCTGATGCTGGAAAAGAAGGTAGAAAAAAACACTATACCACACATCAAATAGTAAATACAAATATAATAGTAATAATAAAAACTGAAATTGTACAGTAGACAGACACAGCTCATGTGCGTATGAGAGAGAGTGTTTCTGTGGTGGTTCATGCCCCTCACCAGTCTTTGTGATAAGATCAGCCTCCTGTAGAGGATCAACAAAAATACACATAAAAATATACAGGGAGCCCTCAGGGGGCTCTCCGGAGTCATTAAGCGCCATTTACTTCATCATGGGTAAGAAATCTGATTTCTGATATGCCATATATATACTGGTCTCTCTGCTAACGGTATGCATGAAGGACACTTGTCCATATGAGAGCCAGCGAATATACTGTAGTATTGTGTGCTATCATTGATGGTTATATATACCATGATATACCATGATGTTATATACGTTTTCTAGGTACTTATGACTTGGATGTGTATTTTCTAGGGTCTTCCCTTCTTTTGTATTTTTGTTACTGTTATAATTTTTAAATGACTCTTTAATAAATATTGCTGTTTTAAAATGTTCTCCGTATAGAACTCCATTTTCTTTCTGTATTCCTATAGAGGATCAGCCTCCTGTAGAGGATCAGCCTCCTGTAGAGGGTCAGCCTCCTGTAGAGGGTCAGCCTCCTGTAGAGGATCAGCCTCCTGTAGAGGATCAGCCTCCTGTAGAGGGTCAGCCTCCTGTAGAGGGTCAGCCTCCTGTAGAGGATCAGCCTCCTGTAGAGGATCAGCCTCCTGTAGAGGGTCAGCCTCCTGTAGAGGGTCAGCCTCCTGTAGAGGGTCAGCCTCCTGTAGAGGATCAGCCTCCTGTAGAGGGTCAGCCTCCTGTAGAGGATCAGCCTCCTGTAGAGGGTCAGCCTCCTGTAGAGGATCAGCCTCCTGTAGAGGGTCAGCCTCCTGTAGAGGATCAGCCTCCTGTAGAGGGTCAGCCTCCTGGAGAGGATCAGCCTCAACAGAACATCTAGTTCAGCAGTTCATATAGTTCATTTAGTTCACAGGTCACATGACATGATGCATTTCCTATCAGCTCCTCCCAGGATAGGGTGGAGAATTATCAGGCTGTCTAATAGGAAGATTTTCTTTGCCCCATAGCATCCAATCACAGGTCAGCTTTCTGATACTGCAGTAGTGCAGTGCTCTGGCAAGTGAAATCTGAGCTGTGATTGGTTGCTATTATGGGCAGCAAAAGATCCATTTACTGTGCGGCAGCTTGGTAAATCTGTAGTTCTGTGTAGTTTCACCACATCTCTTCCTTTTGCCACCTACTGCAGTGGTGTGAAATGAATACTGACTGCTCAGTGCTCAATACCAGAGACTGCAAGTGACCGACCGTAATGTGTGAAGATAATGCACTGAAGAGAAAGAGAAGCCAGGAATGGAATCATTTCACACTTAGTGGAGATCAGAAGAAAGCAACATGTTCCTGCTGCTCAAATGTGATAAGTGTAGCTTGCGGTTCTGTGGGTAATCTGTCACGCCATTTAAATAATATTAATAATAATAAATATTTCACAAAGAAAAAAAAAAAGAAATTACTAACTTGAATAATTAACTTTTGATTTTTTTTTCTCCAGACTGAGTACCCCTTTAACAAGAGTTTGTTATGTAATGATCAGATGTATTAACTATTTCTGATCATTTTAACAAAACTATAACTCATCCTAGGAGCCACAGCGTCTGTGTAACGAACTAGAACTGATCCATCTCTTCTCAGCAGAATCCAGAGAATGACTGAACTAAATGAACTAATCTTTTGAACTAATCTTTTCAGTGAACTAGTTCATGATGAACTAATCACCAAAATGAACTAGATTTCCCATCACTAATTCTGACGCTCTGGAGCCTGTCCAGAATTCACCATACTGAGCATGTCCGTGATGTGGCGTCTTCTTATTGGTGGTCGGACGTCAGCTGCTCTGGTGATGTGGCAGCTCCAGATTGGTCCACAGGCAAGGTCCTGTTCAACTGGACATGAGCTTAGTGTATAAAAAGCTCTCAGAGGTGTGTGCGTGCGTGCGTATCCGGTCACGCCAGCCTGTCACATTATGGGTAGCTATTGTTTGTAATCTTCCTGCTACTGTGGTTTACTTTGTGGATGTTAGTAGTTTTTGTCAGAATGGCTATTACTGTCTTCAATATGCTTTGGGCTGTTGGGAGTGGGTAAGATTAGGAGCGACAGAGTTCACTGAGATCTGTTTTGCTCTCAAACCCCTCCCTTCCCTCTATGCAGTATATGATTCAGCCTCTTTTACTAATGTAACTGCATACATCTATGCTGCACATATTGCACCACAGTTACTGAGGATACTTTGTTCAGTATATTATACTATGAGAACCCATCTGCACAGGCATGCTGTACCGGTACCTATTTAATTGGAGTTCTGTCCTACACCTCTTATTGTCATGTTGTTACATTATACATTGATTGCTTTAAGAACTGTATGTATGCACATTAACAGTTCTGTTTTTATCTATTTTGATATTGAATAAAGTTTGTTCACTTTTGTAAAATACTAGCAGTTTTGACTCATTTTCCTCCTTTATTATTAGACATGTCTTGAGTCGTTTTTTGCTTTTTGTCAATATGCTATTTAGCATATATATGCTACTATATGCATGGTAACATTACAGAATTAATATGCCTTCGGGACTATTTTTCATATATGAGTTACAGAGCAAGTCCAACCACAGAGCCTTTTGGCTCCCCTGTGAGTTCTACAGGGTTTTGTTTAGTTAACTAGCGTCAGCGTGGTATTGTCCTTTGACTCTGCGTCTGTTTCGGCCACGTGTGCGATTGGCACAGGTCGATTACGGAGCGAGTTCAACCCTTAGTTTCTTCTCTCTGTGAAGCTAACAGAGCTGTGGGCTGTGCGTTCTGTTCACACTGTGTGGAGTTAACGCAGTCGTGTCAGGTGTATGTTTGCCGTGTGTTCCGCCATTACTCTAGCAGTAGTTTTACATCTCTGCACGGTGGACCCCGGGTTGCGATCGCACTTTATTATTATATTTTATTTGGTGCGATCCCCTAATGACAGCATTAATTTATATGCAGCTGTCACGCTCGGGTCAGACGAGCTGCCAGCCAGTCCGCGCATTTTGCCGATCATCCCCGTGTGACTACACTCTTAAAGTAAGTTTCACAATTATTTTTTCTTTGTTTCAGATGGAGTTATCCCACAAGAAACTTTTGTTTTTTCCATCAGTGGGGGGAGATCTATCAATATTGTATAGGTGTACATATTTGTGCTGGGGGGAAAAAAGTGAAACAAAACAGCAACAGGTGAATAAAAAAAGTTGGTGCAACCCGCTATGCTGGATGCTTTGGTTTTATACTACCTCTTATTTGGTGTACTCTACATCAATCTTAGCCACGGCACTTTTTCTGGATAGTTATGAAAATGATTAGTGCTTGTTCACACACAGCATTTTTCCATGCATTTTTACATGTGGGGAAAAAATGACAGAACCGTAGAGTAGCAGCAAAATAAATAAGATTTCTAAAATCTTGTTCACATGTTGCCAGGGGGGTGGTTTGCATGTTTTGAGACAAAGTACTTTTTTTGTTCAAATCGCAGCTTGTGAATGCATGAAAGAGACACCAGAAACGTGGGATGTACACAAAACTCTGCATTTTTCAAGGGGGGGGGGGGTGGAGGGAGGAGCCCCAATGCAAAAAAAAGCACTATGTGAACATACCCTTAGGCTTTTTGCACACGGAGAGTTTTTTTTAGTGTTTTTGGAGGAGAAAATGAGCAAAAATTCAATGTTTTTGAGTTGTAGGAGGACTTGGAGAGTTTTTGCTCCCAAACTCCTCGAAAAACTGTGTGTACACAGCCGTAGGATGACTTCAAACATCGTGAAACATGAATAGCAACACTCAGCCCTGGGCTAATTAACTCACAGACATGTATATCACATAATAAATTTGATCAGTGCCATTAACGCTACAATTTTTTTTGGAAGTCTCCACTGCCATCTTTCTACTAATCTGGCTCCATTAAGTCCTTTTACATTGGGTTTGGTGTTTAGGTATTACCCTAAGGACATCGTTGTCCCAAAAATCAGATATTACCTGTTATATGCACAATATTCCCATCTCCTACGTATATTGCCCAGTGATGATGACCAGGTAGGAGAATCTCAATAATGTCTCCAGTAGGGTTGAGCGAAACGGGTCGAACATTTTCAAAAGTCGCCGACTTTTGGCTAAGTCGGGGTTTCATGAAACCCGATCCGACCCCTGTGCGGGGTCGGCCATGCGGTACGCGACTTTCGCGCCAAAGTCGCGTTTCAATGACGCGAAAAGCGCCATTTCTCAGCCAATGAAGGTAAACGCAGAGTGTGGGCAGCGTGATGACATAGGTCCTGGTCCCCACCATCTTAGAGAAGGGCATTGCAGTGATTGGCTTGCTGTCTGCGACGTCACAGGGGCTATAAAGAGGCGTTCCCGCCGACCGCCATCTTACTGCTGCTGATCTGAGCTTAGGGAGAGGTTGCTGCCGCTTTGTCAGAAGCAGGGATAGCGTTAGGCAGGGTCCATTAACCACAAAACCGCTTGTGCTGCAGCGATTTGCACTGTCCAACACCACCCTCGGTGTGCAGGGACAGTGGAATTTTTTTTTTTTTTTTTTTTCCCCTCAGCGCTGTAGCTCATTGGGCTGCCCTAGAAGGCTCCCTGATAGCTGCATTGCTGTGTGTACGCCGCTGTGCAAACCAACTGCTTTTTTCAAAGCACAAATCCTCTTGTTCCTTCCTTTCTGCACAGCTATCTTTTTTGTTTGTCCACACTTTTTATTTCATTTGTGCATCAGTCCACTCCTTATTGCTGCCTGCCATACCTGG
The DNA here is from genome assembly GCF_032444005.1 of Ranitomeya imitator. NCBI lineage: Eukaryota > Metazoa > Chordata > Amphibia > Anura > Dendrobatidae > Ranitomeya > Ranitomeya imitator. The sequence continues at coordinate 39,336,445 of NC_091290.1, read as the reverse complement.
CTGAGATTACTGCAGGCAGGGAGATAGTAGCTGCCTGCCATACCTGGCTGAGATTACTGCAGGCAGGGAGATAGTAATTGTAGGACATTCCCTGTTTTTTTTTTTTTTTTTTTTTTGGTGGGAGATTAAGATTGGCAATTTGGCATTTCTGCTAGAGTGCCATCCCTGTGTGTGCCATCTCTCTCACATAGTGGGCCATAGAAAGCCTTTTCATTTTTCTGTATTTTTTTTTGTGGGGTGTATAAATTCTCCCTGATAAAAATACAGTGGGAGATTAATATTGGCCTTTGGGCTTGTGTGCCAGTCCTGAGTGTGCCATCTCTCTCACAAATAGTGGGCCATAGAAAGCCTATTTTATTTTTTTTTGGGTTTTATAAATTCTCCCTGAAAAAAAGGGAGATTAATATTGGCCTCTGGGCTTCTGTGCCAGTCCTGAGCGTGCCATCTGTGCCAGTCCTGAGCGTCCCATCTCTCTCACAAATAGTGGGCCATAGAAAGCCTATTTAATTTTTTTTTTGGTTTTATAAATTTTCCCTGAAAAAAGGGAGATTAATATTGGCCTCTGGGCTTGTGTGCCAGTTGTGAGCGTGCCATCTGTGCCAGTCCTGAGCGTGCCATCTCTCTCACAAATAGTGGGCCATAGAAAGCCTATTTAATTTTTTTTTTGGTTTTATAAATTTTCCCTGAAAAAAGGGAGATTAATATTGGCCTCTGGGCTTGTGTGCCAGTTGTGAGCGTGCCATCTGTGCCAGTCCTGAGCGTGCCATCTCTCTCACAAATAGTGGGCCATAGAAAGCCTATTTAAATATTTTTTTGGTTTTATAAATTCTCCCAGAAAAAAAGGGAGATTAATATTGGCCTCTGGGCTTCTGTGCCAGTTGTGAGCGTGCCATCTGTGCCAGTCCTGAGCGTGCCATCTCTCTCACAAATAGTGGGCCATAGAAAGCCTATTTAAATATTTTTTTGGTTTTATAAATTCTCCCAGAAAAAAAGGGAGATTAATATTGGCCTCTGGGCTTCTGTGCCAGTCCTGAGCGTGCCATCTGTGCCAGTCCTGAGCGTCCCATCTCTCTCACAAATAGTGGGCCATAGAAAGCCTATTTTATTTTTTTTTTGGGTTTCAGAAATTCTCCCTGGAAAAAAAAAGGGAGATTAATATTGCCCTTTGGGCTTGTGTGCCAGTACTAAGCGTTCCATCTCTCTCTCTCTCTCAGTCAGTGGGCCATAGAACGCATATTTTTGGTTTTATTTGTTTTCTAAATTCTCCCTGAAAAAATCATTTTATTTTATTTGGTTTCTAAATTCTTCCTGATAAAATCATATTTTTTTTATTATTTTTATTTCTAAAGTCTCCCTGAAAAAAAAAAAAAAAAAAAACAACCAAAAAAACAGTGGGAGATTAATATTGGCCTTTCTGCTTGTGTGCCAGTCTTGACTCCTGGGTGTGCCATCTCTCTCTCTCTCTCTCTCTCTCTCTCTCTCTCTCTCTCTCCAATTGTGGTCCATAGAAAGCCTATATTTTTTTTCCTTGATTTGGGTTCTAAAATCTACCAGAGAAAATAACTACATCAATCATTGGTAGAAAAATATTGGCCTCTGGGTTTGTGTGCCACTCCTGACTCCTGTGTGCGTCATCTCTCAGTCAGTGGGCCATAGAACGCCTATTTTTGGTTTTATTTGTTTTCTAAATTCTCCCTGAAAAAATTATTTTATTTTATTTGGTTTCTAAATTCTTCCTGATAAAATCATATTTTTTTTATTATTTTTTTTTCTAAAGTCTCCCTGAAAAAAAAAAAAAAAAACAGTGGGAGATTAATATTGGCCTTTCTGCTTGTGTGCCAGTCTTGACTCCTGGGTGCGTCATCTCTCAGTCAGTGGGCCATAGAACGCCTATTTTTGGTTTTATTTGTTTTCTAAATTCTCCCTGAAAAAATCATTTTATTTTATTTGGTTTCTAAATTCTTCCTGATAAAATCATATTTTTTTTATTATTTTTTTTTCTAAAGTCTCCCTGAAAAAAAAAAAAAAAAAACAACCAAAAAAAACAGTGGGAGATTAATATTGGCCTTTCTGCTTGTGTGCCAGTCTTGACTCCTGGGTGCGTCATCTCTCAGTCAGTGGGCCATAGAACGCCTATTTTTGGTTTTATTTGTTTTCTAAATTCTCCCTGAAAAAATCATTTTATTTTATTTGGTTTCTAAATTCTTCCTGATAAAATCATATTTTTTTTATTATTTTTTTTTCTAAAGTCTCCCTGAAAAAAAAAAAAAAAAAACAACCAAAAAAAACAGTGGGAGATTAATATTGGCCTTTCTGCTTGTGTGCCAGTCTTGACTCCTGGGTGCGTCATCTCTCAGTCAGTGGGCCATAGAACGCCTATTTTTGGTTTTATTTGTTTTCTAAATTCTCCCTGAAAAAATCATTTTATTTTATTTGGTTTCTAAATTCTTCCTGATAAAATCATATTTTTTTTATTATTTTTTTTTCTAAAGTCTCCCTGAAAAAAAAAAAAAAAAAAACAACCAAAAAAAACAGTGGGAGATTAATATTGGCCTTTCTGCTTGTGTGCCAGTCTTGACTCCTGGGTGCGTCATCTCTCAGTCAGTGGGCCATAGAACGCCTATTTTTGGTTTTATTTGTTTTATAAATTCTCCCTGAAAAAATCATTTTATTTTATTTGGTTTCTAAATTCTTCCTGATAAAATCATATTTTTTTTATTATTTTTTTTTCTAAAGTCTCCCTGAAAAAAAAAAAAAAAAAACAACCAAAAAAAACAGTGGGAGATTAATATTGGCCTTTCTGCTTGTGTGCCAGTCTTGACTCCTGGGTGCGTCATCTCTCAGTCAGTGGGCCATAGAACGCCTATTTTTGGTTTTATTTGTTTTCTAAATTCTCCCTGAAAAAATCATTTTATTTTATTTGGTTTCTAAATTCTTCCTGATAAAATCATATTTTTTTTATTATTTTTTTTTCTAAAGTCTCCCTGAAAAAAAAAAAAAAAAAAACAACCAAAAAAAACAGTGGGAGATTAATATTGGCCTTTCTGCTTGTGTGCCAGTCTTGACTCCTGGGTGTGCCATCTCTCTCTCTCTCTCTCTCCAATTGTGGTCCATAGAAAGCCTACATTTTTTTTCCTTGATTTGGGTTCCAAAATCTACCAGAGAAAATAACTCCATCAATCATTGGTAGAAAAATATTGGCCTCTGGGCTTGTGTGCCACTCCTGATTCCTGTGTGCGTCATCTCTCACTCAGTGGCCCATAGAAAGCATATAGTTTGTTACATTTGTTTTCTAAATTCTCCCTGCAAAAATCTATTTTTTTTTTTTTGGGGGGTTTCTAAAGTGTTCCTGAAAAAAATAAAAATAAAAAAAAAATAATAGTGTGACATTAATATTAACATTTGTGCTTCAGTGACAGTCCTGCGTGTGGGGCATCTCTCTAATTTGCAGCCACCAAAAAAAGAGTGTGTAACATTGGGCCTGATTTTCGCTGTGGTCTCACCAACCTGTAAAGGGGTAGCTAAATCATACAGAAGTTATAGCTCACCGTGTAAGTTGTGTGACTGCAACAAATAACGTTAGTTTGGTTACGTTTTTAAAACAATGAGGAAGTCTAGTGGAAGAGGTCGTGGCCGGGGGCGTTCATTGTCAGCTGGTAATGAGGGTAGTGGTAGTGGTGGAGCATCAGGTGGTCGTGGGGGAAAAAATATTGCACCTAAGTCTGGAGCTGTGGAGCCAGGTTCGTCGTCCGGCTACACAAGGCCTCGAACGCTCCCTTTTCTGGGATTAGGAAAACCGCTTTTAAAGCCGGAGCAGCAAGAGCAAGTTTTGGCTTATCTTGCTGACTCAGCCTCTAGCTCTTTTGCCTCATCTCGTGAAACTGGTAAAAGTAAAAGCAGCGCGTCGTTAGTGGATGTTCACGGTCAGGGACAAGTCACTTCCTTGTCCTCTTCAGCAAAAACAACAACAGAGAAGAATGCAGCAGGCGACACAACGGGTTACTCCATGGAGCTCTTTACACATACCGTCCCTGGCTTAGAAAGTGAAGCAGTTAACAGTCCATGCCCATTACAAATTGAATCTGACATGGAGTGCACTGACGCACAGCCACAGCCAGACTACTATGCTGGTCCTTTGACTCAGACCACAACATTGCCCTCGCAGGGTGCTGATCAAGAATCAGACCCTGATGAGACTATGTTGCCCCATCACGAACGCTATACCACCGAACGACACGGTGACACAGACGAAGTTGCGCAGGAGGTACAAGAAGAGTTATTAGATGACCCAGTTCTTGACCCCGATTGGCAGCCATTGGGGGAACAGGGTGCAGGCGGCAGCAGTTCTGAAGCAGAGGAGGAGGAGGGGCCGCAGCAGGCATCAACATCGCCACAGGTTCCATCTGCCGGGCCCGTATCTTGCCCAAAACGCGTGGCAAAGCCAAAACCTGGTGGAGGACAGCGTGGCCATCCGGTTAAAGCTCAGTCTGCAATGCCTGAAAAGGTATCCGATGCTAGAAAGAGTGCAGTCTGGCATTTTTTTAAACAACATCCAATTGATCAGCGCAAAGTCATCTGTCAAAAATGTTCTACTTCCTTAAGCAGAGGTCAGAATCTGAAAAGTCTCAATACTAGTTGCATGCATAGACATTTAACCACCATGCATTTGAAAGCTTGGACTAACTACCAAACGTCCCTTAAGGTTGTTGCACCCTCGGCCAATGAAGCTAGTCATCAACGCAACATCCCTTCCGGCAGTGTAGGACCACCATTTAGCGCACCACCTGCTGTATCTGTGCAGGTATCTTTGCCAGGCCAAAGCAGTCAGGGTCAGGGAATCACCAGTTTCGTAGTAGGAAACACTGCATCTAGGGCACCGGCGGCAACAATACCATCTCCCACCGTCTCTCAGTCTGCCATGTCCACCGGCACCCCCGCTAGTTCCACGATCTCCAGCTCTCCAGTCCAGCTCACCCTACATGAGACTATGGTTAGAAAAAGGAAATACTTAGCCTCGCATCCGCGTACACAGGGTTTGAACGCCCACATAGCTAGACTAATCTCGTTAGAGATGATGCCCTACCGGTTAGTTGAAAGCGAAGCTTTCAAAGACCTGATGGACTACGCTGTACCACGCTACGAGCTACCCAGTCGACACTTTTTTTCCAGAAAAGCCATCCCAGCCCTCCACCAGCATGTTAAAGAGCGCATCGTCCATGCACTCAGGCAATCTGTGAGCACAAAGGTGCACCTGACAACAGATGCATGGACCAGTAGGCATGGCCAGGGACGTTACGTGTCCATCACGGCACACTGGGTAAATGTGGTGGATTCAGGGTCCACAGGGGACAGCAAGTTTGGGACAGTTCTGCCTAGCCCACGGTCTAGTAAACAGTTGTCTGTAGCCGTTCGCACCCCCTCCTCCTCCTCCTCCTCGTCCTCCTGCAGAAGCAAGAGCTCGTCCACAGACCGCAGTCGCACAAACACTCCATCCGCACCTGCCACTGTTGCACACCAGGTCTCCCATTATGGGGCAGCTACTGGCATACGTCAGCAGGCTGTATTGGCTATGAAGTGTTTGGGCGACAATAGACACACCGCGGAAGTTCTGTCCGAGTTCTTGCAGCAAGAAACGCAGTCGTGGCTGGGCACTGTAGATCTTGAGGCAGGCAAGGTAGTGAGTGATAACGGAAGGAATTTCATGGCTGCCATCTCCCTTTCCCAACTGAAACACATTCCTTGCCTGGCTCACACCTTAAACCTGGTGGTGCAGTGCTTCCTGAAAAGTTATCCGGGGTTATCCGACCTGCTCCTCAAAGTGCGTGGACTTTGCGCACATATCCGCCGTTCGCCTGTACACTCCAGCCGTATGCAGACCTATCAGCGTTCTTTGAACCTTCCCCAGCATCGCCTAATCATAGACGTTGCAACAAGGTGGAACTCAACACTGCACATGCTTCAGAGACTGTGCGAACAGAGGCGGGCTGTTATGTTTTTGTGGGAGGATACACATACACGGGCAGGCAGTAGGATGGCAGACATGGAGTTGTCAGGTGTGCAGTGGTCGAAGATTCAAGACATGTGTCAAGTCCTTCAGTGTTTTGAGGAATGCACACGGCTGGTTAGTGCAGACAACGCCATAATAAGCATGAGCATCCCCCTAATGCGTCTGCTGATGCAAAGTTTGACGCACATAAAGGATCAGGCGTCTGCACCAGAGGAAGAGGAAAGCCTTGATGACAGTCAGCGATTGTCTGGTCAGGGCAGTGTACATGACGAGGTACCGGGCGAAGAGGAGGTGGAGGATGAGGAGGATGATGGGGATGAGTATATTTTTAATGAGGAAGCTTTCCCGGGGGCACGGGAAATTGGTGGCGTGGCAAGGCCGGGTTCTGGTTTTTTGAGGGACACAAGTGACGTAGATTTGCCTGCAACTGCCCCTCAACCAAGCACAACCGCAGATTTGACAACGGGAACTTTGGCCCACATGGCGGATTATGCCTTGCGTATCCTCAAAAGGGACACACGCATTACAAAAATGATGAACGATGACGATTACTGGTTGGCCTGCCTCCTTGATCCTCGCTATAAAGGCAAATTGCAAAATATTATGCCACATGAGAACTTGGAACTAATATTAGCAACAAAACAATCAACTCTTGTTGACCGTTTGCTTCTGGCATTCCCTGCACACAGCGCCCGTGATCGTTCTCACACGAGCTCCAGGGGCCAGCAGACCAGAGGTGTTAGAGGGGCAGAAATCAGAAGTGGCGTTGGACAGAGGGGTTTTCTGACCAGGTTGTGGAGTGATTTTTCTATGACCGCAGACAGGACAGGTACTGCAGCATCAATTCAAAGTGACAGGAGACAACATTTGTCCAGTATGGTTACAAACTATTTTTCATCCCTTATCGACGTTCTCCCTCAACCGTCATTCCCATTTGATTACTGGGCATCCAAATTAGACACCTGGCCAGAATTGGCAGAATATGCATTGCAGGAGCTTGCTTGCCCGGCAGCTAGTGTCCTATCAGAAAGAGTATTCAGTGCTGCAGGTTCAATACTAACAGAAAAAAGGACTCGTCTGGCTACCCAAAATGTAGATGATCTAACCTTCATTAAAATGAACCACAACTGGATTTCAAAATCTTTTGCCCCACCCTGCCCGGCTGACACCTAGCTTTCCTATGAAAAGGTCTTGCCTGTGGACTATTCTGAATGACTTTTCCAATCTCGTAATTTTCTTCACCTGATTGTCCAGCATACGACATGTTTCCACCTCACGAAATGGCCAAACTCCCCACACGGGGCCGTGCTATCGCCACTTTGCGCTTGGACCCTTGAGAGTGCTGTTTGTCTGAAGAGGTGGGTGTGGCCGCTTTTGGTCGACGGCACTGCCACTGGGTCCCTCATAGTACAATAAAGTGTCTCTGGCGGTGGTGGTGCGCACCCAACGTCAGACACACCGTTGTAATATGAGGGGCCCTGTGCCTGTACCGCCGGCCACAAGACAGTTCCCCCCCCCAGCTCAAACAGTGCTGTACCACTAGCAAAATTATCTCTCACAGCTTCACCAATGTGTAGTCTAGCCGCTGACATCCTTCAATGCCTGGCACTGACAATACCATTGTTTTGACATTTTTGTTATGTTAGGCCTTCGAAGCCTGTCTGCGGTCCCTTCTTTCTACAACTACTACACTGACCAGGCCACTGCTGGCCGTGTTACCCTGGAACCAATTTAAAAGTGCCTACAGTCAGCCCAATTTTGTTATGTTAGGCCTTCGAAGACTGTCTGCCGTCACTCCTTCCACTAGACTTTCACTGACCATACACTGCTGCCCATGTACCCCTGGAACCAATTTAAAGTGCCTACAGCCAGCCCAATTTTGTTATGTTAGGCCTTCGAAGCCTGTCTGCGGTCACTCCTTCCACTAGACTTCCACTGACCAGACCACTGCTGCCCGTGTACCCCTGGAACCAATTTAAAAGTGCCTACAGCCAGCCCAAGTTTGTTATGTTAGGCCTTCGATGCCTGTCTGCGGTCACTCCTTCCACTAGGCCTCCACTGACCACACCACTGCTGCCCGTGTACCCCTGGAACCAATTTAAAATTGCCTACAGCCAGCCCAATTTTTTTATTTTAGGCCTTCGATGCCTGTCTGCGGTCCATTCTTTCAACTACTACTACACTGACCAGGTCACTGCTGCCCGTGTACCCCTGGAACCAATTTAAAATTGCCTACAGCCATGTGTTATTATTTTAGGCCTTCGATGCCTGTCTGCGGTCACTCCTTCCACTAGGCCTCCACTGACCACACCACTGCTGTCCGTGTACCCCTGGAACCAATTTAAAATTGCCTACAGCCATGTGTTATTATTTTAGGCCTTCGATGCCTGTCTGCGGTCACTCCTTCCACTAGACTTCCACTGACCAGACCACTGCTGCCCGTGTACCCCTGGAACCAATTTAAAAGTGCCTACAGCCAGCCCAAGTTTGTTATGTTAGGCCTTCGATGCCTGTCTGCGGTCCATTCTTTCAACTACTACTACACTGACCAGGTCACTGCTGCCCGTGTACCCCTGGAACCAATTTAAAATTGCCTACAGCCAGCCCAATTTTTTTATTTTAGGCCTTCGATGCCTGTCTGCGGTCCATTCTTTCAACTACTACTACACTGACCAGGTCACTGCTGCCCGTGTACCCCTGGAACCAATTTAAAATTGCCTACAGCCATGTGTTATTATTTTAGGCCTTCGATGCCTGTCTGCGGTCACTCCTTCCACTAGGCCTCCACTGACCACACCACTGCTGCCCGTGTACCCCTGGAACCAATTTAAAATTGCCTACAGCCAGCCCAATTTTTTTATTTTAGGCCTTCGATGCCTGTCTGCGGTCCATTCTTTCAACTACTACTACACTGACCAGGTCACTGCTGCCCGTGTACCCCTGGAACCAATTTAAAATTGCCTACAGCCAGCCCAATTTTTTTATTTTAGGCCTTCGATGCCTGTCTGCGGTCCATTCTTTCAACTACTACTACACTGACCAGGTCACTGCTGCCCGTGTACCCCTGGAACCAATTTAAAATTGCCTACAGCCATGTGTTATTATTTTAGGCCTTCGATGCCTGTCTGCGGTCACTCCTTCCACTAGGCCTCCACTGACCACACCACTGCTGTCCGTGTACCCCTGGAACCAATTTAAAATTGCCTACAGCCATGTGTTATTATTTTAGGCCTTCGATGCCTGTCTGCGGTCACTCCTTCCACTAGACTTCCACTGACCAGACCACTGCTGCCCGTGTACCCCTGGAACCAATTTAAAAGTGCCTACAGCCAGCCCAAGTTTGTTATGTTAGGCCTTCGATGCCTGTCTGCGGTCACTCCTTCCACTAGGCCTCCACTGACCACACCACTGCTGCCCGTGTACCCCTGGAACCAATTTAAAATTGCCTACAGCCAGCCCAATTTTTTTATTTTAGGCCTTCGATGCCTGTCTGCGGTCCATTCTTTCAACTACTACTACACTGACCAGGTCACTGCTGCCCGTGTACCCCTGGAACCAATTTAAAATTGCCTACAGCCAGCCCAATTTTTTTATTTTAGGCCTTCGATGCCTGTCTGCGGTCCATTCTTTCAACTACTACTACACTGACCAGGTCACTGCTGCCCGTGTACCCCTGGAACCAATTTAAAATTGCCTACAGCCATGTGTTATTATTTTAGGCCTTCGATGCCTGTCTGCGGTCACTCCTTCCACTAGGCCTCCACTGACCACACCACTGCTGTCCGTGTACCCCTGGAACCAATTTAAAATTGCCTACAGCCATGTGTTATTATTTTAGGCCTTCGATGCCTGTCTGCGGTCACTCCTTCCACTAGGCCTCCACTGACCACACCACTGCTGTCCGTGTACCCCTGGAACCAATTTAAAATTGCCTACAGCCATGTGTTATTATTTTAGGCCTTCGATGCCTGTCTGCGGTCACTCCTTCCACTAGACTTCCACTGACCAGACCACTGCTGCCCGTGTACCCCTGGAACCAATTTAAAAGTGCCTACAGCCAGCCCAAGTTTGTTATGTTAGGCCTTCGATGCCTGTCTGCGGTCACTCCTTCCACTAGGCCTCCACTGACCACACCACTGCTGCCCGTGTACCCCTGGAACCAATTTAAAATTGCCTACAGCCAGCCCAATTTTTTTATTTTAGGCCTTCGATGCCTGTCTGCGGTCCATTCTTTCAACTACTACTACACTGACCAGGTCACTGCTGCCCGTGTACCCCTGGAACCAATTTAAAATTGCCTACAGCCAGCCCAATTTTTTTATTTTAGGCCTTCGATGCCTGTCTGCGGTCCATTCTTTCAACTACTACTACACTGACCAGGTCACTGCTGCCCGTGTACCCCTGGAACCAATTTAAAATTGCCTACAGCCATGTGTTATTATTTTAGGCCTTCGATGCCTGTCTGCGGTCACTCCTTCCACTAGGCCTCCACTGACCACACCACTGCTGTCCGTGTACCCCTGGAACCAATTTAAAATTGCCTACAGCCATGTGTTATTATTTTAGGCCTTCGATGCCTGTCTGCGGTCACTCCTTCCACTAGGCCTCCACTGACCACACCACTGCTGTCCGTGTACCCCTGGAACCAATTTAAAATTGCCTACAGCCATGTGTTATTATTTTAGGCCTTCGATGCCTGTCTGCGGTCCATTCTTTCAACTACTACTACACTGACCAGGGCACTGCTGGCCGTGTACCCCTGGAACCAACATCAGAAAATATAAAAATAAGTATTTTGCTTATAAAAAAGAAAATACTGGTGAGATATCAAATGCAGACATTTTAACATTAAAAACAAACACACAACTCTAATCTGGTACAGTACTAAAAATGGCCACCAGCTACAATTACTTTCTCCTGCAAGTAGTTAACTGAAAGTTTTTTTAAATTGAAAACACACATATGGCATCCACCGAGTGTTGTCCTGTCGCGTCTTCTTTATATTATTGCCGAGAAGATGCAAAATAATGAAAATAATAAAATCATTAATTACCAAAATAATAGAGAAAGTCAACACCACATTGCAAATAAACATTCATTCCAAATAAAGAAGCAGGGCGCGTCCGAGGGTGAGTATATACCTAATAAGAATATAATCACCCTCGGACGCGCAATGCTTATTTCCAACAGCCTTCCTTCCTAAGAATCAGCCCTTCCGTCGTGTAGAGAGACGTTGTGTTACACTCCAAGGTGTTCCCCAGGTTGCCTTTCCTGAGCTTCGATCTTCCGGCTCTCGTTTAGTAGTTCTTGGAAACTACTCTGCATTAGGCCTTCAAATTGGGTATGGGGTGTAGAGAGATGGTGTGTTCCACTCCAAGGTGTTCCCCAGGTTGCCTTTCCTGAGCTTCGATCTTCCGGCTCTCGTTTAGTAGTTGTTGGAAACTACGCTGCATTAGGCCTTCAAATTGGGTATGGGGTGTAGCGAGAGGGTGTGTTACACTCCAAGGTGTTCCCCAGGTTGCCTTTCCTGAGCTTCGATCTTCCGGCTCTCGTTTAGTAGTTCTTGGAAACTACACTGCATTAGGCCTTCAAATTGGGTATGGGGTGTAGAGAGAGGGTGTGTTACACTCCAAGGTGTTCCCCAGGTTGCCTTTCCTGAGCTTCGATCTTCCGGCTCTCGTTTAGTAGTTGTTGGAAACTACGCTGCATTAGGCCTTCAAATTGGGTATGGGGTGTAGCGAGAGGGTGTGTTACACTCCAAGGTGTTCCCCAGGTTGCCTTTCCTGAGCTTCGATCTTCCGGCTCTCGTTTAGTAGTTCTTGGAAACTACACTGCATTAGGCCTTCAAATTGGGTATGGGGTGTAGAGAGAGGGTGTGTTACACTCTAAGGTGTTCCCCAGGTTTCCTTGCCATTGCTTCGGTCTTCCGACTCTCGTTTAGTAGTTGTAGAAAAGTACACTGCATTAGGCCATACAAAATGGGTATGGGGTGGAGAGAGATGGTGTGTTACACTCCAAGGTGTTCCCCAGGTTGCCTTTCCTGAGCTTCTATCTTCAGGCTCTCATTAAATTGTGGTTAAATGGAACAACTGCATTTGGCGTACTAGTTGGTTTGGGGCCTACTATCGGTGTCTGCCACTCCTTGCTGTTCTCCTCCACTGAACAAAGCTGTGCCGCCTGTTTACTACGGTTGCCAATTTTGAACTGCATTTCGACTACTTACTGATTTGGCCCTACTCTCTGTGTCAGCCTCTCATTCCAGTTGTCCTCCACTGCAATGCCCCCTGGTTATTCCTGTGTTACCAATTTTGAACTGCATTTAGCCCACTTTCTTCTTTGGGCCTATATCTGTGTTTCCACTTCATCGTGCCCATTGCCCAGCCAGTGATAGATGAGTCTGCTGGTACATTGACCCATAACGCAACATTCCCCGTGCACGCTACACAACAACATTGTGACCCTGCTGAAAGTCAGGTTGCTCTTCCCGCATACCATACCACCTTACACGGGGACAAAGAGGAAGGTGCAGATGAAAGTGCAGGTTCCTTCATCAGGTGGGGGGAGGAATACTAGTTGGCGACGTCACTGGCACAGGGCCTCTCATAGTACGCAAAAGTGTTGCTGCCGGTGGGAGGCGCCCCCGCCGTGCAAACACACCGCTGTACTTTGAGGGGCCCTGTGCCAGTGCCAATGCCAACGAGTGGGCCCCCCCTGCTTGCTCAGGTTCACAGCACTTGCAAAGTTGAAATACTTACCTCTCCCTGCTCCACTGCCGTGACGTGGTCCAGATTTCCTGGGCCCACTAATTACTTGAACCAGCCCTACCCCCCACAACTTTAGCCAAATGACCCCCAATTTCAAATGCCTTCCAATTATTATAAGGTAAATTACGCTTGACAAGCTTCATTAAGAAGAATGGATGGTTTTGACATTAAAATGGCCACTCTAGGTGTTTTCCTGGCCCCCACTCACTGCCGACTATGCTGCCCCATTGACTTGCATTGGGTTTCGTGTTTCGGTCGATCCCGACTTTACGTCATAATCGGCCGATTTCACTCGACCCGACTTTGGACATAGTCGGGTTTCGCAAAACCCGGCTCGACTCTAAAAAGGTCAAGGTCGCTCAACTCTAGTCTCCAGCATTGAGAGAATTGATCTGTTAGAGAAAAAGCGCAGCGTTGACTCTATATTCTATTTGTCTCATGTCAGTCATTGCGATATAACTATTTATATTAAAAAGTCATCATGTGTGAAAGTAACAGAAAAATGCTTACATTCTCTCTCAGAGGGAATCTAATGTGTAGAATAAAAAGGATTATGGACTGTAACTGCAACCATGAGCGGCTCCAGGATTATACAGACCCCACTGGGCTCCTCTTCACTTTCAATTTTTCCTCTTCGTCCTCCAAGAGCTATACCTTTTTGTTTTTTTTCTTAGCCCATTGTACAAGGGCTTATTTTCATTGCCATTTTGGGGTCCATGTGATTTTCTAAAGTGATCAAAAAATAGCAATTCTGCTATTTCGTGTATTATTATTATTATTATTATTATTATTATTATTTCAGCAATCGCCATATGGGATACATTATTTTATTATTTTGGACAGCTACACATGCGGTGATACCAAATATGTTAATTTTTTAATCTTGATTTCATTATGGGAAAATAGGGGGATTTCAACTTTTATATGTTTATATTTTTATTTTTTCACTAGTGGCATTGAACCTGCGATGGTTTTTATGATGCAGTGCAATACTGTAATATTGCAGTGTATTATAATCTTGCTGATCCCCTTTGGAGCCCAGCCACAGGAAGGCTTCATAGTTGTACACAGTATACACAGGGGCCTTCAGTAGGCCCATGATTGCCAAAACAATGTTATAGGCATCCTACAATTGTGTTGTCGGGGGGGCTGTGGGTGTCTGAAAAAAAAAAATTTTTCCTCCCATTTCCAACCTTTTAAATGCCACTATCACGATTGAAAGTGGCGTCTAAAGAGTTAAACTGTTGCAATCAGATCTCACTCCAATTGTAGTATTTAGACTCAAGTGCCATCTGTATGACACAGATGGTGACTACACTGCGTGCAGTTGGCTCAGTTCCTGAGCTCAATTCATACCTACTGTGTAGGCACACCAGGATTGGTAAGTCCTGAGTCACCTACCTGGGTTTGCAGGATGCTGGCATTGGCCCAAGACTACAACACATGCTATACATCAGGGGTCCCCAACTCCAGGCCTCGAGGGCCGCCAACAGTGCATGTTTTCAGGATTTCTTTAGTATTGCATCGGTGGTAATGTGATCATCTGCACAGGTGATGATTCCAACCCCTGTGCAATACTAAGGAAATCCTTAAAACCTGCACTGTTGGCGGCCCTCGAGGCCTGGAGTTGGGGACCACTGCTATACATAGTCAAAAGTATGTAACACCTCATCTATCTAATGGATTTAGGCACTTAGTAGAGCATCTCTGGCTGTTACGACCTGCTGCAAATGTGATGCATAGCGGAACACCAGCTTCAGGCAGAGTTCCTGAGGAATCTTAGCTCATTACTCATGGGCAATGGCCTCCAGTTCACTAATATTCTTGGTTGTCAACAGTGTAGTCCAAAAAGAGAAGAGAAGAGATCATTGCTACAAAAAGATATACTGTAAGAGCATTGAGTATTCGTAGAGATAAATTTGGAAACCTAGTCATAAGTTTAAAGTTATAGGAATACTGGTTATACTACCTGAATGTGGCAAAAAGAAACATCCGTCACCGGCTGCCACCTGCCTCCTCAGGAATCTGGAGGTCAAAAACCCTCCGGCAACTGCAGAAGACATGCAGCAGATTTGGTGGCAGCAGGACCCGAAGTTTCAGTTTGCACAGGAAGATGAATACTAAACACTGAAGGTCTCCATGCATGAACCCCAAGGTGGTCACTACTACTGACCCAACAGCCCAAGAAAAGTCAGCTCCAATCTCCGATAGGTTCAAAACCATATAAATCAACCACAAATAGTTTTGGTTTCTGGCACCCACTATAGCTATTTTTTTAGATTGGCATACTTTTACGTGCACTGCAAACCATATTTTTGACTTGAATAATGGTGCATTGTCATTTTGTTTAAATAAAAGCAATAAAGGAAAAATGTAAAACTAATTTCTAGCAATGTATTCTTGCATTGTAAAAAAATAAATTTGAATCTTTTATGGGGAAAAAATGCTACAATGTAAAATAACTCACCAGATCCTGAGACATTTGTCCTCCACTTCTTCCAGACACACAGTATTGAGAAGTCAATGAAAATAATATTCCTAGTCATTAGTCATGCGATCAATGGTCAAATTCCATGTACAGTTACAACATAAATATATTGTGTAACCTGGAATATTTCATGGCATTGGGTAATGGTGCAAAAACCAAGGCAGATGACATGTGGGTAGAGTTCAAACTACTGTACAAGAAAAGAAATAACTAAGGATGAGCGAATCTGTATAAATTTAACCCCTTAAGGACCAGGAGTAGTTTCTTTTTTTACATTTACATTTTTTGTTTCCCTTTTTCTGTCAATAAGGCCATGTGAGGGCTTGTTTTTTGCAGGATGAGTTGTACTTTTGAATGGCATAATTGATTTTACCATATTGTGTACTGGAAATTGGAAAAAAAATCCAAATGTGGTGAAATTGCAAAGAAAGTGCAATTACATAATTGTTTTAAATTTTTTTTTTTTTTACCATGTTCACTAAATGCTAAAATTGACCTGTCAATATGATTCTCCAGGTCATTAGGAGTTCATAGACACCAAACATTTATAGGTTCTTTTTTATTTTTAGTGGTGAAAAAAAATCCAAACTTTGTAAACCAAAAAAAAAATTATTGCCATTTTCCGAGACCCGTAGCGTCTCCATTTTTCAGGATCTGGAGCCGGGTGAGGGATTATTTTTTGCGTGCCGATCTTACATTTTTATTGATACCATTTTTGTTGTGTTTGCCCTACTCCACCCTCTGTCAGTACAGCAGTCAGCCCTTGTTCGTGCAGTTGTGGTCATGTAAAAGATTATTTCCTCCAACACATGGCAAAGCTAAGGGTATGTGTCCACGTGCAGTAAACGCTGTGTATTTGACGCTGCATAGAGACGCAGCGTCAAACACGCAGCGTCCAGATGTTACAGCATAGTGGAGGGGATTTAATGAAATCCCATCTCCACTATGCGTGGTAACACGCACGCGGCGGCCCTGCGACTCCGGACATGCTGTGTGTCTTTTCAGATCGCAGCATGTCCGTATATCTTGCGGCGACGCTGCGCCGCCGCAAGATATAGCACAGGGCCCTATGCGATGGGTGCGATGATCCCGGATGTGTGCTATGAACACATCCGGCATCATCGCGTCCTCAGAAGGGGCAGAGCTTAGTGCAGAGCGGCAAAGCCGCTCCGACTAAACCGCCGGCCATCCTGAAGGTGGACACATACCCATAGTGTTTGAACTTCACCATCTGCAATCTAATAATAATAGCCTTTATTTATATAGTGCAAACATATTCCGTATAGCTTTACAAGTCAGCAGTTCATATAAAACAGTCATAAGTTACAAAGTTAACGATAATCAAATAATTACAGCAAAACTAATGACTATCCTGCTCTTCAGAGCTTTTAATCTACAATGAGGTGGGGGTGACACAAAGTACACGTGCTTATTTACAATGATGGTCCAGCCATCTTGAGGAAATGGGGGGTAAATAACGGATTTATAAGGTAGTCACCAGCCAACAGTTGTAGTACTTTTGGGTGTGGTTGAGTTTGATGGCGAATTATGTTCAGAGAAGTAGAGAATGGGCTATATATAAAAATGAGCTATTAGTGAGCGTGATAGGCTACCCTAAACAGATGTGTTTTTAAGGAGCGGCTTAAAACTGTAAATTGTGCTTAGTCCTAAATTCTTGCAGTAGAAAGGGTAAGAGGTGAGTTATATAGTTTAGGAGATGTAACAGACCTGGACAAAGACCAGATCAAGGGTGTTACTGTCTTTGTGTGTCTCAGAGTTTGAAAGCTGTGAGAGGCCAAGAGAAGTTGGTAGAGATAGAAGCTGGGATGCAGTTGGGGCGGAGGGGCTGTTGAAGTCTCCCAGGAAAAGTGGTGGCAATTCTGAGGACATGAAGTGTGGTAGCAAGGCAGAAAAGTGGTCAAGGAAGTGCGTGGGTGACCCTGGGGGCCGGTATATGACTGCTCCTCTGATGGAGAGGGGATGGAAGACCCTGCTGTTGTGGACCTCAAAAGAAGAATGGCGTCAAATCATCATGTATTTATTTATTTAAAAAAAAAAGAATGGGTAGTGGCAGCGAGTAGTGTGGGGTTATTGTAGAGTTAGCAGTGGCAGCGGAATATACACTAGACATGAGCAAATATCGTCAGTTCCCTCTAATAGAGCTTATCGAATAGCTGCAGCGGGAACCGGGATACCTGGATCGTTCGCAATAATCAGCTGTTCAGCACCGCAGCTGCATGTGTCGCAGCTGCATGTGTTAGCTGTGTGACAGTCACAACACATGCATGGAGAGCCTGTGTGTTTTGACTGCCAGATACCTAATTGTCAGGAGCGCTCCAGGTATCCGGGTTCCCGCTGCAGCTATTCGGTAAGCTCTATTAGCAAGCTGAATAAGGAGGGAGCCGACGATATTCGCTCATGTCTAATATACACATACTCCATGTGTTGTAATCCAGAGGTGTATATGCCGTACACTCACTGTTAGTTTTCCAATAACTAATTATTGGGAACAGCCTGCGGACTCATCGGTTGATTGTTACCCAGTCGTGTTCTTTTCTGGATGATAGGTGCCAGCTGAGAGCCCTTCACTCCAAAGATGACAGCGGGTGGTTCTGTCTGACTCACGGCCAATCCATTGGACAATCCAATCTGTTGGCCAAGGAAATGCAGCCTTTCAGCCTTATGGATACAGGTTTACGAAAGCTGATGGCCGTCACAGTCCCCCAGTACCAGTTGTTCAATGACCATTATTTCTCTATGTGCCTGCTCTACACCAGCATGTTGCAGATAAAATCACCCCTTCCCTGCAAAATTCTGTGTCTGCCAGGGTGCATTTCAACACTGACACCTGGATGAGCAAGCATGGATAGAGGCGCTACATCTCGCTGACTGAGCACTGGGTGACTCTGGTGCCTGTGGGGGTAGTGGCAAAGGGGCTGCTCCAAAAGTCTTGGAATCCCCAAGGCTTGCAGGGCACTTGGGGATTGAGAACTAAACCACTACGCACCATAAGAAGGAGAACTAAACTGCTAGACAACAGAGCTTGGTGAAATAAACTACTAAATACCTAAAGTTAAAATAAGAAATGCCCAAACGGCGCTGTGGGTCAGCAATAGCGTGCAATAATAAAATACAATTGAAGTTTATCCTAGGGACAGATGCAAATTTTGCTAATACATCGAAATCAGTATGGTGTGTGATGCCCCCCAAAAAATGAACTGGTGATATATTATGCAATTGGTAATGGAAAAGTATGGTTAGTGTCTAGGAGATATAACAGATTTGGCCTGCTGTGTGATGACCCGATTAGTGAGGTTAATCCCCAATGCTGGGGGAAAGTAACAGGTGCAGTTACTAACTATAAATTATTCAAGAAATAGATACTGTACAAAAGTAAAAATAATAAGGAGGTGTTAGTTTACCTATTGCAATGCTGCTGTTCACAGACGTGTAGCGATCACTGTCTTATGGTGAACTGATCATAGATTCAAGTATGTGACTGCAGATGATCAATAATGGTCCAGGTATAGAATATGCAAGTTGAAATATTCGGCGTGATATGAGGCAAGTCAGAGGTAGTAACGCAACGTCAGCCATAAGCAGGAGATGAGAGCTGGTGCCTGCTTTAAACTGAGGGAGATGCGTAGCAATCATAGTCTATGCTTTCCTCAAAGTTAGGGTATGTTTCCACGTGCAGGAAACGCTGCGTGTCTGACGCTGCATAGAGCCGCAGCGTCAGACACGCAGCGTCCAGATGTTACAGCATAGTGGAGGGGATTTAATGAAATCCCGTCTCCACTATGCGTGGTAACACGCACGCGGCGGCCCTGCGACTCCGGACATGCTGCGCGTCTTTTCAGATCGCAGCATGTCCGTATATCTTGCGGCGACGCTGCGTCGCCGCAAGATATAGCACAGGGCCCTATGCGATGGGTGCGATGATGCCGGATGTGTGCTGTGAACACATCCGGCATCATCGCGTCCCAGAAGGGGGCAGAGCTTACCGCAGAGCGGCAAAACCGCTCAGACTAAACCGCCGGCCATCCTGAAAGTGGACACATACCCTAAATGTCATGGTGTGTTGATCCTGTACCTGGATCTTGCGGGGCCACAGGTGAGTCCAGTATGTGTTAGCTTGGTGCTGATCAAGGGGTAACAGCGCAGCCCTCGCCGAGGGTGTGTGCGGAAGGGATCACTGTTGGTTCACTTCAGTGGTGGTGTACTGCTAGCAGACCGTAGTAAGTGACGTCTCCATGTTTGATCTCCAAGTTGGGTCTCCTTCATTTGTGATGCCTGAATTTGGCACAGCTCTCAGAGCACCAGGCCTATACCTGTCACTCATCCACCAGTTACTAATCAAACTTTAAGAAAGAAATGCTGCTCCAAGACCTGTCCAATGCTTAAATTTGGCATGGTTTAAGGACCATGCTATTAGTACAAATAGTTTGTATTGTGAAATTTGGACTCCTGGCTGAAGCACAATACCAGCCCCAAATAATTAAAAGATAAAACATGGCGTGCTTTACGTAGCATGGTAGTAACCGAAAAAATATTTTTTTTTACTGTGGACAAGCCTTGGATACAGCAGAATCTGAACACAAAAGAATTACAACCTCAGATGTGGCGAAATTTTTGGAGCATGACAGTAACAGAGCAAATTTATATTTTATCATGTGTACCCCTGTATGAAGAACAATATCTGTACCAAAGATTGAAAAGATTAAATGTAGCCTGGTTTAGACAGCACTATAGTAAGAAAACCAATTTCAATTTTATGGAGAACACTATCAGCACCGAAAAAATTCAAACTGACATCTAGCCTGCCATATAACATTACTAACAGAAGAAAGCATTTTTTTAATGTGCATGAGACCTGTATACAATAGAATATATGCTTAAAACAATTTCACGCTCAGATCTAGCCTGCTATATCTGTTTGTCACAAAAATGTACTTTTTCACTCTGCATGAGTTTTGCACACAGCTGAATTTCTCCATCACTAAATGACAAGATGGGATATGGCGTGTTGTGTTATGTTTAGCAACAGAAAAAAACTGGGTTTTTTAACTCTTCAACAGCTGTGTAGAAAAATGAATGTCACCGCCACTAAATGACAAGGTGAGATATGGCGTACTGAATCCTGATAACAACTGCAAATAATATTTTTGCTTACTGTGCAACAGTTCTGCACACAGAACAATTTCACCACCACTAACTAACAAAGTGGAATATGGCGGGCTGTGTCACGTTTAGCAACAGAAAAAAATAGTGTTTTTTTACTCTGCAACATCTGTGCAACATCAGTGCACACACATGCATTTCACCGTCACAATATGAGAAGGTGGGATATGGTGTGCTGTATCACATTTAGCAACAGAAAAAATGGCTTTTTTCACTGTGCAACAGCTGGGCATACACATGAATTTCACCGCCACTAAATAAGAAGGTAGGATATGGCGTGCTGTGTCATGATCCCAATGGCAGGGGATCACAAAAAGGACAAGCACAGATAGAAACAAGCTCTAGGGCGATGGAACCTGAGCTGACCGCGACCCTGAACCTAACACACAAATAAAAGTAGCCGGGGAACGTGCCTACGATGATCCTAGACGTCTCGCTCCAGCCGAAGATCTAACTTCCCCTATTAGAAGAAACACAGACCTCTCTTGCCTCCAGAGAAATACCCCACAGCAATAGCAGCCCCCCACATATAATGACGGTGAAATGAGAGGAAAGCACATACGTAGTATGAAAACAGTTTCAGCAAAATGAGGCCCGCTAAAGCTAGATAGCAGAGGATACAAAAGTGAACTGCGCGGTCAGCAAAAAACCCTTCAAAAAACCATCCTGAAATTACTTGAACTCATGTGCCAACTCATGGTACATGAAAAGCAATTTCAGCCCACTAGAGCAACCAGCAGCAGAGAATCACATATCTGCAGGCTGGACTAAAAACCAAATTAAGCAAAACACAAAACAGGAAAATCCAAACTTAGCTTGTCCAGAAGGTTCTAGGAGCAGGGAGCAGAGGTAACAAGACACACTGGATACATTGATAACCGGCAAGGAAATGCCAGCAAAGCCAGGTTAAATAGGAAACTCCCATATCCTGATGGAACAGGTGGAACCCAGAGACCCAGGAAAGACAAGTCACCCAGTACCATCAGTAACCACCAGAGGGAGCCCAAAAACAGAACTCACAACAGTGCTGTATCATGTTAGTAACAGAAAAAACTAGTTTTTTTTACTCTGCATGAGCTCTGCACACAGCTGAATTTCTCTGCCACTAAAAGACAAGGTGAGCTATGGCATGCTGTATCTCGTTTAGCAGCAGAAAAACTGTTTTTTTTTGCTCTGCAACAGCTGTGCAGAAGGATGAATTTCACAGCCACTAAATGACAAGGTGAGATATGGCGTGCTGAATCACATTAGCAACTGCAAAAACTATATTTTTTACTGTGCAACAGCTCTGCACGCAGAACAATTTCACTGCCACTAAATGACAAGTTGGGATATTGCGGGCTGTATCACACTCAGCAACAGAAAAAAATGTTTTTTTTTACTCTTCAACAGCTATGCAGAAAGATAAATTGGCATCTCTTAATTCTCTGCTGTCAAGAGAAGCCCTATCAGACTAATCAGCACATGAACATAAGTAAAGAAATCGCAAACATGAGGTCAGATGATGACCACTACTGATGAGCGAGTGTGCTAGTTACTCGAGTTATCAGAGCATGCTCGGATGTTTTCCGAGTATTTTGGGCGTACTCGTATATTATGTTTGTGTCCCCGCAGCTACAAGATTTGCGGCTGCTAGACAGCCTATATACATGTGGGGATTCCCTAACAAACAGGCAATCCCTGCATATATTCTGGTTGTCTAACAGCCGCAAATCATGCAGCTGCGGGGACACAAACATAATATACGAGCACACCCAAGATATTCGAACACCCGAGCATGCTCGGAAAACTCGAGTAGCGAGCACACTCGCTCATCACTAATGACCACCCATTTTCAGAGGGCGTACAGGGGAAACGTTAGTGTACGTATCACATACTGTTATGATCCAGCAATCTGTAGTCACATAGCGTGACTGTAGAATTTCATTTCAGTCTTTTGTTTTGTTTGGTTCTTAGATGAATAGAGAAGGGAGAGCCAGTTTCTGGCCAATAGCTTCCCTTGCATTTTCTGTGATCTCCATTCTGGGCAATGCAGAACTTGATGAGACTCAAAGTCTATGTCACAAGGTATATGGAAGTATTCTGACTAGTAATGAGCAAACGTGCTCGGCTACTCGCCCGAGTATCAGTGTACTCGGCGAGCACCGAGCATTTCCGGGATTATTCGGCGGTAATTGGTGTCTCCACCCAGCATTTTTGGCGGACTTTAGAGACCCAATCACGCTGCAGGGATTGTCTGCCAGGCCATGAAATGCCGCAGCCATCTTTGTTGTGGTCTTGCATTGATTGGCTTGGACGCACAGCATCATCCCGAGTATAAGAGACCTGGCGCTGCCCTGCTCGCCGCATTCTGCTGCGGATTCAGCGAGAGTAGGGAGAACTGCTGCCAAGATAGGGTCAGAATCATGGTTTTTATTGTTAGTGTAGGTCTGCAACTGTTAAATCCACAACTCCTGAGAAACCAACAGTCCTTTTTAGGGCTAATTCATGGGTCCCAAAATTGCAGCACTAGGTAGGCAGGGCACGGCATATCCACATCAGTGCAAGGCCTGCAGGCACTGTATGTGCGTACATTGCTCCCACTGTATCTGTAGCACCCCAGGTGACCGATTGCTACAGTAATGTTGCTTTTCCTTCGGGGAAAGTAATGTTATGCTCAGAGGCAATGGAATTCTCTTCACCAGGTAAGGCACCCACATGCAACATATTCTGAATCCAGGCCATGAGGGGAAGCTCAGGACCCGGAATCAGGGGAGCGTCCCCCAGATATATGTCCTGACCTGGAGGAAGAGTTATTTGGTTGGTCCAGGGAGACCAAGAAAGTTAGTTGGTCCAGGTAGACCAAGGAGAGCAGACGTCTAAGAAAGACGCAGAGCAGACAGAGAGGTCTGGCATCCACGAAGGAGCTGCAGCCTCTGGTAAAGGAAAACAATCTGAAGGGTTGGATGTGGAGTAACTGGAGAGGAAAAGAGCAAAGGAGAGGAACAGGGCTCAGAGGGGAACTGTGACCAGGCACCCTCAGAGCCGAAGCGCAGGTCCGGGTATCGGGAGCCTGAGTGTTGTGAATTCTGTTGTCGAGCTCCCTCCTGTGGTCATGGATGGTACTTCGGCTGGTTCTGTCCATGGACTTTCTCTGGTGGCTGTGGGGGTTTCTGAGTTTCCTTCTACAGGTGACGAGGTTAATTCGTTAGCGGGCTGCTCTATTTAACTCCACCTAGAGCTTTGCTCTACGCCACCTGTCAATGTTGTTCTATGGGTCTAGTTCGCTCCTGGATCGTTCTGGTTGCCTGTTTACTCCAGCAGAAGCTAAGTTCTCTTGTTATTTTCTTGTTTGCTATTTTTTCTGTCCAGCATGCTATTGTGAATATTGCCTCGCTTGCTGGAAGCTCTGGGACGCAGAGGGGCTCCTCCGCACCGTGAGTCGGTGCGGAAGGTTTTTTTTCCCTGCACACTCTGCGTGGTTTTTTGTAGGTTTTTGTGCTGACCACAAAGTTGCCTTTCCTATCCTCTGTCTGTTCAGTAAGTCGGGCCTCTCTTTGCTAAATCTATTTCATCTCTGTGTTTGTGATTTCATCTTAACTCACAGTCATTATATGTGGGGGGCTGCCTTTTCCTTTGGGAAATTTCTCTGAGGCAAGGTAGGCTTTGTTTTCCTCTTTAGGGCTAGCTAGTTTCTGAGGCTGTGACGAGTTGCATAGGGAGCGTTAGGAGCAATCCACGGCTATTTTTAGTGTGTGTGATAGGCTTAGGGATTGCGGTCAGCAGAGTTTCCACTTCCCAGAGCTTGTCTTATGATTTGTAACTATCAGGTCTTTCCGGGTGCTCTTAACCACCAGGTCCACTATTGTCCTAATCACCAGGTCATAACAGTACAGGTGGCCGTCTTTGTCGCGGGATGTGCGTTCTTTTGTGCAGTCCTGTGGAACTTGTGCTCGGGCTAAGCCTTGCTGTTCTCCTGCCAGTGGGTTGCTTTTGCCCTTGCCGGTCCCGAAGAGGCCCTGGACGCATATTTCTATGGATTTTATTTCGGATCTCCCCGTCTCTCAAAAGATTTCGGTCATTTGGGTGGTTTTTTCTTGGAGCCCTTGCAGTATCCTATTCCATTGAGAGGAATTGATGCTACGCCTTTGGCCAAGAATAAGCCTCAGTACTGGACCCAATTGACCATGTGCATGGCTCCTGCACATCAGGAGGATATCCGCTTTTTGGTGTTGCATAATCTGCATGATGTGGTCGTTTTGGGGTTACCATGGCTACAGGTTCATAATCCAGTATTGGATTGGAAATCTATGTCTGTGTCCAGCTGGGGTTGCCAGGGGGTACATGGTGATGTTCCATTTTTGTCTATTTCGTCTTCCACTCCTTCTGAAGTTCCGGAGTTTTTGTCGGATTATCGGGATGTATTTGATGAGCCCAAAGCCAGTGCCCTACCTCCTCATAGGGATTGCGATTGTGCAATTAATTTGATTCCTGGTAGTAAGTTTCCTAAGGGCCGATTGTTCAATTTATCTGTGCCAGCCAGATGTTTCGCTCCCGTTTCAGGTTGAGGTTGATGCTTCTGAGATTGGAGCAGGGTTCTTTTTTGTGGCCAAGAAGGATGGTTCTTTGAGACCTTGTATTGATTACCGCCTTCTTAATAAAATTACAGTCAAATTTCAGTATCCTTTGCCGCTGCTGTCTGATTTGTTTGCTCGTATTAAAGGGGCTAGTTGGTTCACCAAGATAGATCTTCGAGGGGCGTATAATCTTGTGCGTATTAAGCAGGGCGATGAATGGAAAACAGCATTTAATACGCCCGAGGGCCATTTTGAGTACCTGGTTATGCCATTGTTTTTCCAGCATGTGGTTCGTTTACATGGTATCCCGGAGAACATCGTTTCGGACAGAGGTTCCCAGTTTGTTTCGAGGTTTTGGCGAGCCTTTTGTGCTAGGATGGGCATTGATTTGTCTTTTTCCTCGGCTTTCCATCCTCAGACAAATGGCCAGACCGAGCGAACTAATCAGACTTTGGAAACATATCTGAGATGCTTTGTTTCTGCTGATCAGGATGATTGGGTGTCCTTTTTGCCGTTGGCTGAGTTCAGTGGCGTAGGAAGGGGGGTGCGGGGGGGGTGGTCCGCCCCGGGCGGCACAATGCGGGGGGCGGCCGGCGCTGCAGGAGAAGAAAAAAAAAAAAAAAAAAGACGCCCCTTTAAATCTTCGGGCGGCGCCGTCCGCCGCCACGACCAGGGCCAGCTCCCCCCACCACCGGACCCCGCCCCCCGCTCTATACTCACCTCTCCTGGTTCCTGCGGCGCCGGCAGCTGCAGCGTCCTCTGACTCTGCGACGTCTCAGAGCAGAGGGCGCGATGACGTCACTACTGTGCGCGCCGCTCTGCCTCTCTGTCCTGAGCGTCGCAGAGCCGGAGAGACGCTGACTGCACCGGACCTGCGCTAGGAACGGGAGAGGTGAGGATTTTACTTTTTTTTTTTTTCTTTATGTCTGACTGTCTGGGGCTGGGGCAATGCTGGACACACTGGGGCAATACTGGAGACCATGGGGCAGATTGCTGGACACACTGGGGCAATACATGAGACCATGGGGCAGATTGCTGGACACACTGGGGCAATACATGAGACCATGGGGCAGATTGCTGGACACACTGGGGCAATACAGGAGACTATGGGGCAGATTGCTGGACACACTGGGGCAATACTGGAGACCATGGGGCAGATTGCTGGACACACTGGGGCAATACAGGAGACCATGTGGCAGAATGCTGGACACACTGGGGCAATACAGGAGACCATGGGGCAGATTGCTGGACACACTGGGGCAATACAGGAGACCATGGGGCAGATTGCTGGACACACTGTGGCAATACTGGAGACCATGGGGCAGAATGCTGGACACACTGGGGCAATACAGGAGACCATGTGGCAGAATGCTGGACACACTGGGGCAATACAGGAGACCATGGGGCAGATTGCTGGACACACTGGGGCAATACAGGAGACCATGGGGCAGATTGCTGGACACACTGGGGCAATACAGGAGACCATGGGGCAGATTGCTGGACACACTGGGGCAATACTGGAGACCATGGGGCAGAATGCTGGACACACTGGGGCAATACAGGAGACCATGTGGCAGAATGCTGGACACACTGGGGCAATACAGGAGACCATGGGGCAGATTGCTGGACACACTGGGGCAATACTGGAGACCATGGGGCAGAATGCTGGACACACTGGGGAAATACTGGAGACCATGGGGCAGAATGCTGGACACACTGGGGCAATACAGGAGACTATGGGGCAGATTGCTGGACACACTGAATACTGGAGACCATGGGGCAGATTTCAGGACACATTGAGGCAATGCTGGAGACCCTGGGCAGACTTCTGGACATACTGGGGCAATACTGGAGACCATGGGGCAGATTGCTGGACACACCGGGGCAATACTGGAGACCATGGGGCAGAATGCTGGACACACTGGGGCAATACAGGAGACCATGGGGCAGATTGCTGGATACACCGGGGCAATACTGGAGACCATGGGGCAGAATGCTGGACACACTGGGGCAATACAGGAGACCATGGGGCAGATTGCTGGACACACTGGGGCAATACTGGAGACCCTGGGGCAGATTTCTGGACACATTGAGGCAATGCTGGAGACCCTGGGGCAGACTTCTGGACACACTGGGGCAATGCTGGACACTGGGGCAGATTGCTGGACACACTGGGGGTAATATGCTGGACACACTGGGGCAATGCTGGACACTGGGGGTAATATGCTGGACACACTGGGACAGACTGCTGGACACACTGGGGAAAGGCTGGACACTGGGGCAGATTGCTGGACACACTGGGGGCAGTGCTGGACATACTGGGGCAGATTGCTGGACACACTGGGGGTAATATGCTGGACACACTGGGGCAGATTGCTGGACAACATGGGGGTAATATGCTGGACACACTGGGGCAGATTGCTGGACAACATGGGGGTAATATGCTGGACACACTGGGGGCAGGACTTGAGGCATGGGCAGAATGTAGATACGGGGCATGATTGGAGACACGGGGCAGGATTGGATCATGGGGCAGGACGGATACGATGGAGGCTGGTGGGGCAGGATGTGGAGATCATATGGGGTAGAATGGATACTCATGAGGGCAGGATGCGAGAACATATGGCTGGAGCCAGGAATGAGAAACGGGGCCAGGGTGGGGAATAGTGTTACCATAGGGGCTAATTAAGGGATATTATTACTGCAGTGATGTATTTATTTTATTTTTTGAGTATACTGTTTTAAATGGGGGGGCGGTCCTGTTACTGTGCAGAGTGACACTATATCACCTTTTTTTCTTCATGTGATGTAATGTAGAAGTTGTGAAAAATTAAGTAATGTGTTCTGCAAGCGGAGCTCGAGATAACTGTGTTATTTCCTGCAGAAACGAGTCCTGGCTGGAAGGAATGATGGCGGTCTGTGCTGGATGAAAGATGAAGGACTTCACCTAGAGACGTCACTGGTGAGTCAGTGTTACCTATACACTGACACTATACACTGTATACTATATAGAGGTCCTGTGTATAATGTCACCAGTGATCTCTGTATTACCTCTACACAGACACTGCATACTAAGTACAGATCTCCTGTGAATACTGGCACTTATGGTGATAGTATTGTGGTTTTTTTTTTTATTACTGATCAGTATTGTAGTATTCAGTCACTATGTGGTGGTAATATGTGGTCTGGAAATGGTGTTGTGGTATTTGTCCCTTGTATGTAGTATTATTCGGTCACTATGTGGCCTGGTCATGGTGTGGTGGTATTAAGTCACAGGTGTGGCATGTGGGGGTGACACCATTAGGCCCAGTTTAAGTTCTACAAAACAGGAAAACCGTTTTTGGTAACCTTTGTGTGTATTGAGCCGGGGGGGGCGCCAAACTCGGGAACAGCCCCGGGCGGCAAAAGCTCTAGCTACGCCTCTGGCTGAGTTCGCCCTTAATAATCGGGCCAGCTCGGCTACTTTGGTTTCGCCGTTTTTCTGCAATTCTGGTTTCCATCCTCGTTCCTCTTCAGGGCAGGTTGAGTCTTCGGACTGTCCTGGTGTGGATACTGTGGTGGATAGGTTGCAGCAGATTTGGGCTCATGTGGTGGACAATTTGACATTGTCCCAGGAGAAGGCTCAACGTTTCGCTAACCGCCGGCGCTGTGTGGGTCCCCGACTTCGTGTTGGGGATTTGGTTTGGTTGTCGTCTCGCTATGTTCCTATGAAGGTTTCTTCTCCTAAGTTTAAGCCTCGTTTCATTGGTCCGTATAAGATTTCTGAGGTTCTTAATCCTGTGTCATTTCGTTTGGCACTTCCAGCTTCTTTTGCCATCCATAATGTGTTCCATAGGTCATTGTTGCGGAGATACGTGGCGCCTGTGGTTCCATCCATTGATCCTCCTGCCCCGGTGTTGGTTGAGGGGGAGTTGGAGTATGTGGTGGAGAAGATTTTGGATTCTCGTATTTCGAGACGGAAACTCCAGTACCTGGTCAAGTGGAAGGGTTATGGTCAGGAAGATAATTCCTGGGTTTTTGCCTCTGATGTTCATGCTGCCGATCTGGTTCGTGCCTTTCATTTGGCTCATCCTGGTCGGCCTGGGGGCTCTGGTGAGGGTTCGGTGACCCCTCCTCAAGGGGGGGGGGTACTGTTGTGAATTCTGTTGTGGAGCTGCCTCCTGTGGTCATGGATGGTACTTCGGCTGGTTCTGTCCATGGACTTTCTCTGGTGGCTGTGGGTGTTTCTGAGTTTCCTTCTACAGGTGACGAGGTTAATTCGTTAGCGGGCTGCTCTATTTAACTCCACCTAGAGCTTTGCTCTACGCCACCTGTCAATGTTGTTCTATGGGTCTAGTTCGCTCCTGGATCGTTCTGGTTGCCTGTTTACTCCAGCAGAAGCTAAGTTCTCTTGTTATTTTCTTGTTTGCTATTTTTTCTGTCCAGCATGCTATTGTGAATATTGCCTCGCTTGCTGGAAGCTCTGGGATGCAGTGTGGCGCCTCCGCACCGTGAGTCGGTGCGGAAGGTTTTTTTTCCCTGCACACTCTGCGTGGTTTTTTGTAGGTTTTTGTGCTGACCGCAAAGTTGCCTTTCCTATCCTCTGTCTGTTCAGTAAGTTGGGCCTCTCTTTGCTAAATCTATTTCATCTCTGTGTTTGTGATTTCATCTTAACTCACAGTCATTATATGTGGGGGGCTGCCTTTTCCTTTGGGAAATTTCTCTGAGGCAAGGTAGGCTTTGTTTTCCTCTTTAGGGCTAGGTAGTTTCTGAGGCTGTGACGAGTTGCATAGGGAGCGTTAGGAGCAATCCACGGCTATTTTTAGTGTGTGTGATAGGCTTAGGGATTGCGGTCAGCAGAGTTTCCACTTCCCAGCGCTTGTCTTATGATTTGTAACTATCAGGTCTTTCCGGGTGCTCTTAACCACCAGGTCCACTATTGTCCTAACCACCAGGTCATAACACCTGAGGCTTTTGTGGGACTCTAGGACACAGAGCAAAACCGGAGGGCCAGGAACTGTATGCAATTGGCCCACACCATGCCTGAGATGCAGCAGCAACTAAGGAGCCCGGTTCATGTTAGAGTCCCTGTAAAATGGCTCAAGCTGCCCGTCGTGCAGGTACCTGTCCCAGGACAGGGGGAAACTCGAGGACCCTGTAGGAAGATTCAGGCAGCATGGACTTCACCTTTTACGGCACAAAAGGAAAGGCTCACGGACCTCACCTGGAGAAGGGGACCCTCCGTTGCCTCTGAGCTGGCCGGGCTTTACCACCACCCATGCCTGGTGCCCTGGGCTGTGGCCAGCCAACTACAGTAAACCAGGTAAAGACTTACAACTTGCCTTCTCTATTTATTCATCGGCACATACCAACATCTTGGCCACACACCATAGGACCCCTGGGGACCCCACTTCACCTGTGGGAAGTGTAACACCCGTGGTGCCACAACATCCCCCAGGGGACCCCTTTAATGCAGCGTCGGTCCCACTGCTGACCAAACACCACAGGTGGCATCACGACATACTTTGAACATTTTCCCCTTTAAAGACCGTTCCCCTTTAACGTTGAGGCCCAGGGCCACGGACCGAGTCGCAGCCACCGTGACATCCCCTTGCGACCGGACCCAGTACCGAGTACCCCACTGCTCTAGGGGCGATACATCCCTTCCAAAGCTCCATAACTGTCTGCTGCTACTGCTGCAGCTTATTTACTATATACCTAGTTGCCTTTTTTTCCCCAAAATTCACCCCCCAAAAAATATACAGTCTGTTCTGTCAGACTGAGGCCTGTTTAAAAATCATAGTTTGTCAGGCAAACGTAGCATATTCGTGTGTGCTAGCCTTGTGCCACTGTTTTTTTTGTTTTAAATTCACCAAAAAAGGCCTCATTTATCTGCGTGCTCCTAGTTTGCTCATTTTAGGCCTTTTTGCCACTGTATTTGCTGTCTGTTACTCTACTTATATACAGCACTATTTTGCATTAAAGAAAATACAGGCCACATATTTGGCAGTGTGGTATTTCCGTGACAGGCCTCATATCTGCGTGCTCCAAGTTTTGGCATTTTAGGCAGGTTTTCCACTGTTTTGGTGTCTGTTACTCTACTTCTATACAGCACTATTTTGCAGACCCCCAAAAAATACAGGCCACATATTTGCCAGTGTGTTATTTCCGTGACAGGCCTCATATATCTGCGTGCTCCAAGTTTGCGCATTTTAGGCCGTTTTTCCACTGTTTTTGCTGTGTGTTACTCTAATAACTGTCTGCTGCTGCAGCTTATTTACTATATACCTAGTTGCCTTTTTTTCCCCAAAAAATTCACCCCCCAAAAAATATACAGTCTATTCTGTGAGACTGAGGCATACGTAGCATAGTTGTGTGTGCTAGCCTTGAGCCACTGTTTTTTTTTTGGTTTTAAATTCACCAAAAAAGGCCTCATATATCTTCATGCTCCAAGTTTGTGCATTTTAGGCAGGTTTTCCACTGTTTTTGCTGTCTTTTACTCTAATTACTGTATATATACTCGAGTATAAGCCAAGATTTTCAGCCCATTTTTGGGGGCTGAAAGTCCCCCTCTCGGCTTATACTCGAGTCATACCCAGGGATCCGCAGGGGAGGGGAGTCTAATAATACTCACCTGCTCCCGGCGCGGTCTCTGCAGGTCCCTGGTTCTCCCTGCGCCGCAGCTTCTTCCTGTAGTGAGCGGTCACATGGTACCGCTCATTACAGTAATGAATATGGACCCCAATCCCATAGGGGCAGACAGAGGTGTATCTAGCCTTTCCTGCACCCGGGGCAAAGGATCAGTCTGCTACATCAGATCATCACATCTCTGCTGCATCAGACCATCTCAGCTCTGCTGCATCAAACCATCTCAGCTCTGCTGCATCAGACCATCTCAGCTCTGCTGCATCAGACCATCTCAGCTCTGCTGCATCAGACCATCTCAGCCCTGCTGCATCACACCATCTCAGCTCTGCTGCATCAGACCATCTCAGCTCTGCTGCATCAGACCATCTCAGCTCTGCTTCATCAGACCATCTCAGCCCTGCTGCATCACACCATCTCAGCCCTGCTGCATCACACCATCTCAGCTCTGCTGCATCAGACCATCTCAGCTCTGCTGCATCAGACCATCACAGCTCTGCTGCATCAGACCATCTCAGCTCTGCTGCATCAGACCATCTCAGCCCTGCTGCATCAGACCATCTCAGCTCTGCTGCATCAGACCATCTCAGCTCTGCTTCATCAGACCATCTCAGCTCTGCTACATCAGACCATCACAGCTCTGTTTCATCAGACCATCACAGCTCTGCTACATCAGACCATCACAGCTCTGCTACATCAGACCATCACAGCTCTGCTTCATCAGACCATCTCAGCTCTGCTTCATCAGACCATCTCAGCTCTGCTTCATCAGACCATCTCAGCTCTGCTGCATCAGACCATCTCAGCTCTGCTGCATCAGACCATCTCAGCTCTGCTTCATCAGACCATCTCAGCTCTGCTTCATCAGACCATCTCAGCTCTGCTTCATCAGACCATCTCAGCTCTGATGCAGCAGAGCTGAGATGGTCTGATGAAGCAGAGCGGCGATGGTGTGATGCAGCAGAGCTGAGATGGTCTGATGAAGCAAAGTTGAGATGGTCTGATGCAGCAAAGCTGAGATGGTCTGATGCAGCAGAACTGTGATGGTCTGATGTAGCAGAGTTGTGATGGTCTGATGAAGAAGAGCTGTGATGGTCTGATGTAGCAGAGCTGTGATGGTCTGCATCAGACCATCTCAGCTCTGCTGCATCATACCATATCAGCTCTGCTTCATCAAAACATAACAGCTCTCTGCATCACACCATCTCAGCCCTGCTGCATCAATCTTGGCTCTGCTGCCTCACACAATCTCAGCTCAGCTGCCTCACACAATCTCAGCTCGGCTGCCTGTGAAAAATCAAACACACCAACACAGTTCTGCTGTGCAGTGTATATTACAGTGTCTCTTGGGATGTGGGCTGTAGCTGCCTATGACAATCAGGGAACTTGGAGTCACCCGGTGGTCCCCGCTGCCGCGGTCTGGAGTAGTGGAGCACGACGCACCTGTCCTGACCCTGACCTGACCTACCACCGACGACGTCACCGTCCAACCACGCAACAACAGCACCTACACACTGTGAGTGACTACTGACTAAACACACAGGACACCCGCGAACGAACCTAGTCACCGACGCTGCGGCGCAACGACGAACGATGCAGCAGCAGCCTGTCACACGCTCCATTACGTCAGCCGCTGCTGGTGCTTCCCTGATGCGGAAGTGCCAGCGGCGGTCAGAGCGCCTCTCAGCGGTTGTCAGAGTCCGGCCCAGGGCGCAGGCAGCAGGCTTTAAACAGAGAAGGAAGGGACTCCTCTTGTCTCACAAGGCAAGAAAGCGAACCGCAACCGCTGGGTACTAGCGCAGCAGCACGGGACTATTATCTCACTGGTCTGTGGGGCCGGCAGAATGCCGCCGACGAGGAGCCTAGCTTTTGACAGCTGCAATGCCGCATCACATCAGGCGGCCCGCTGGCGCCCCACTGTCAGCTGCGCCCGGGGCACATGCCCCGGCTGCCCCCCCCTGGATACGCCACTGGGGGCAGAGCCACATATTCATTACTGTAATGAGCTCTAACGGTGACCGCTCAGAAGAAGAAGAAGCTGCGGCGCCGGAGAACCAGGGACAGCGCCAGGGGCAGGTGAGTATAATGGAGAGGAGGGAGCGCTGCGCGATATTCACCTGCTCCTCGTTCCGGGCGCCGCTCGGTCTTCAGCGCCTTCTGCAGTGATGCTCAGGTCAGAGCATCCTCTGCCTGAACGTCGGTGCAGAAGACACTGAAGACAGAGGCGGCACCCGGAATGCGGAGCAGGTGAATATTGAAAGTGCCGGGGGCCTGAGCGACGGAGAGGTGAGTGTGCAATTTTTTTTATCGCTGCAACAGTATATGGGACAAATATCTCTATGGAGCATCTTATGGAGCCATATTCAACGTTTGTGCAGCACTGTATGGGGCAACTATCTTTATGGAGCATCTTATGGGGCCATAATTAACGCTTGTGCAGCACTATATGGGGCAAGTGTCTGTATGGAGGATCTTATGGGGCCATAATCAACATTTGTGCAGCACTGTATGGGGCAACTATCTTTATGGAGCATCTTATGGGGCCATAACTTTTGTGCAGCACTATATGGGGGAAATATCTCTATGGAGCATCTTATGGAACCATAATTAACATTTGTGCAGCACTGTATGGGGCAAATATCTTTATGGAGCATCTTATGGGGCCATAATCAACGTTTGTGCAGCACTATATGGGGCAACTATCTTTATGGAGCATCTTATGGGGCCATAACTTTTGTGCAGCACTATATGGGGTAAATTGTTATGATCTGGTGACCTTGGAGCAGCATGAAAACTTTCACTGGAGTACGTGGTCACTATACTGACCGCAAATCCTGAACTTAACACAGGAACTAGAAGTAGCCGTGGAGTGTACCTAACCAATCCTAGACACCTCGTCACAGCCGGAGGACTAAATACCCCTAAAGATGGAAATAGGAATACTATCTTGCCTCAGAGCAGAACCCCAAAGGATAGACAGCCCCCCACAAATATTGGCGGTGAGTCAGAGAGGAAAAAACATACACAGGCAGAAAAACAGGATTTAGCACAGGAGGCCACTCTAGCTAAAATAGGACAGGATAGGACAGAGTTCTGTGCGGTCAGTATTAAAACCCTTCAAAAATATCCACAGCAGAATATACAAAAACTTCCTCCATCTAACTAAAGACATAGGAGCGTATATCTGCAACTCCAGCGAATCCTACATTCAGAGCAGGAATATAATCAAAAACAAGCACACAGCCTGTGTGCCACAGAAAAGGAAACAGACACTTATCTTTGCTGAAATGGCAGCCAAGTAGGAGAAGCCAGACAGAGATCCATCATATTCCAAAAAAACATTGACAACTGGCAAGGACTAATGAGTCCTGCAAGCCTAAATACCCCAGTCAGAACTGCAATTAGCAGATACACCTGTCCAAGACTGCAGCCCAGGAACAACTGCATTATCATCTACTACCACCAGAGGGAGCTCAAAAGCAGAATTCACAACAGTAAATATCTCTATGGAGCATCTTATGGGGCCATAATCAACGTTTGTGCAGCACTGTATGGGGCAACTATCTTTTTGGAGCATCTTATGGGGCCATAACTTTTTGTGCAGCACTATATGGGGTAAATATCTCTATGGAGCATCTTATGGGGCCATAATCAACGTTTATGCAGCACTATATGGGTCTAACGTGTCTGTATGGAGCATCTTATGGGGCCATAATTAAGGTTTGTGCAGCACTATATGAGGCAAATGTCTGTATGAAGTATCTTATGGGGCCATAATCAACGTTTGTGCAGCACTGTATGGGGCAACTATCTTTATGGAGCATCTTATGGGGCCATAATCAACATTTGTGCAGCATTATATTGGGCAAATGTGTCTATGGAGCATCTTATGGGGCCATTATTAACCTTTATGCAGGATTATATGGGGCATATTTTAATATGGAGCATCTTATGGGGCCCATCATAAACTTTATGGAGCATTATATGGGGCGTATTTTGTATGGAGCATCTTATGTGCCCATCATGAGCTATATGGAGCATTATATGGGGCTCCTGATTCAATATGGACATTCAAAAACACTTAACCTACTGATGTCTCAATTAATTTTACTTTTATTGGTATCTATTTTTATTTTTGACATTTACCGGTAGCTACTGCATTTTCCACCCTAAGCTTATACTTGAGTCATTAAGTTTTCCCCGTTTTTTTGTGGCAAAATTAGGGGGGTCGGCTTATACTCGGGTCAGCTTATACTCTAGTATATACGGTATATACAGCTCTATTTTGCATTAACGAAAATAGAGGCCACATATTTGGCAGTGTGGTATTTCCGTAACGGGCCTCATATATCTGCGTGCTCCAAGTTTGCGTATTTCAGGCTGTTTTTCCACTGTTTTTGCTGTCTGTTACACTAATTATATACAGCACTATTTTGCATTAAAGGAAATACAGGCCACATATTTGACAGTGTGGTATTTCCGTGACAAGCCTCATATATCTGCGTGCTCAAAGTTTGGGCATTGTAGGCCAGTTTAACATTTTTTGGCTATCTGTTACTCTACTTATATACAACACTATTTTGCCTTAAAGAAAATACAGGCCACATATTTTGTAGTGTGGTATTTCCGTGACAGGTCGCATATATCTGCGTGCTCAAAGTTTAGGCATTGGCCACTTTTTTTGTTGTCGGTTACTCTACTTATAGGCCGGTGAATTTTGGGTTAGGGGGGTGTGATGGCAATAATATATTTTTAAAAAAGGTACCCCCCATTGGGGAATTGTTTGTCAGCTCATGCACTCCATTACAATTCTCAGAGACCCACACCCCTACATTGGACCTACTTCTTAACTCTGTCGTCTGCAATGTCTCTTCTTTAACTTCCACTAGATGACCTGGGTGAACGTGCTCTGTACTGTTATAGGCCGGTGAATTTTGGGCAAAAGGGGCTGTGATGGCAATAATATATTTTTAAAAAAGGTACCCTCATTGGGGAATTGTTTGTCAGTTCATACCCTCCATTACAAATCTCAGAGACCCACACCCCTACATTGGGCCTACTTCTTAACTCGGTTTCCTGCAATGTCTCTTCCTTATCTCCAACTACATGACCTGGGTGAACATGTTCTGTACTGTTATAGGCCAGTGAATTTTGGGCTAGGGGGCTGTGATGGCACTATTTTATTTATTAAAAAAGGTACCCCCCATTGGGGAATTGTTTGTCAGCTCATGCACTCCATTACAAGTCTCAAAGACCCACACCCCTACTTTGGGGATACTTCTTAACTCTGTCTCCTGCAATGTCTCCTTTAACCCCTTACCGGCATCGGACGTACTATACCGTCCGATGCCGGCTCCCCTGCTTTGATGCAGGGCTCCGCGGTGAGCCCGCATCAAAGCCGGGACATGTCAGCTGTTTTGAACAGCTGACATGTGCCCGTAATAGGCGCGGGCAGAATCGCGATCTAGTTAAATGCCGCTGTCAAACGCAGACAGCGGCATTTAACTACCGCTTCCGGCCGGGCGGCCGGAAATGATGTCATCGCCGACCCCCGTCACATGATCGGGGGTCGGCGATGCTTGTATATTGTAACCATAGAGGTCCTAGAGACCTCTATGGTTACTGATGAGCGGTGGCTGTGAGCGCCACCCTGTGGTCGGCGCTCACAGCACACCTCCATTTCTGCTACATAGCAGCGATCAGCAGATCGCTGCTATGTAGCAGAGCCGATCGCGTTGTGCCTGCTTCTAGCCTCCCATGGAGGCTATTGAAGCATGGCAAAAGTTAAAAAAAAAAAGTTTAAAAAAATGTGAAAAAAATAAAAAAAACATAAAAGTTTAAATCACCCCCCTTTCGCCCCAATCAAAATAAATCAATAAAAAAAATATCAAATCTACGCATATTTGGTATCGCCGCGCTCCGAATCGCCCGATCTATCAATTAAAAAAAAGTATTAACCTGATCGCTAAACAGCGTAGCGGGAAAAAAATTCGAAACGCCAGAATTACGTTTTTTTGGTCGCCGCGACATTGCATTAAAATGCAATAACGGGCGATCAAAAGAACATATCTGCACCGAAATGCTATCATTAAAAACGTCATCTCGGCACGCAAAAAATAAGCCCTCAACCGACCCCAGATCATGAAAAATGGAGACGCTACGAGTATCGGAAAATGGCGCACTTTTTTTTTATTTTTTAGCAAAGTTTGGAATTTTTTTTCAACACTTAGATAAAAAATAACCTAGTCATGTTAGGTGTCTATGAACTCGTACTGACCTGGAGAATCATAATCGCAGGTCAGTTTTAGCATTTAGTGAACCTAGCAAAAAAGCCAATCAAAAAACCAGTGTGGGATTGCACTTTTTTTTGCAATTTCACCGAACTTGGAATTTTTTTCCCGTTTTCTAGTACACAACATGCTAAAACCAATGATGTCGTTCAAAAGTACAACTCGTCCCGAAAAAAATAAGCCCTCACATGGCCAAATTTACGGAAAAATAAAAAAGTTATGGCTCTGGGAAGGAGGGGAGCGAAAAACGAACACGGAAAAACGAAAAATCCCCTGGTCATGAAGGGGTTAACTGCCACTAGATGACCAGGCTGAACGTGCTCTGTACTGTTATAGGCTGGTGAATGTTGGGCAAGAGGGGCTGTGATGGCAATAGTGTATTTTTCAAAAAGGTACCCCCATTGGGGAATTGTTTGTCAGCTCATACCCTCCATTACAAGTCTCAGAGACCCACACCCCTACATTGGGCCTACTTCTTAACTCGGTTTCCTGCAATGTCTCTTCCTTATCTCCGACTACATGACCTGGGTGAACGTGTTCTGTACTGTTATAGGCCAGTGAATGTTGGGCAAGATGGGCTGTGATGGCAATAGTATATTTTTAAAAAAGATACAACCCATTGGGGAATTGTTTGTCAGCTCATACACTCTATTACAAGTCTCAGAGACCCACACCCCTACATTGGGCCTACTTCTTAACTCTGTCTCCTGCAATGTCTCTTCCTTACCTGCCACTAGATCTCCAGGGTTAACGTGCTCTGTACTGTTATAGGCCACTGAATTTTGGGCACGGGTGTTGTGATGGCACTAGTTTATTTATTATAAAAGATACCCCCCACTGGGGAATTGTTTGTCAGCTCATGCACTCTATTACAAGTCTCAGAGACCCACACCCCTACATTGGGCCTACTTCTTCACTCATTTTCCTGCAATGTCTCTTCCTTATCTCCGACGACATGACCTGGGTGAACGTGTTCTGTACTGTTATAGGCCACAGAATTTTGAGCAAGGGGGCTGTGATGGCAGTATTATATTTTGTAAAAAAGGTACCCCCCATTGGTGAAACCACATCCTTGTTGGCAAAGACTTCATAACATTTGTGTACCTGAAAGAACTCACTTGAAATTCTACTTTTTGTGTTGCCAGGTTGCTCACATTGGACACAATACACTTCGTATAAATTTTATAAAGCAAAGCTGTTAGTTTGGCTCAGTAGTTCATTACAAATATTTCTTTGTCCACTATATTAGTATCTCTCCTTGAGAGCAATAACTTTGGCTGCTTGAAATATACAAATGGCGAATATACAAATGGCGATTTGGAATCCAGATTAAAATACCGTATACCGAATGCATTCAGACAATCACATAGCTGCATTTCTTGTAAAACATTTACAGATGTGATAGACAATGCTCATAGTGACACAATCTTGAGAAATGTTTGTTTATTCACTTCACAAACAGTTCTAAGCCTCTGTATGTTTGCTGTTTGTCATTGTAAAACATTAAGGTTTACTGAAACTCTGCCTGTGGTGGTTTGATCTAAATCCTTGTGGCTTTTATATTCTAGGGGTTTATGGCCCCTTGTCTGATGACTCCATGATATCTCAGTTTCATACAACTTTGAAAGCTGAAAGCAGATATGTCAAGATCCCAATCTAACAAAAATAACCAAAAGAGAAAAACAACAGGATCCCTAAAATATAACTTTTAATCTTTCAAGTTTTAAAATAGTATTCCAAAATTGGAGACAAGTACCAAAAAAGACTTAAATATATCATAGGGAAAAGAAGGATATATACCAATGATGTATCCTACAAAAATGCTAAAATGGCCCCTACCTGACAGTGGAGGTTGGCACCCTAAGTT
Organism: Ranitomeya imitator; assembly: GCF_032444005.1. NCBI lineage: Eukaryota > Metazoa > Chordata > Amphibia > Anura > Dendrobatidae > Ranitomeya > Ranitomeya imitator. The sequence continues at coordinate 39,296,668 of NC_091290.1, read as the reverse complement.
TCAGCGGTTGGCGCCCCCACTCCGCAGCGGCTAGCCCTCCTGTCCCTACAAGTCCCTATGAGCAAAAACATGTGTCCCAATACACCCAATACCCTAGTGAAAAAAACACACAAAAAAATGCAAAAAATAACCATAAAAAATGAAAAAAATTAAATAAAAAATAGAGCAGGTAGTTCCCACAGTAATAAGTGCTCTATTCAACTTCCCAGATGGGAGAGAAAAGGGAACAATATCCCCTCTATATCCAAGAGATCACATAGATATCAAAATCAAGGATATATAATCTATTGGAAAAGAGATAGAGCTAACATAAATGTTAAATGCTCAAATAGGCTCCCAAAAAAATTGAAGAACGCTAGGGAATAATGCCCTCTCTTAACCAAAATATCAATAGATGTATGAGGTATAAGAATTATAAACCTGTCTCTATTGTTCCATGATGTTTTAGGAAAATAGCATAAAAACTCCACGTTCACTATTGCTTTATGAATGTAAATATAGGTCACAGATAGCCATCATCATATCTATTTGTATATTTGTATAGAGCTCTATTCCACCGTGATGGCCAGTATTCCCAGATGAACCCCTGCTATTCCCACGGGGGGGGGGGGGGGGGACGCGTTGGATACTATCTGGGATGTCGTTTTTGTGGGGCTTTACCGATGACTCAGTATAAGAGCGACCCTCTATCTCACAGCACAGACGAGTATATGCCATCTGAATACTAATATGGTTGACAAATGATTTTTTTTGCCCTGATTGAGCCGACTGTGATCATGTGCTGTAACCCCATTCAAAGGGTAATTGTGTGCTGTAACTCTATTCAGCAGGCACATATGATTAGTTGGGAGAGGTGTCGCCTATTGAAGGTCTCAGGTACTACTATGTTTGAAAGGGACCTTTGATGTTTTTGAAATAAGGGGTCGATCGGTGGCCTACTAGGAAGGGCTTACTCCGCTTTGTATCTCACTTGAGGGGCCTTGATTGGCTTTAATGCTTTATACAAATATACAAATAGATATGATGATGGCTATCTGTGACCTATAATGTATTTACATTCATAAAGCAATAGTGAACGTGGAGTTTTTATGCTATTTTCCTAAAACATCATAGAACAATAGAGACAAGTTTATAATACTTACACCTCATACATCTATTGATATTTTGGTTAAGAGAGGGCATTATTCCCTAGTGTTCTTCAATTTTTTTGGGGAGCCTGTTTGAGCATTTAACATTTAAGGTACCTTCACACTGAGCGACTTAACAACGATATCGGTAGCGATCCGTGACGTTGCAGCGTCCTGGCTAGCGATATCGTTGTGTTTGACACGCAGCAGCGATCAGGATCCTGCTGTGACATCGTTGGTCGGAGCAGAAAGGCCAGAACTTTATTTCGTCGCTGGACTCCCTGCAGACATCGCTGAATCGGCGTGTGTGACGCCGATCCAGCGATGTGTTCACTGGTAACCAGGGTAAACATCGGGTTACTAAGCGCAGGGCCGCGCTTAGTAACCCGATGTTTACCCTGGTTACCATTGCAAATGTAAAAAAAAAAAAAAACAGTAGATACTTACATTCCGGTGTCTGTCCCCTCGCCATCAGCTTCCCGCACTGACTGTGAGCGCCGGCCGGCCGTAAAGCACAGCGGCCCTGCGCTTAGCAACCCGATGTTTACCCTGGTTACCAGGGGACTTCGGCATCGTTGGTCGCTGGAGAGCTGTCTGTGTGACAGCTCTCCAGCGACCACACAGAGACGAAACAGCGATGCTGCAGCGATCGGCATCGTTGCCTATATCGCTGCAGCGTCATTTAATGTGATGGTACCTTTATGTTAGCTCTATCTCTTTTGCAATAGATTATATATCCTTGATTTTGATATCTATGTGATCTCTTGGATATAGAGGGGATATTGTTCCCTTTTCTCTCCCATCTGGGAAGTTGAATAGAGCACTTGTTACTGTGGGAACTACCCGCTCTATTTTTTATTTAATTTTTTTCATTTTTTATGGTTATTTTTTGCATTTTTTTGTGTTTTTTTGTTCACTAGGGTATTGGGTGTATTGGGACACATTTTTTTGCTCATAGGGACTTGTAGGGACAGGAGGGCTAGCCGCCGCGGAGTGGGGGCGCCAACCGCTGAAACTTAGGGTGCCAACCTCCACTGTCAGGTAGGGGCCATATTAGCATTTTTGTAGGGCCCAATAGGATACATCATTGATATATATCCTTCTTTTCCATATGATATATTTAAGTCTTTTTTGGTACTTGTCTCCAATTTTGGAATACTATTTTAAAACTTGAAAGATTAAAAGTTATATTTTAGGGATCCTGTTGTTTTTCTTTTTTGGTTATTTTTAACTTTGAAAGCTGGCCACTTGAAGGGCTGGGTGAAACTAGAGTTACTAAATAGTGTAAATCACTCTATAAGACCAGAGAAACATGACTAAGACAGATGCCAAAACTGGGGTACCTGTACATGTACAGTGTGCTGATACCTGCATAATTGGGGATGCCCATGCAGTGTAGGTAATTTCCCAGGGTTTCTCTGTCTTGATGTTGTTTCTCTAATATTCCAGACGGATGATGTTTAAAAGCCTCTTGCTGATGATGTAAGAATATTGTATGTAGTTAATCTTTATACATACGTAATCACTATATGTATTTAATCCTTATATGTACTTATTAACCTTTGTATGTTAACATATACAAAAAAGTGTACGAACTCACACTATTCAATCATACTATTCCTTGAATTTTGTACTTTGCAATAAAATTACATTGTATTGCAACTATTAGCCTTCTTTAAAGCCGTATCTGAACCTTAGTGTTAAAAATATGGCAAATAAAATTGCCAAATTCTCCTGTAGATAATTCTGCAAAGAGGGAAGCATCATACCATTAAAAAATACAAGTGGATTTTCATGGTCTCATCCAGTATGTGGGTTCCAAGGCGTAATGGGGTGCATATGACTATGAAGCAGGGCTGGCCTTGCTGCCAACGTGTAAAAGAAAGTGAAGTGGATTTGCATGGGCCCATCTAGTATGTGGGTTCAAAGGCTTATTGGGGTGCATATGAATTGGTAGCAGGGCAGGCCTTGCATTCAATGCAACATTTTTTCAGGAAGCCCCCCTGGACATCTTATGAAGGGGGTATTGTGGTTCGTCATAATTTTTGGCATCCCATCCACTCACAGCATAGGCTACAACAGTTTAGGAGACCCACTGTTTAATTATGAAATTCACGGGAAAAGAAAGCGGTCACTAGTGAGCGCTGTGAGGGTCACAGTTAGAATTGAAAACAAAAGGTCCACCGCAGCTCCAGCCGTTAACCTTCTAGGAGGATACAAAATGCAGTAAATAGTAATAACGGTCCTAGGAACGCTGGAAATGAGACCAAAACAAGGATTTTAGTGTTGAACCACAAAACGTTTCAACGGTTAAACCGTCTTCATCAGGTGGACGTTCCACCTGATGAAGACGGTTTAACCATTGAAACGCGTTGTGGTTCAACACTAAAATCCTTGTTTTGGTCTCATTTCCAGCGCTCCTAGGACCGTTATTACTATTTACTACTCCACTGTTTAATTATGGCTTTTTAAGAAGATTAATGCTGCCTGATGCACAAGTAAAAATAGGCTCTGTGACTTTAAGAGTTCCCTCCTTCATAAATTAAACAAGATGGGTCTGCTTATGTGTCACACACCACATGGCCAGCTAGGGGTGTTAAATGTTACAATGACATTTCCCAATGAATGCATTTGTCGTGTTTGAAAGCAATGTTAAAGTTGAAAAATGCTTCAACAATGCGGCGTCTGAACTAAGCCTAAGTGGGGGAGGAAATTTACGGTCTTGGGTTAATTATTTGGCCTTACAGGCAAGTCATTCACCTGCAAAAGATGTACCTTAACATATTTCCAAGAAAAATCCGTTTTGGTTTCGTTTAAGTGTGTTTTTTGTGGCACCGGGAAAAATGGCATGAATCTAAAAATAGTTTAAAGCTGTGAAATAGGAGTCAGGAATGCTTCCAGGGGCGATCCCCATGATGTCCCCGTGTCATTTGAGCAGTGTTTCCATCATTTTCAGATGTTTTTAGACCTTAAAAGGACCCACAGGGTGGATTGCGGAAAAAATACTCGGGTCTCCCACAGACTTACATTGGGCTCGTTGCTCGGGTCGAGTACCCGAGTATACCAATCTGCTCGACCCGAGCAACGAGCACCCGAGCATCTTAGTGCTCGCTCATCACTAGTTCTGACCATTTATTCCACTGGTAATTACAATTTTACAATTATGTCAGTAAAACAAATATATTGGAGTTCATTTATTTTTGTTTAGCTTTGTAGAAAAACCATTGTATCTGCCATGTTTTAATGCAGGACATTGCATAAAACGGTTTGTATTTTTCTGAAGTTGAGTCTCTCTGGCGTCCAGGCATTTCACTCATTTAAACCAATACGTTTTTGAACAAAGTTAACCGCCCGACCTATCGCTCCACGAGACCATTCTCCAAATGATGTTATAATTTTCGCCTCTTCAACCTACAGGGTATAAAAGCAAACAGATTTATACATTGTCATGTTATATCACATGTTCTTAGTGATCATAATGCACCTTTACATCAAAATTCTGAATAGCAGAAGAAGACACAAAGAATATTCTGGGTCTCAAAAATGGGAAGAAGGCTGCTGTGGGCTTTCAAGAAAAAAAGAACAATAGTTTTCCGAGGTAGATGGCATTAGCCACTGAGCTCAGTGATTGGCTTCAGCAGTGATGCATGTTGTTGATGTGACGTCACCACTGCAACCAAACCATCAAGACCCGAGCAGCAGCAGGGAGCCGAGGCTGGATCCAGGGTGGGTGACTACCACCTGGTTTTTTTTTAGGCATTTTAGAATGTTTGTGGTCCATTTTCTTGATAGTCGAGAACCCCTTTTAAGTTGTTTAAATCTCATTTATTGTGAAGCTTAGGCAGGGGTTCCCCAAGTCAACCCCTGACTAAAGGTACCGTCACACATAACGATATCGTTGCTTTTTGTGACATAGCAACGATATCGTTAACGTAATCGTTATACGTGACAGCGACCAACGATCAGGCACCTGCTGGGAGATCGTTGGTCGCTGGGGAAAGTCCAGGACTTTATTTTGTCGCTGGATCTCCCGCTGACATCGCTGGATCGGCGTGTGTGACGGCGATTCAGCGATGTCTTCACTGGTAACCAGGGTAAACATCGGGTTACTAAGCGCAGGGCCGCGCTTAGTAACCCAATGTTTACCCTGGTTACCACTGTAAAAGTAAAAAAAAAAAACACTACATACTTACATTCCTGTCACGTTCCTCAGCGTCAGCTTCCCTGCGTCCCCCAGTGTCAGCGCCGCTCTGCTTTCCGGCCAGCGCGCTTACACAATGCAGGGAAGCTGAGGCCGGGGGACGCGACAGGAATGTGAGTATGTAGTGTTTTTTTTTTTTTACTTTTACAATGGTAACCAGGGTAAACATCGGGTTACTAAGCGCGGCCCTGCACTTAGCAACCCGATGTTTACCCTGGTTACCCGGGGACTTCGGCATCGTTGGTCGCTGGAGAGCTATCTGTGTGACAGCTCTCCAGCGACCAAACAGCGACGTTGCAGCGATCGGCATCGTTGTCTAGATCGCTGCAGCGTCGCTTAATGTGACGGTACCTTAAAGGCAAAATCAATTTACATTCTATAGAGCTCCCAGCAAGATTTCAGAGGAGGTGCCTCTGACATAGTGAGGTGAGAACTAGCAGACACCTTGCCTACATAGCTGAACTGTGCATGTATAGTTTTAACACATGTGCAATGCAAAGTTACAGAAAAAGAAAACTCACTGTCAGTGTATTTTTCTGCCGAACACTATGAACAGCAGAAAAAAAAACACCTAAACCTTAGGGAATGTCTATGAATTTATAGTTGGTAACCCAGCTTTAGGGCTTAAATTAAGTATTGTATTTATTTTTTTGCCCAGTTTTTGATGTTTTTCGCCTATTTTTTTCATTTTTGCCTTATTCTACTTTTAATTTGTGCCTTTTTTTATAGCCTATTTTACATGCGGTAGCCTGTTTTGCTCTTTTAAGTTCATCATTGTTGGATCTTTTTGGCTGATTCACCAAAATTTTGCACAAATGTAATCCAATCTCACCCCATCTAAATTTTGCACCTAAATTTTGCATCATTTTAGAGGAACATGTTACTTTTTTGCACTAAATGTAGCATAAAAGGTTAAAGACAAACATAATGAGCATTTTGGATTTTTCTGAAAATTCATGGGCCATATGTGCCTCTTTGAAGACATTCCTGTAAAAAATAATGTTAACGAATACCAGAAGACAAAAGACTAACTGATGAAATTGGCCCTACGTTTAAAGTAAAACTACTAATAAATTACCTGCTCACAGAAGGGGGTACCATATCGTAGTTCAGTGGCAAAATGTTCACAATTGGCTTTGAGAAGATCATAGATCCTTATCTTCCCCACTTCCTTTCGTGCTGCTTTTACAATTTTTTCTGGTGGGTAAGGTTTTGCTTTTTTGTCATATTTGTTATTGACTTTATAGTCAAAGACAAAAGTTGTTAATTTATGTTCTTTCACAAAAGCTATGAATCCAACTGGATCTGAGTAAAAACCACAAACATTTACATATTATAATGCATTTAACAAAACAATTAAATCCTATATCTAACACATAAACCTAAATCCATTACAAATGACAAAGAAATAAACAAATAAAGTGCCTTAGAAGTGCATTCACACTCTTCAGCCCCATTCATCAAGACCTGCATGAACAACACAAGTTTTCATGAGGGGGTCTGTTGAAGTCAGATGATCCTGATTCATTAAGAAGCCAAAATACTCAGAAGACTCTTACAAGTGGCGTGCGCCTTTGTGCGTCGAGCCACAAATCTTATTCCTTTTGAGGACTGGAGTAATATTTCTGGGCTAAGTAACTTTACAGCTCATCATGTACTGGCTATACAGTCAAGCATCCATTCTGCCCCGTCGTGCCCCATCTCCATTCATTTTGGCAGAGTTGGGCAAAACTGGCTTGAACCAAGCCCCTTTTCAAATACAAACTAGAGAACAGAAAATGCAAAGAACCGTAGTCTGCATTTGAAAAAGGGCTCGATTCCAGCCAGAAATGCACAATAAAACTGCCTGCATCTACATTGGAGTATGAAACCTTTTTACCTCCTGCAGCAGCACAGTGATCTCTAATGTCCATCCTCCTATTATCCATTGCAGGCAGAAGAAGGGAATCTTGTACCTGCTGGAGGGGTGCATTGTCTGACCCTCGCACATGCTTTTTTGGAGTTGCGACATGCACAACTCCACTAGGTGAGCAGCATCTCACCCACTAACCCCCAATGTTAGCATACCATATTACCCTTTGAGAGCTTGTCTCTTTCTGGTGATTGTGTAAGCTGTTGTGAGTTCTGTTTTTGGGCTCCCTCTGGTGGTTACTGATGGTACTGGGTGACTTGTCTTTCCTGGGTTTTTGGGTTCCACCTGTTCCATCAGCATATGGGAGTTTCCTATTTAACCTGGCTTTGCTGGCATTTCCTCGCCGGTTATCAATGTATCCAGTGTGTCTTGTTACCTCTGCTCCCTGCTCCTAGAACCTTCTGGACAAGCTAAGTTTGGATTTTCCTGTTTTGTGTTTTGCTTAATTTGGTTTTTAGTCCAGCCTGCAGATATGTGATTCTCTGCTGCTGGTTGCTCTAGTGGGCTGAAATTGCTTTTCATGTACCATGAGTTGGCACATGAGTTCAAGTAATTTCAGGATGGTTTTTTGAAGGGTTTTTCGCTGACCGCGCAGTTCACTTTTGTATCCTCTGCTATCTAGCTTTAGCGGGCCTCATTTTGCTGAAACTGTTTTCGTACTACGTATGTGCTTTCCTCTCATTTCACCGTCATTATATGTGGGGGGCTGCTATTTGCTGTGGGGTATTTCTCTGGAGGCAAGAGAGGTCTGTGTTTCTTCTGATAGGGGAAGTTAGATCTTCGGCTGGAGCGAGACGTCTAGGATCATCGTAGGCACGTTCCCCGGCTACTTTTATTTGTGTGTTAGGTTCAGGGTCGCGGTCAGCTCAGGTTCCATCGCCCTAGAGCTTGTTTGTATCTGTGCTTGTCCTTTTTGTGATCCCCTGCCATTGGGATCATGACTGTATAACCGGCCCACAAAGTGTTAATTGTATTGGCTGAAGTAGGAGGATAAGTAGTCTGAGGAAGTTTTTTTTTTTTTTTTTTCCCCTCAGAGTTTGCTGCCTAGCCTTATTGCAGCCTGGCTACTTCCTCCTCCTCTTAATCTTTGAATGGCTCTGATCTCAGCTGTTTATCATGGACGTCCAGAGTTTGGCTTCCAGCCTGAATAATCTTGCCACTAAGGTTCAAAATATACAGGATTTTGTTGTACATGCTCCTATGTCTGAACCTAGAATTCCTGTCCCAGAGTTTTTTTCTGGAGATAGATCTCGTTTTCTGAATTTTAGGAACAATTGCAAGTTGTTTCTTTCTTTGAAATCTCGCTCCTCTGGAGACCCTGCTCAGCAAGTCAAGATAATTATATCTTTCCTGCGGGGTGACCCTCAGGATTGGGCATTTGCATTGGCACCAGGGGACCCTGCGTTGCTTAATGCAGATGCGTTTTTTCTGGCATTGGGTTTGCTCTATGAGGAACCTAACCAAGAGATTCAGGCTGAAAAAGCTTTGTTGGCCCTCTCTCAGGGGCAAGATGAAGCAGAAATTTATTGTCAAAAATTTCGGAGGTGGTCGGTACTTACTCAGTGGAATGAGTGCGCTCTGGCTGCAAAGTTTAGAGATGGCCTTTCTGAGGCCATTAAAGATGTTATGGTGGGGTTCCCTGCGCCTGCTGGTCTGAATGAGTCTATGACTATGGCTGTTCAGATTGATCGGCGTTTACGGGAGCGCAAACCTGTGCATCATTTGGCGGTGTCGTCTGAACCGTCACCTGAGATAATGCAATGTGATAGAATTCAGTCCAGAAGTGAACGGCAAAAGTATAGGCGGAAAAAAGGGTTGTGCTTTTATTGTGGTGATTCAGCTCATGTTATATCAGCATGCTCTAAACGCACAAAAAAGGTTGATAAGTCTGTTGCCATTAGTACTTTACAGTCTAAGTTCATTCTGTCTGTGACTCTGATTTGTTCATTATCATCCATTTCCGTCGATGCCTATGTGGATTCAGGCGCTGCCCTGAGTCTTATGGATTGGTCATTTGCCAATCGCTGTGGGTTTAGTCTGGAGCCTCTGGAAGTCCCTATTCCTTTGAAGGGAATTGACTCTACACCTTTGGCTATGAATAAACCTCAGTACTGGACACAAGTGACCATGCATATGACTCCCGTTCATCAGGAGGTGATTCGCTTCCTGGTACTGTATAATTTGCATGATGTTCTAGTACTTGGTCTGCCATGGTTACAAACTCATAATCCAGTCCTTGACTGGAAATCAGTGTCTGTGTTAAGCTGGGGTTGTCAGGGGGTTCATGATGATGCACCTCCGATTTCTATCGCTTCATCTACTCCTTCTGAGATTCCTGTGTTTTTGTCTGACTATCGGGATGTTTTTGAGGAGCCTAAGCTCAGTTCGCTTCCTCCTCACAGGGATTGCGATTGTGCTATAAATTTAATTCCGGGCAGTAAATTTCCTAAAGGTCGTTTGTTCAATCTGTCAGTGCCAGAGCATACTGCTATGCGGGATTATGTTAAGGAGTCCTTGGAAAAGGGACATATCTGTCCATCTTTGTCCCCTTTGGGAGCAGGTTTTTTTTTCGTGGCCAAGAAAGATGGTTCCTTGAGGCCTTGTATAGATTATCGTCTTTTGAATAAGATTACCGTAAAATATCAGTATCCTTTGCCATTGTTGACTGATTTGTTTGCTCGCATTAAGGGGGCTAAATGGTTCACTAAGATTGATCTTCGGGGTGCGTATAATCTTATACGAATAAAGCAAGGTGATGAGTGGAAAACCGCATTTAATACGCCTGAGGGCCATTTTGAGTATTTGGTAATGCCTTTTGGACTTTCTAATGCTCCTTCAGTCTTCCAGTCCTTTATGCACGATATTTTCCGTGAATATCTGGATAAATTTATGATTGTGTATTTGGATGATATTTTGGTTTTTTCTGATGACTGGGAGTCTCATGTTCAGCAGGTCAGGAAGGTGTTTCAGGTCCTGCGGGCCAATTCCTTGTTTGTAAAAGGCTCAAAGTGTCTCTTTGGAGTTCAGAAGATTTCTTTCTTGGGGTATATTTTTTCCCCTTCTACTATTGAGATGGATCCCGTCAAGGTTCAGGCTATTTGTGACTGGACGCAGCCTACATCTCTTAAGAGTCTACAGAAGTTCTTGGGCTTTGCTAATTTCTATCGTCGTTTTATAACTAATTTTTCTAGTGTTGTTAAGCCTTTGACGGATTTGACTAAGAAGGGTGCTGATGTTGCTAATTGGTCTCCTGCGGCTGTGGAGGCCTTTCAGGAACTTAAGCGCCGGTTTTCTTCTGCTCCTGTGTTGCGTCAGCCAGATGTTTCGCTCCCTTTTCAGGTTGAGGTTGATGCTTCCGAGATTGGAGCGGGGGCGGTTTTGTCACAGAGAAGCTCCGATGGCTCAGTGATGAAGCCATGCGCGTTTTTTTCTAGAAAGTTTTCGCCGGCTGAGCGGAATTATGATGTTGGTAATCGGGAACTTTTGGCCATGAAGTGGGCATTTGAGGAGTGGCGTCATTGGCTAGAGGGTGCTAGACATCGTGTGGTGGTCTTGACTGATCACAAAAATTTGATTTACCTTGAGTCTGCCAGGCGTCTGAATCCTAGACAGGCTCGTTGGTCACTGTTTTTCTCTCGTTTCAATTTTGTGGTTTCATACCTGCCAGGTTCAAAGAATGTGAAGGCGGATGCTCTTTCTAGGAGTTTTGTGCCTGACTCCCTTGGAAATTCTGAGCCCTCTGGTATCCTTAGGGATGGGGTGATTTTGTCTGCTGTCTCCCCAGACTTGCGACGTGCTTTGCAGGAGTTTCAGGTGGCTAAACCTGATCGTTGTCCGCCTGAGAGACTGTTTGTTCCGGATAATTGGACCAGTAGAGTCATCTCCGAGGTCCATTCTTCTGCGTTGGCAGGTGTTGGAATAAGTTTAAATGCAACAACTCCATTCCTGTTGTAGTCTGCATTGAATGTCTATGAGTGTTCATTTGTCAGCTATGCTGTGATTGTTAAAGTTTGTACAAAAAGGTCAGAGGACTCTCACTGATTGCATCATTCTGCTGCTGTTTCCTTCACAGAGAGACATGTGTTACATGGACTAGATTATATCGGTAGTTACTGTCAAAGCTTTCTTATTTTGTTCCAGTTCAAGCTGCATATATTAAACACAGTTTGCCTTACGTTGGATTCTGCTGCTTATATGAAGTAACACGCGCTGCTGTGGTAATACTCCGGCTAACAGGTTATGGGCCCAGCCACCGGAAAGTAAATGGTAAAAAGCCCAGTCACCGGAATAAGCAGCGAGCCAAGCGCAGACAGCACAGAGGAACCCCCGGAATACAAGGACACCGGAACGCAAAGGTACCGCAGTGTACAGAGCACCGGACAGCGCAGCTTAAAGGGCCAGTAACAAACAAAAAAAAAAAAAAGGTACAAGAGACAAGAATGTCTACAGAAAGGAATGCAGTGAAGTACACAGTGCCAAGTCTCACAAATCACAATTACAGCTCCTGGAAATTCAAGGTAAAGATGTTACTTATAAGAGAGGGTACATGGAAATGTATTGAACAGCCTGTGCCTGACCCAGTACCGGGTGATTGGCTAGAGACTGATCAGAAAGCACAAAGCACTATTTCCCTCAGCATAGATGATAACCAGATTGTACATGTATGCAAATGTGATACTGCAAAGAAAATGTGGGAAGAATTACAGAAAGTGCATGAAAGGTCAAATCTCAGCAATAAGCTATATCTTATGAGAAAGCTGTATCAGTCTAAATTAAGTGATGGCCAGCATATGCAGGACTATATCAGAAACACCCTAGAGATTGTGGAGCGCCTAAGGGGTATTGGTGAAGAAATTAAAGATTTTCATGTTGCTGCATTACTATTAAGTGGTCTTCCAGAAAGTTATGACACGCTTGTGACTGCATTAGATGCCAGACCAGATGATGAACTCACACTAGAATATGTGAAAGGGAAACTTGCAGATGAATACAAGAGAAAGTCAGAGACTATTAGCAATAATATATGCAAAGCAGAAGCAGCATTAAAGACACAGTACTTTTCTAAAGCTCAGAGTCATTTAAAGGAAACTCGTGAATGTTTTGTCTGTAAAAAGCCTGGTCACCTTAAAGCAGACTGCAGAGTGTGGAAAGCAAGAATGAATCAGTTTAAAAAGCAGGACAGTCATCAAAAGGTTAAAACAGCTGTAAAGAAGGAAGATGCATGTATTGCGACTGCATTTGGGGTCAGCACAAGCCCATATGCAAACCATGTTTGGTGTATTGACTCTGGAGCGACTGCTCACATGACACGTGATAAAGATTTCTTCATTAATCTAGATGAAAGCAAGTCTGAAAAGGTAATTTTAGCTAATGGTCACTATATGACATCAGAAGGAATAGGAGATGGTTATCTCCATTGTCAAGTTCAATCCTCAGCACAAGTCAGAAAAATCCCAGTTAAAGACGTGCTGTATGTTCCCAAACTTGAAAGTAACCTTTTATCTGTAAAGAAGCTTGCACAACAGGGAAATATAGTTACATTTAAGGATGACAGATGCATCATTTCAAAGAAGGGTCATACCCTTGCCGAAGGAAAAATCAAAGATGAACTTTATCAGCTGAAATGCAATGAAACTGTTTACAGTGCTAGACAAGATTTTCATAAGGACTGTATTCATGTGTGGCACAGACGCCTAGGCCACAGAGATCCAGAAGCAGTAAAGAAACTAGCTCAACTTGCAAATGGTATTGCAATCAACCAGTGTAATCAAACAATGAAGTGCACAAGTTGCCTAAAAGGGAAAATGTCCAGAAAATCGTTTCCTAAAGTAAGCACTACTAAATCTGCACAGATACTGGATTTGATACATACAGATGTGTGTGGTCCAATGAGTGTTCTTACTCCCAGCAAGAAGAGATATTTTCTCACATTCATTGATGATTATTCCAGATATACTGTTACTTACCTACTTCAAAGTAAAGATGAAGTTCCACAGAAACTTGAAGAATATCTTGCTGCAGTTCTTAACAAATTTGGAAGAATACCAAAGGTACTGCGAGCAGATAATGGAACTGAATATACAAGTGGTAAAGTGCAAACCATCCTGAAAAAGAATGGAATCGTGTTCCAGACAACCGTTCCATACAACCCAGAGCAGAATGGCACAGCAGAGAGAAAGAACCGAACTCTTTGTGAAAGTGGAAGAAGTATGCTATTTGATGGAAACCTACCTACAACATATTGGGGAGAAGCCATCATGACTGCTACCTATCTTCAAAATCGACTGCCAAGTAAAGCTACAAGTAAAACTCCATATGAGCTATGGAACTGTGAGAAGCCCAACCTGAAGCATCTCAGGATATTCGGAAGCAAAACTTTTGTGCATGTTCCCAAAGAAAAACGTTCTAAGTGGGAATCTCATGCAAAGGAAGGAGTTCTTGTGGGGTACAGTGAAACTCAGAAAGGATACAGAATCCTGCACCCACAGACCAACACAGTAACAATCAGCAGAGATGTAGTGATTGATGAAAACTCAGTATCGCTCAAATTTCATGAGGTTACGCAAATAATTCAACCTAAGGAACAAGAATTTCAGTCAGTGATTCCAGACATTGAAGAGAATCTCAAAGAAAATACTGAAGTCTGGATATGCTCTGAAAGTACTGAAAAAGAAACAGAAGAACCAAGCCAACCTCAGGAGATCAGAAGATCAGAAAGATCAAATAAAGGAATTCCAGCTAAACGCCTTTCTTATATGGTCAGATCAATTCCAGAAGAAGAGCCACAGTCATGGCAGGAAATGCAAAAACTGCCTATTCATAAGAAGCAAAAATGGATAAAAGCTGCTGATGAAGAAATGGAATCCCTTCATAAGCTCAAAACATGGGAGCTCACAGAGCTACCTCAAGGCAAGAAAGCAATTGGATGTAAGTGGGTCTTTAAGAACAAATATGACTCCGAAGGTAATGTTCACCGTTTTAAAGCAAGATTGGTCGCAAAAGGATATTCACAAAAATATGGTGAAGATTATGATGCTACTTTTGCTCCAGTTGCCAAGCAAACTACATTCAGAACTTTATTATCCATAGCTGCTGTTCAGCAGATGAAAGTAAGACATTTTGACATCAAAACAGCCTTTCTACATGGAGACATTGAAGAAGAGCTGTACATGACTCAACCAGAAGGCTATGTTAAAAGGGGTAAAGAGAACCTTGTTTGCAGAATGCAAAAATCTCTCTACGGCCTTAAGCAATCAGCAAGAGCATGGAACACTAAGATGAACAAAGTGTTAATCGACGAAGGATTTAAAAGGTCTCAAGCGGATCCATGTTTGTATACAAAAGGTGTATCACAAGATTGGATGTATGTTATTCTATATGTGGATGATGTAATAATAGCGCATCAAGAAGAGAGAGAAATTTCAAAACTAGGTCAAATTCTGAACAAGCATTTCGAGACCAAGGACCTTGGAGATGTGACATACTATTTGGGAATCCAAATCCAGAGAGAGGAAGATGGAAGTTTTCTTCTTAATCAAAATTCTAAAATCTCCACAGTTCTAAACCAGTTTGGAATGTCAGAAGCCAAAGGCATATCAACTCCAATGGATCCATCTTACCTAAAATTGGAAGGAGAAGAAGATCTGCTACCCACAAATGACAGTTACAGACAAGCAGTGGGGGCACTTCTATACATAGCAACCACAACCCGTCCAGATATCTCAGCCACAGTGGGAATTCTCTGCCGACGTGTAAGCAAGCCACGCCAAAGAGATTGGAATGCAATTAAGAGACTTCTTCAGTATCTTAAGGCAACCCAAGAGTTAAGTCTAAAGATTTCTGCATCAGGAGATCTAATTCTCAGAGGATATGTAGATGCAGATTGGGCTGGAGACTCAAGTGATCGAAGATCAACAAGTGGTTACTTGTTCAAGTTAGGACACACTTCAATCTCATGGTCCAGTAGAAAACAAGTGTCAGTTGCATTGTCTTCTACAGAAGCAGAATATACATCAGCTGCTCATGCAAGTCAAGAGTTAATTTGGTTGAAGCAACTTTTGGAAGAATTCGGCAAACCACTAGCTGAACCAACTGTTATCTATGAGGACAACCAAGGATGTATCAAGCTCGCCAGCAGTGAAAGGATAAGTGCAAGAACAAAGCACATTGATGTTAAACATCATCACTTGCGTGACTTAGTAGAGCGTGAAGTTCTAAAGTTTGTTTACTGTGAATCTGACAAGATGTTAGCAGATGTTTTGACAAAGCCATTGTCAAGAGCCAAGTTTGAAGAATTCAGAACTGCAATGGGACTAACAGGATAAGCAGTTGTTGAGTGGGGGTGTTGGAATAAGTTTAAATGCAACAACTCCATTCCTGTTGTAGTCTGCATTGAATGTCTATGAGTGTTCATTTGTCAGCTATGCTGTGATTGTTAAAGTTTGTACAAAAAGGTCAGAGGACTCTCACTGATTGCATCATTCTGCTGCTGTTTCCTTCACAGAGAGACATGTGTTACATGGACTAGATTATATCGGTAGTTACTGTCAAAGCTTTCTTATTTTGTTCCAGTTCAAGCTGCATATATTAAACACAGTTTGCCTTACGTTGGATTCTGCTGCTTATATGAAGTAACACGCGCTGCTGTGGTAATACTCCGGCTAACAGCAGGTCATCCTGGAATATTTGGTACTAGAGACTTGGTGGCCAGGTCTTTTTGGTGGCCTTCCTTGTCGAGGGATGTGCGTTCTTTTGTGCAGTCTTGTGAGGTTTGTGCTCGGGCTAAGCCTTGCTGTTCTCGGGCCAGTGGATTGTTGTCACCTTTGCCTATCCCGAAGAGGCCTTGGACGCACATTTCCATGGACTTTATTTCGGATCTCCCTGTCTCTCAAAAAATGTCCGTCATCTGGGTTGTGTGTGATCGCTTTTCTAAAATGGTTCATCTGGTACCCTTGCCTAAGTTGCCTTCCTCCTCTGAGTTGGTCCCTCTGTTTTTTCAGAATGTGGTTCGTTTGCATGGGATTCCTGAGAACATCGTTTCTGACAGGGGATCCCAGTTTGTGTCTAGATTTTGGCGGACTTTCTGTGCTAAGATGGGCATTGATTTGTCCTTTTCGTCTGCATTCCATCCTCAGACGAATGGCCAGACTGAACGAACTAATCAGACCTTGGAAACTTATTTAAGGTGTTTTGTTTCTGCTGATCAGGATGACTGGGTTACCTTTTTGCCGCTGGCCGAGTTTGCGCTTAATAATCGGGCTAGTTCTGCTACCTTGGTTTCTCCTTTCTTTTGTAATTCGGGGTTTCATCCTCGTTTTTCCTCTGGTCAGGTGGAACCTTCTGATTGTCCTGGAGTGGACATGGTGGTGGATAGGTTGCATCGGATTTGGAGTCATGTGGTGGACAATTTGAAGTTGTCCCAGGAGAAGGCTCAGCAGTTTGCTAATCGCCGTCGCCGCGTGGGTCCTCGACTTCTTGTTGGTGACTTGGTGTGGTTGTCTTCTCGTTTTGTTCCTATGAAGGTCTCTTCTCCTAAGTTCAAGCCTCGGTTCATCGGTCCCTATAGGATCTTGGAAATTCTTAACCCTGTGTCGTTTCGTTTGGATCTCCCGGCATCGTTTGCTATTCATAATGTGTTTCATCGGTCGTTGTTGCGGAAGTATGAGGTACCTGTTGTTCCTTCTCTTGAGCCTCCTGCTCCAGTGCTGGTGGAGGGAGAATTGGAGTATGTTGTGGAGAAGATCTTGGATTCTCGTGTTTCCAGACGGAAACTCCAGTATTTGGTCAAGTGGAAGGGTTATGGTCAGGAGGATAATTCTTGGGTGGTTGCCTCGGATGTTCATGCTGATGATTTGGTTCGCGCTTTTCATAGGGCTCATCCTGGTCGCCCTGGTGGTTCTCGTGAGGGTTCGGTGACCCCTCCTCAAGGGGGGGGTACTGTTGTGAGTTCTGTTTTTGGGCTCCCTCTGGTGGTTACTGATGGTACTGGGTGACTTGTCTTTCCTGGGTTTCTGGGTTCCACCTGTTCCATCAGCATATGGGAGTTTCCTATTTAACCTGGCTTTGCTGGCATTTCCTCGCCGGTTATCAATGTATCCAGTGTGTCTTGTTACCTCTGCTCCCTGCTCCTAGAACCTTCTGGACAAGCTAAGTTTGGATTTTCCTGTTTTGTGTTTTGCTTAATTTGGTTTTTAGTCCAGCCTGCAGATATGTGATTCTCTGCTGCTGGTTGCTCTAGTGGGCTGAAATTGCTTTTCATGTACCATGAGTTGGCACATGAGTTCAAGTAATTTCAGGATGGTTTTTTGAAGGGTTTTTCGCTGACCGCGCAGTTCACTTTTGTATCCTCTGCTATCTAGCTTTAGCGGGCCTCATTTTGCTGAAACTGTTTTCATACTACGTATGTGCTTTCCTCTCATTTCACCGTCATTATATGTGGGGGGCTGCTATTTGCTGTGGGGTATTTCTCTGGAGGCAAGAGAGGTCTGTGTTTCTTCTGATAGGGGAAGTTAGATCTTCGGCTGGAGCGAGACGTCTAGGATCATCGTAGGCACGTTCCCCGGCTACTTTTATTTGTGTGTTAGGTTCAGGGTCGCGGTCAGCTCAGGTTCCATCGCCCTAGAGCTTGTTTGTATCTGTGCTTGTCCTTTTTGTGATCCCCTGCCATTGGGATCATGACAGTAAGCACTTTGATTAATCAGGGTCATTCTGTCATTCTGTCGGTCAGTTATTTTGTTGTATTGCAATCTAATATTAAAATAGATATTAAAGAGGACCTGTCACCAAGTCAAAAGTGGACAGTTTTTTTTTCTCTTATTTTGTTCCTACTGCTTTCAGTAGTATTCTTTTGTTTTTGTTTTTCCTTTAAATTTGCATCATGGTTCCTGAGATGTGGTCTTTTTCTTCAGTGCTAATTTTTATGGTCTTCACTTATGAGACAATCCCGCTATATTTTAGGATGTTCCGTGGTTGAAACCTGAAATCCTTAATTGTTAGAACTTGATATAGTTCACAGTGTCATCAGAGGAAGGGGGGCAACACCAATTGTCTTCTTGCAAAGTGTGAGTGTAGATGGATAGTGACTCTGGATACATCACATCTTCCATAATGTAAAAGCCCAGAAGTTTTGCTCCAGCATGTTATGTGCTGAGAGGGGTTAATCAGCCATGACAGGAATGGGCTTTTTTGTGAGTGGCTGTAAGAGATGGGTGGGACGGTCACTCTCCATATCTCCTCCCTAAGGGTGTTGACAAGTTAAATATCTGACCACTGAGTTTTTTTTTCTCTGTCTGTGGATCTGGAGGCAGGAAGGTCCAGAATCGTTTATGTACAACTGTGCTGGACTTTGCTGATTGTACCCTGAGCGGGAGGATTTCCCGCATGCATAAGGACTCTACCACATGTTATCTTATGTTTCCTATTTTGCCAGGAAAGGCCACTTTGTGCTATTGAACCCTGCAATGGTTTATTATCTGTGAATAAACCAGCAGAATAAACGTTTCTGTGTCTACCTCTGTGAGTAGCTGAGTGAGTTGCAACTACCGCAGTTGGTGTTTTGAATGTGGGCAAGGTTCCAGGAACACGTGTCGCAGCTACAGGAATCGATATAAGAAAAGAAACACTGGCGCACTACTAATAGTATACTGTCGGTTGGAGGGGTGCAACAAGAGTGGTAGCGTAGATAGCACAAAAATGGATAGAACCACTCCAAAAGAGAGCACACCGCTATATAATTATATATAAAGAGGCAAAACTTTCATTGATACAAAAATATAAAAACACTTAAAAATACATGTATACAACAACATCCCCAGTGCTACTACCAAAATACAAAAGGTCATGATATATATAGTACAGATACAAAGATAATATGCATAGTCATAATGAAAAAACAACCTAGAATATAGAAAATACCATAAACACACACCCCGGAAAGGTATAGAACCGATGGGCAATAACCACCGATAAAACCAACCATGAAGCAACACTCCCTAAGGTAAATATAGGGAAAAACCAAAATCGCAATAGCCAAGGTCTATAATCAAGGAGAAAAAAACAAAAAACTAACACAAGACCTAAAACAATAAATTTTAATATAATAATTAAAATACAAAAAAAAGCAAAAAATATCATCGAGACCAATAGGAAGGATCCTACGGGAGCACAGGGTCTCTGGTATCAAGAAGAATTCCAGAAAAATATGATGCAAAAACAGATGTACAGGAAAGGCTAGGGAAAATAGATGTGCCTATCCCTAAAGAATTCCCTTCCTGACAGCGGAGGTTGGCACCCTGGGATACGTAATGGCGCCCCCGCTCAACGTCGACTGACCCTGAAGTCCCTAAAAAGGGATCCCTCACAAAAAGCCGCCACCAACAATAACACCACAATAAAGAAAACAACAAAACAAGTGAAACTAGTGAAACTAGAATACCAGTGCTGCTAGATGCTGTCTTAAAGAGCAATAATAGCTCTATACGGATGATAATGATAAATGCTGGCGTATATTGTGAGCTAGAGATGTACTCTGGGAGAGAGGGAGGAAACAAAATAAAAATAAATAAATAAATAAATAAAAAAATAGTTGATAAAAAATTTAGAGAGGATCACACAGATAACCTCTAACAATATAAATATTATAGCCACCCCTCTGGCGTACCTTTAGTACAGTGATGCAGTGGCTCTTATTGCCTCAAAAAAACCATTATGGTTTTTTTGAGGCAATAAGAGCCACTGCATCACTGTACTAAAGGTACGCGAAAGGGGTGGCTATAATATTTATATTGTTAGAGGTTATCTGTGTGATCCTCTCTATATTTTTTATCAACTATTTTTTTTTTTTTTTCCTCCCTCTCTCCCAGAGTACATCTCTAGCTCACAATATACGCCAGCATTTATCATTATCAGCCGTATAGAGCTATTATTGCTCTTTAAGACAGCATCTAGCAGCACTGGTATTCTAGTTTCACTAGTTTCACTTGTTTTGTTGTTTTCTTTATTGTGGTGTTATTGTTGGTGGCGGCTTTTTGTGAGGGATCCCTTTTTAGGGACTTCAGGGTCAGTCGACGTTGAGCGGGGGCGCCATTACGTATCCCAGGGTGCCAACCTCCGCTGTCAGGAAGGGAATTTTTTAGGGATAGGCACATCTATTTTCCCTAGCCTTTCCTGTACATCTGTTTTTGCATCATATTTTTCTGGAATTCTTCTTGATACCAGAGACCCTGTGCTCCCGTAGGATCCTTCCTATTGGTCTCGATGATATTTTTTGCTTTTTTTGTATTTTAATTATTATATTAAAATTTATTGTTTTAGGTCTTGTGTTAGTTTTTTTTTTTTTTCCCCCTAAGGTAAATATACCAGAAATACCTGTATGCAGACGCAAGATTACACTGTCAGTGGTCACAAGACAGCAGCATAGAGGACAGCAAAGAGAGGTAAGTATTGCACCAGAGGCCACAAGGCACAAGAAACAGGGAAGTCTGGATGAAAAGCTGTGCCAAAATCCACGACCACAGCCTTGAATAAGTAAGAATCAGCAGAACCCACATATAACACAGCTGAAATAGAGGTGCTGCAGCCAAGGGAAGGTGAGGTCAGGCAGAAAGCAGCGTGGGGAGGAGCCCAACACGTGTCGCCGTTGCAAGGACGGCTTCGTTCAGCCTGGCAGCCAGAACACACTGAGCTTTAGTGTGAGAGCGCGGCTGCTTGTGACTGGCGGTAACATTAATGACGTCACCACACAACACTGCAGCCGATTCTCGCGCTATGCTCAGTGTGTTCTGTTTGTCAGGCTTAGTGGTAACAGTACTGATATCACTGCTCAGCAATGCAGCCAAATGTAGCTGAGTTGCCGTTCGTCGTGGGACATCCTCATTATGGATTAACGGTGGATAGGTGAGGATTACTTAGATTTTTTTCTGTATTTTATTTCTATGTTAATAAATAGGAAAAAGAGGGGATTTGTCTGGGAGTGTTTTGTTCAATTAAAATACTTTTTTATGTGTGTCTTTATTCATTTTCACTTAGGGGTTAGTAATGGGGGTGTCTGATAGACGCCTCTCCATAACTAACCCCTGAGCTTGATGTCAGCTGATATTACAAAGCTATAGTTAAAAAAAATCACTGCACACGTATGAGTTGAAAAATATGCTTCAAGTGAGAATTTATTAATATTGACTGCTGAAGCGCAGGCAAAATTGAAGCGACAGCCAAAATGACATTTCGGCCAGTTAATAGCCTTGATCACATAGTCGCCCATTTAATGAAGCATCTTAGGTCAAAGATAGTTATTATCCCAGTGGTGTAGTATTTCATACAATACGATATGGTATATCAGGGATCTTTTCACAGGTGCTGACAAAAGAAGGTTCCACACAGTAGTTTCTGGTGTGGAGCTGTCGCTGTCCATTGGTGGCACAGTGGTAGAAGCGGACACTTCCGTGTCTAAGCGTGGTTTAACTATACAACGAGCAGACGTTCCTGGGACTAAGTCCTGCTTTTGGCTTTCTGAGTATGCCCGTGAGACGATCACTCATTGGTGGTCGGAGGTCACATGCCCAGGTCCTCAAGCAGCTCGGATTGGTCCTTGGAGATTGGAGCAGAATACAGTACCAAGTAGTGCATTGCCAACACTGTACACGATAGCCAGCGTCTATTAAAGGCATTTGCCAGTGCGACACCGTGCGCATAGTGGATCTAGATAGACTCTTACCCCGCATCCTAGGGGCTGAGTCTTGTGGCCTCACGTGCTAATTTCATAGCTCCCAACCGTCCCTCTTACTGCGGGACTTGTTATGATAGGCAATTCAGTAACACAATGTACATAGCGATCAGAGCACATACAGTGATCTGACAATAACCCAAAATAATAGAACGAGCTCTGAGACGTGGGAACTCTGTAGACCGCAATTCCTGATCCTCTCCAAACACAACTAGAGGCAGCCGTGGATTGCGCCTAACGCTCCCTATGCAACTCGGCACAGCCTGAGAAACTAACTAGCCTGAAGATAGAAAAATAAGCCTACCTTGCCTCAGAGAAATACCCCAAAAGAAAAGGCAGCCCCCCACATATAATGACTGTGAGTAAGATGAAAAGACAAACGTAGGGATGAAATAGATTCAGCAAAGTGAGGCCCGATATTCTAGACAGAACGAGGATAGGAAAGATAACTTTGCGGTTTACACAAAACCCTAAAGAAAACCACGCAAAGGGGGCAAAAAGACCCTCCGTACCGAACTAACGGCACGGAGGTACACCCTTTGCGTCCCAGAGCTTCCAGCAAAATAAATAGACAAGCTGGACAGAAAAAAGAGCAACAAATAGCAAAGAAGCACTTAGCTATGCAGAGCAGCAGGCCACAGGAATGATCCAGAGAAACACAAGTCCAACACTGGAACATTGACAGGAAGCATGGATCAAAGCATTAGGTGGAGTTAAGTAGAGAAGCAGCTAACGACCTCACCAGATCACCCGAGGGAGGAAACCCAGAAGCCGCAGCACCACCCTCCTCCACAAACGGAAGCTCCCAGAGAGAATCAGCCGAAGTACCACTTGTGACCACAGGAGTGAACTCTGCCACAGAATTCACAACAGTACCCCCCCCCCTTGAGGAGGGGTCACCGAACCATCACCAGAGCCCCCAGGCCGACCAGGATGAGCCACATGAAAGGCACGAACAAGATCGGGAGCATGGACATCAGAGGCAAAAACCCAGGAATTATCTTCCTGAGCATAACCCTTCCATTTAACCAGATACTGGAGTTTCCGTCTTGAAACACGAGAATCCAAAATCTTCTCCACAATATACTCCAATTCCCCCTCCACCAAAACCGGGGCAGGAGGCTCAACAGATGGAACCATAGGTGCCACGTATCTCCGCAACAATGACCTATGGAATACGTTATGTATGGAAAAAGAATCTGGGAGGGTCAGACGAAAAGACACAGGATTAAGAACCTCAGAAATCCTATACGGACCAATAAAACGAGGTTTAAACTTAGGAGAGGAAACCTTCATAGGAATATGACGAGAAGACAACCAAACCAGACCCCCAACACGAAGTCGGGGACTCACACGGCGTCTGCGATTAGCGAAAAGTTGAGCCTTCTCCTGGGACAAGGTCAAATTGTCCACTACCTGAGTCCAAATCTGCTGCAACCTGTCCACCACAGTATCCACACCAGGACAGTCCGAAGACTCAACCTGTCCTGAAGAGAAACGAGGATGGACCCCAGAATTGCAGAAAAACGGCGAAACCAAGGTAGCCGAGCTGGCCCGATTTATTAAGGGTGAACTCAGCCAAAGGCAAAAAGGACACCCAGTCATCCTGATCAGCAGAAACAAAGCATCTCAGATATGTTTCCAAGGTCTGATTGGTTCGTTCGGTCTGGCCATTAGTCTGAGGATGGAAAGCCGAGGAAAAAGACAAGTCAATGCCCATCCTACCACAAAAGGCTCGCCAAAACCTCGAAACAAACTGGGAACCTCTGTCAGAAACAATATTCTCTGGAATGCCATGCAAACGAACCACATGCTGGAAGAACAAAGGCACCAAATCAGAGGAGGAAGGCAATTTAGACAAGGGTACCAGATGGACCATCTTAGAAAAGCGATCACAGACCACCCAAATGACTGACATCTTTTGAGAAAGGGGAAGGTCAGAAATAAAATCCATAGAGATATGTGTCCAAGGCCTCTTCGGGACCGGCAAGGGCAAAAGCAACCCACTGGCACGAGAACAGCAGGGCTTAGCCCGAGCACAAATCCCACAGGACTGCACAAAAGTACGCACATCCCGCGACAGAGACGGCCACCAAAAGGATCTAGCCACTAACTCTCTGGTACCAAAGATTCCAGGATGACCAGCTAACACCGAACAATGAAGTTCAGAGATAACTCTATTCGTCCACCTATCAGGGACAAACAGTTTCTCCGCTGGGCAACGATCAGGTTTATTAGCCTGAAATTTTTGCAGCACCCGCCGCAAATCAGGGGAGATGGCAGACACAATTACTCCTTCCTTGAGGATACCCGCCGGCTCAGATAAACCCGGAGAGTCGGGCACAAAACTCCTAGACAGATCATCCGCCTTCACATTTTTAGAGCCCGGAAGGTACGAAATCACAAAGTCAAAACGGGCAAAAAACAACGACCAACGAGCTTGTCTAGGATTCAAGCGCTTGGCAGACTCGAGATAAGTCAAGTTCTTATGATCAGTCAATACCACCACGCGATGCTTAGCTCCTTCAAGCCAATGACGCCACTCCTCGAATGCCCACTTCATGGCCAGCAACTCTCGGTTGCCCACATCATAATTTCGCTCAGCAGGCGAAAACTTCCTGGAAAAGAAACGCATGGTTTCATCACTGAGCAACCAGAACCTCTCTGTGACAAAACAGCCCCTGCTCCAATCTCAGAAGCATCAACCTCGACCTGGAACGGAAGAGAAACATCTGGTTGACACAACATAGGGGCAGAAGAAAAACGACGCTTCAACTCTTGAACAGCTTCCACAGCAGCAGAAGACCAATTGACCAAATCAGCACCCTTCTTGGTCAAATCGGTCAATGGTTTGGCAACACTAGAAAAATTGCAGATGAAGCGACGATAAAAATTAGCAAAGCCCAGGAACTTTTGCAGACTTTTCAGAGATGTCGGCTGAGTCCAATCATGGATGGCTTGGACCTTAACCGGATCCATCTCGATAGTAGAAGGGGAAAAGATGAACCCCAAAAATGAAACCTTCTGCACACCAAAGAGACACTTTGATCCCTTCACAAACAAAGAATTAGCACGCAGGACCTGAAAAACCGTTCTGACCTGCTTCACATGAGACTCCCAATCATCCGAGAAGATCAAAATGTCATCCAAGTACACAATCAGGAATTTATCCAGGTACTCACGGAAGATGCCATGCATAAAGGATTGAAACACTGATGGAGCATTGGCAAGTCCGAACGGCATCACCAGATACTCAAAATGAGCCTCGGGCGTATTAAATGCAGTTTTCCATTCATCGCCTTGCCTGATTCTCACCAGATTATACGCACCACGAAGATCTATCTTAGTGAACCAACTAGCCCCCTTAATCCGAGCAAACAAATCAGATAACAATGGCAAGGGGTACTGAAATTTAACAGTGATCTTATTAAGAAGGCGGTAATCTATACACGGTCTCAGCGAACCATCCTTCTTGGCTACAAAAAAGAACCCTGCTCCTAATGGCGACGATGACGGGCGAATATGCCCCTTCTCCAGGGATTCCTTCACATAACTGCGCATAGCGGTGTGCTCAGGCACGGATAAATTAAACAGTCGACCTTTTGGGAATTTACTACCAGGAATCAAATCGATAGCACAATCACAATCCCTATGCGGAGGTAGGGCATCGGACTTGGGCTCATCAAATACATCCCGGTAATCAGACAAGAACTCTGGAACCTCAGAAGGGGTGGATGACGAAATTGACAGAAATGGAACATCACCATGTACCCCCTGACAACCCCAGCTGGACACCAACATGGAATTCCAATCCAATACTGGATTATGGGCTTGTAGCCATGGCAACCCCAACACGACCACATCATGCAGATTATGCAACACCAGAAAGCGAATAACCTCCTGATGTGCAGGAGCCATGCACATGGTCAGCTGGGTCCAGTATTGAGGCTTATTCTTGGCCAAAGGTGTAGCATCAATTCCTCTCAATGGAATAGGACACTGCAAGGGCTCCAAGAAAAACCCACAACGTTTAGCATAATCCAAGTCCATCATATTCAGGGCAGCGCCTGAATCCACAAACGCCATGACAGAATACGACGACAAGGAGCATATCAAGGTAACGGACAGAAGAAATTTTGACTGTACAGTACCAATGGTGGCAGACCTAGCGAACCGCTTAGTGCGCTTAGGACAATCAGAGATAGCATGAGTGGAATCACCACAGTAGAAACACAGCCCATTCAGACGTCTGTGTTCTTGCCGTTCAACTCTGGTCATAGTCCTATCGCACTGCATAGGCTCAGGTTTAATCTCAGGTAATACCGCCAAATGGTGCACAGATTTACGCTCACGCAAGCGTCGACCGATCTGAATGGCCAAAGACATAGACTCATTCAAACCAGCGGGCATAGGAAATCCCACCATGACATCCTTAATGGCTTCAGAGAGACCCTTTCTGAAAATGGCTGCAAGCGCAGATTCATTCCATTGAGTGAGCACGGACCATTTTCTAAATTTCTGGCAATATAGCTCTATCTCATCCTGAGCCTGACAAAGAGCCAGCAAATTTTTTTCTGCCTGATCTACTGAATTAGGCTCATCGTACAGCAATCCAAGCGCCAGGAAAAACGCATCGATATTACTTAATGCAGGATCTCCTGACGCAAGAGAAAATGCCCAGTCCTGAGGGTCGCCACAGGAGCGAGGTTTCAATACCAGAAACAGTTTACAATTATTCTTGAAACTCAGAAATTTAGTTCTATCTCCAAAAAACAAATCTGGAATAGGAATTCTCGGTTCTAACAAAGAATTCTGAACCACAAAATTTTGAATATCTTGAACTCTTGCCGTGAGCTGATCTACACATGAAGACAGACCTTTAATGTCCATTGTAACACCTGTGTCCTGAACCACCCAAATGTCTAGGGGAAAAAAAAGACAAATCACAGTGCAAAGGAAAAAAAATGGTCTCAGAACTTCTTATTTCCCTCTATTGAGAATCATTAGTACTTTTGGCTTCCTGTACTGTTATGATAGGCAATTCAGTAACACAATGTACATAGCGATCAGAGCACATACAGTGATCTGACAATAACCCAAAATAATAGAACGAGCTCTGAGACGTGGGAACTCTGTAGACCGCAATTCCTGATCCTCTCCAAACACAACTAGAGGCAGCCGTGGATTGCGCCTAACGCTCCCTATGCAACTCGGCACACCCTGAGAAACTAACTAGCCTGAAGATAGAAAAATAAGCCTACCTTGCCTCAGAGAAATACCCCAAAGGAAAAGGCAGCCCCCCACATATAATGACTGTGAGTAAGATGAAAAGACAAACGTAGGGATGAAATAGATTCAGCAAAGTGAGGCCCGATATTCTAGACAGAACGAGGATAGGAAAGATAACTTTGCGGTCTACACAAAACCCTAAAGAAAACCACGCAAAGGGGGCAAAAAGACCCTCCGTACCGAACTAACGGCACGGAGGTACACCCTTTGCGTCCCAGAGCTTCCAGCAAAACAAATAGACAAGCTGGACAGAAAAAATAGCAACAAATAGCAAAGAAGCACTTAGCTATGCAGAGCAGCAGGCCACAGGAATGATCCAGAGAAACACAAGTCCAACACTGGAACATTGACAGGAAGCATGGATCAAAGCATTAGGTGGAGTTAAGTAGAGAAGCAGCTAACGACCTCACCAGATCACCCGAGGGAGGAAACCCAGAAGCCGCAGCACCACCCTCCTCCACAAACAGAAGCTCCCAGAGAGAATCAGCCGAAGTACCACTTGTGACCACAGGAGTGAACTCTGCCACAGAATTCACAACAGGGACTGTCCCGATTTTGAAGCTGTGCCCCGCAGTCCCGCACCTACTTCTTCCACATAGCAGGAGAAGCAGCTGACACGCACCCTTGTATTAGGCCACGCCCCTCTGGACATTCTGGCGGTCTCCTGGACTGAGGTACTGTGTGTGTGTGTCTGTTTGTGTGTGTATGAAGAAGGCAATGATGGGTGTGTGAGGGCAATGATGGGGGTGGGGTAACTATGTGTATCCATTATACAGTATGGAGCATCATGTGGGGCCATTATACTGTATGCAGCATCATGTGGGGCTATTATACAGTATGGAGCACTGTGAGGCCATTATACTGTACACAGCATCGTGTTGTGCCATTATACAGTATGGAGCATCATGTGGGGCCATTATACTGTATGGAGCACTGTGTGGCCATTGTACAGTATAGAGCATCATGTGTGGTCATTATACAGTACTAGAAGTTGGCCCGATGCTATCGCATCGGGAGTGCGGTGAAATTAGCATCTGTGTGTTTGGGACTCTGGAGAAGTTTGTGCTGCGTGAGGTAATCAGAAATCATAAGTAAGCATGCGCGGGTATACCGTGCAGTTATGGCTGCTACTGGGAATGGCGGTGATGTATATCTGTCACTTGCGCAGGTGCAGTTCGTGGCCGTAAGGCTGCTACTGCGGCTGCACAAGTAAAACATAGAAGTCACCGCTATTCCCCACACAGGCGCCGTAACAGCCGTGTCATTACTACGCAAGCGCGGGTAGAGAGCGCAGTTGTGGTTGTTACTGCGCATGGGCGGGAATAGCGGGGACATGAATGTCACTTGCGCAGGCGCAAGTGACATAAACGTCATCACTTTCCCACGCATGCGTAGTAACGACTTGAAGTCACGAACTGCGCCTGTGCAAGTGACCCTGCCGTAGTGCCTTATGGGATTCAGGGACAGTGGCCGGATGTCCCAACTGGCGATTATTATATTAGAAGAATTACCGTATATACTTGAATATAAGCCGACCCGAGTATAAGCCGAGGCACCTACTTTGGCCACGGAAAACTGGGTAAACTTATTGACTCGAGTATAAGCCGGGTATGTATTGTCCCCTCATCCCTGTCCTGTTATGCGTGGCTCCGCTGTCCTGTCCTGGTATGTGGCTCCCCGTCCTGTCCTGGCATGTGACTCCTCCGTCCTGTCCTGTGATGCGTAGCTCCCCCCTATTGTCCTGGTATGTGGTTCTCCCATCCTGTCCTGGTGTGTGGCTCCCCTGTCCTGTCCTGCTATGCGTGGCTCCCCCATTGTGTCCTGGTATGCGTGGCTCCCCCATCCTGTCCTGCTATGCGTGGCTCCCACGTCCTGTCCTGGTATGTGGCTCCCCGTCCTATCCTGGTATGTGGCTCCCCCGTCCTGTCCTGCTATGCGTGACTCCCCCATCCTTTCCTGGTATGTGTCTCCCCGTCCTGTCCTGGTATGTGGCTCCCCTGTCCTGTCCTGCTATGCGTTGCTCCCCTGTCATATCCTGGTATGTGGCTCCCTGTCCTGGGTGATTTAAACTGTTATTTTTTTTTAAATATTTTTAAACACTTTTTTTTTTTAATTTTGGCATGCTTCAATAGCCTTCATAGGAGGCTAGAAGCACACACTACTCGATCGCCTCTGCTATATAGAGGTGATGCACAGATCACCTCAATGTAGCTGAATTACAGCAATGCTATGAGTGTCGCCCACAGGGTGGCGCTCATAGCAATCCGTCATCAACAACCATAGAGGTCACAGGAGACCTCTGGTTGTGATGGCAACACACTGATGACCCCCAAATCACTTGACGAGGGTCAGCGGTGTGCATACTTCCGGTGGCGCGGCAGGCAGCGCTTGTTAAATGCCGCTGTCAGAGTTTGACAGCTGCATTTAACTACTTAATGGGCACGGGCGGATAGCTATTCTGCTCGCGCCCATTGCGGGCACATGTCAGCTGTTGAAAACAGCTGATATGTTGCGGCTTTGAGGTGGGCTCACCGCCGGAGCCCACGTCAAAGCGGGGGATACTGCCAGCTGACGTACTATACCGTCAGCTGGCAAAAAGGGGTCAATTGTGACCCTTACAATTGATTTTGATATTGATTTTTCATTATTTGCTTATATTTTACCTAGGTCACTATTATATTTTGATTTGTGCATTTTAAATTACCTTATGCCTATATGTGAGGCTCACATTTGATTTGATTATATTTTTGAAATTTTTCTGTGGCCTTTTTGAGAAAAAATTTTTTGGGGGGTGTGATTTTGATTTATACTTTAAAACCGCAATTTTTAAAATTGTTTTTTTTATAGAAACGTAAGATTTTTTATATTTTTTGTTTCTAGGCCACAACATATATGTATCTTGGTAATTGCACATTCATATTGTGCCATTTTCTTGTCACTTTTTATTTTATTTTATTGAATAAAGATATATCTTCTTATCATATATTCTCTGTCTGGATGCTTTTTGGTTTTGCCATGTTTTAGATTTTTAAATACTTCTATATGATGGCTATAATCATTTAAACACCATGCTATCTTACCTGTTAAATGAACAATTTTCCCATCTCCGACATATACTCCCCAATGTTCAAATGCAATGTTGTCAAATTCAATCAAATCTCCTGGTTTTGGTAAAGGTCCCTTTGAAAAAAAACAATATAAATTTGACGTGTATGCATTAGGCCGCGGTCACACTACCATAGAATATGAGTGCGAGAAAACGTCGCATAGCACTCGAACCAGTGTTAGGCCATGTTCACACAGTGCGTTTTTTACTGCGGAACCGCAGCGTTTTTGCCGCTGTGGTTCCGCAGCTGTTTTCCATGCAGGGTACAGTACACTGTACCCTATGGAAAACAGGACCCACTGTGCACATGATGCGGGAATCGTGAAAAAAAGCCGCGCTGAATAGCCGCGATAAAAAAGAAGTACCATGTCACTTCCTTTTTCGGAGCCGCAGCGGTTCGGCACCCATAGACCTCCATTGTGAGGTCAAACCCGCAGTAAAACCCGCAGATCAAAAATATATCTGCGGGTTTTATTGCGGTTTGTGGTGCCGAACCGCTGCAGCAGGAAGTGCGGGGAAGCGGGCTGAAGTGCGTGGGCGGAGTGTGGCTGCCCCGATCTCACCCCCCCATGCTCCGATGCCCCTCCCCCGTGCTCCGATGCTCCCCCCCGTGCTCCAATGCCCCCCCGTGCTCTGATGCCCCCCCCGTGCCCTAATCTCCCCCCCTTATACTTACCCGGCGTCCCGTGTCCGTCCGGCCGTCTTCTCCCTGGGCGCCGCCATCTTGCAAAATGGCGGGCGCATGCGCAGTGCGCCCGCCGAATCTGCCGGCCGGCAGATTCGTTGCAAAGTGCATTTTGATCACTGAGATATAACCTATCTCAGTGATCAAAAAAAAAAAAAATAGTAAATGACACCCCCCCCCTTTGTCACCCCCATAGGTAGGGACAAAAAAAAAATAATAATATTTTTTTTTTTCCACTAAGGTTAGAATAGGGTTAGGGGTAGGGTTAGGGGTAGGGTTAGGGTTAGGGGTAGGGTTAGGGGTAGGGGTAGGGGTAGGGTTAGGGTTAGGGGTAGGGTTAGGGGTAGGGGTAGGGTTAGGGTATTTTCAGCCATTTTAACCCTAAAAAACTTCCTAGAAAACACACAGACTCTGCATAGAAAACTGCATTAAAAAAAGGATCAAAAAACGCATCAAAAAACGCATCAAAAAAGGACAAAAAAAGGACCAAAAAAAGGACCTGCGTATTCTGCCAAGAGCTGCAGTTTTTTAAAAAACAGTCCTGAAAAAAAAAGGATGGAAATCAGGAACGTGTGAACATACCCTTAATCTAAGGGGCAGCTCACATCACCGTATTTTTTCTCAGCAATATTCGATGAGTGTGTAAAATTGCAGCATGCTGCGATTGTAGGCGTATATCGTCCGAGACTCGACAATGCAAGTCTATGCATGCGAGAAAAACTCGGACACCACACGGACCATTCGTCTAGCTTGCGACAAATACACACACATTTTCTTCATTTCAGCCCATTGAACCATTAAATTCAATGGTGAAAAGCAGTGAGAAATATAAAGCCATACGGATGCATAGGTGCGAGAAAATCGCATCATCGCATTGCAAACGCATTACACATGGATGACCATACGGAGAACACTTGTGCGACTCTCGGGAGAGACTCGGACCAATTTTTCATACGTTAAGTGTGACCCCATCCTTACTAGAAGTGATTTGTCTCTTCATTATTAGGTAGTTAAAGATGTACATTATATTAACGTCACTTTGAGTCCGATTCATCATTTACGTCTTTTTTTTTATTTATTTTTTTTCTTGTGGTAAAATTATGTAAAAATTCCTGACAAAAAAAAATCTCTCCAGGATAGGACTGGAGCACATTTGTGACAAACTGCGACTTTATGAAAAGTCAAAAGGTGAATTTGGCGAAAATAAAAAAAAAAAGGCCCAAAACACCAGAAACGTGTAAATAAAAAAAAAAACAGGTGCATATGCGATAATAAATTGGGTTCCCTGCATCTAATTTGAATAAGAACCCGGAATCTTCTTAATGTAAGGCCGGTTTCACACGTCAGTGGCTCCGGTACGTGAGGTGACAGTTTCCTCACGTACCAGAGACAATGACTCACGTAGACACATTAAAATCAATGTGTCTGTGCACATGTCAGCGTGATTTCACGGACCGTGTGTCCGTTTGAAAAACACGGAGACATGTCAGTGTTTGTGGGAATGCACGGATCACACGGACCCATTAAAGTCAATGGCTCGTGTAAAACACGTACCGGACACGGATGCTGTCCGTGTGCAGTCTGTGTGCCGTGCAGGAGACAACGCTACTGTAAGCGCTGTCCCCCCCCCCCCCCCCGCGTGTGGTGCTGAAGCCGGAATTCATCCCTTCTTCCCAGCAGCGTTCGCTGGAGAGAAGGAATGAATAATCTTTTTTTTTTCTTTTCCCTTAAAAATAAAGTTTGTGCGTCCCCTCCCGCCTCCCATCCCCTGTGCGCCCCCCCGCTTGCCAGGAAATACTCACCGACACCCAGCTCCAGCAATGTCTCGTCTCAGCGGCTGCAGCCTGTGCTGTGTGAGTGGTCACGTGGTCCCGCTCATTACAGTGAGGAATATGTGCATATTCCTCACTGTAATGAGCGGGACCACGTGACCGCTCACATAGGGCCTGCTGCCGGCACTGAGAGGAGTCATCGCTGGAGCTGGGTGTCGGTAAGTATTTCCTGGCAAGCGGGGGGGTGCACAGGGGATGGGAGGTGGGAGGGGACGCACAAACTTTATTTTTAGGGGAAAAGAAAAAAAAATATTATTCATTCCTTCTCTCCAGCGAACGCTGCTGGGAAGAAGGGATGAATACCGGCTTCAGCACCGCACGCCGGGGACAGCGCTTAACTGTAGTGCTGTCTCCTGCACGGTCCGTGTGTTCCTCAGTTGGCACACGGGCGGCACACGGCTGCCGCACGTGTGCCACACTGATGTGCTACGTAAGCACACGGACACACGGACACGGATAATTCCGGTACCGATTTTTCCGGTACCAGAATTATCTGGACGTGTGGGACATGCCTAAAGAAAATTATATTTTTTCATAGCTTGTGATATTTCTATTGTGACATTACTTAAAGGTTATTTCAAACATTGTAAGTTATGATGAACTGTGTATGGCAGTCAGGGCTCACTCACGAGCATATAAATCAGACGATTGCAATGTGAGAAAACATCACATTGCACTCTGACCAATGCTAGTAAATGAGTCAGTGCAATTGTTTGCAAGAATCGGAGCGCATTTGCCAATGCTAGTCAATGGGTGTGAAGAAAAATTGAGCAGCACATGGACCATATGTGTACAGTCCAATTTTTACAGTTACATCTCAAAGGAAACCAGACATTTCATTAACCAAGTGGAGAAAATTCACCATCAGAATAGGATAGATAGATAGAAATGTGTCAGTGAGATATATAATCAGCGCTTTGCATGTATAGTTTATTTACTGTACATGTGTTTAGCTAATAAATAAATTAAAAAAAAAATGTTGTGTGTCTCCATTATTTTTAATATCCAGCTAAGGGAAAGCAGACAGATGTGAACTCGTCTTAATAGTCTGTGAAAAGGGCAAACAACCCATGGACCTTCCCATCTTATTAATACCAACCCATAGCTGTCTGCCTATTCTTTGCTGGTTATTAAAAATAGGGGAGACCCCAAGTCATTTTAAGGCTCCACCTTTTTAATAACCAGTAAAGGCTAAGGGGAAAGCTGTGAGCTCATTCAAATAGGCTGGGAAGCTCCATGTTTATTGGCCCCTTCCCAGACTAAGACCAGTCACAGCTGTCTGCTTTCTCTTAGCTGGTTATTAAAAATAAGTGGGACCCCACGCACGTCATTTTTTTTCCATGTATTTACTAAAAGTAAGTGCAGAAAACTACACAAGCAAAGCACTGATTATATAGTATATCTCACTGACATATGTTTATCTAATCTATCTATCTCTGTATATAAGATTGCTTTATTAGTTAGATAACTAGCTTGAAATTACATAGAGATTAAAGTATGGAAAAGATTATGTTAAAAACACATTGCATATGAATGTGATATGCATGCTAGTTGAGAAAAATTTTATTGCACTCGCATGACACTTGTCCTACTATTCTGGATCAACATGGAACCAATATTTTTTTAATACACTATTGTGACTCCAACCGTAGACCTATCTCCCACTTGCATATCAAAACAGGTCCCATTCTCATCCAGTAGAGTGGGATGATTTTTTCTCACTTGTAATCCATGTGCTGTCCGTGTGTAATACATTTCTCAGCAGCTCTTAACCTTTTACATGACCATTTACAGTTTCCTATGCTACAGAATTGTAATGTAGCCGTAAAAATTGGGTGCCACTCTGATGGTCCTTATTGCAGATGAACACTGACTCATTGAATAATATTGATGCGACTGCAATGCGATATATTTTTTTTTTTATACACAAGTTGGAACAAGGCCTTATAAAGATACTTTGGCCAATATTTCTATAGGGACAATTAGGAAGCTACATGCACATACAGATGCATGTTGGTCCAACTAGAATGCAAAAGTGAGGGATGACAAGTTTAGCAATTGATTTTTGTTCTTAAAAAATTATACTTATGATAATACTGTAGTAATGTAGAGTAGACCTGTAGAAAATCTGACATTTACACTTACCAGGCATGGCATGGCTCCTGTTTTCTATGGATTCCTTTCACTTCTATAAATTTTCCTATGGAATATTGAAGTAGTTATTACGTTAAATAACAGGTATATTTGCAGTCATTCCATTCTTCTACTATGAACCTGTCTTCTTATCAAAATCTACCATCCTAGACAGGCAAAGCATCAGCCACATATGAGGAAAGATAGAAAAAGTGGAAAGACAGCAATCAAAAGAACCAGTTCCCAACCAGTATGTTGTACACTCCCCATGAAAAATTTGGACACACCTGTTCATGCAATGATTTGCCTTGTTTTTTTTTTAAGTGTACAGAATATGTATTAATGTTCAGATTTCTCATACTACTCATCGGAGACAAAAAATAAAAATCCATAAGACCTCTCCTAAGCGGGGACATATCACCCTTCCCCCCCCCCCCCATACAAGGAACATATGGGATTATTATAGTTTGAAAGAGATAAACAAATTTTAACTATCTCCTGCAGTGACCAGGTAATTAAACAAAGATCTGCTCTTGGAATCAGATACTAAAATTAGGATTCACTTTCACAGAGACGGAGAAATATATTTCCCAGGCATAAGCTTCCCCAGACATTTTGGAGCCTGTGGTCAGTGATGAATATTGGGGATTTTCATCGATCCACTATTTATGGGAGATATATTCTCCGCATGGAAGCAAAGGGACAAACATGAGGTATGTGTGAGCAGCCTTGAACTGATAAAAATGAAAGTTTGGGTCTCTGTCTTTGTTCATTCTGGAAGGCGTAAGTGAGAGTGTTCCATTTTCCCAATCGGACTGTTTCCCTCCATAAAGATAAGATCCATTCCTGCAGTATAAGGTTTAATAATTCTCCTTCATTATTCCTTTTATTTTAGGTAATTATATATATTGTATTGTTTTGTTCCCATTTTGTATCATCTTTGTATATTTTTTATAAACACTGCCTACCTTTCTGGATTAAATATATAAAATTTAATAAATCTGTTCTTCTTGCTCTGTAAACTGCACCCCTGAAGCCATACGCTACCTGTGACGGGTGTCCAATCGGCCTGTATAAACAATTGGTGGTGGCAGCTAGTAGTTCATTTTCATTATTATGGAGTTGGCAGTGACCATACCAGGATATATACATATGTTCCATGAGCTGGAATCAGAGGTGTAGAACTGTTAGTTCCCCAATAACTGGCCTAGTAATGGAAGCAGCTGTAGCCTCGTCCAACAATCGTCCATCAATTGGGCAATTGTCCTGATGATTGGGGGCAGCAGGCTTGTGTCCCTTGACAAACTGGTGACAGTGATGGGATCTGCTTGATTTCTCTGGTGTCTTCCGTGACAGAGTGGTGACAATGGTGGGGTCTGCGTGACCTCCCCAGCTTTTCTCCTTGACAGTACTCCACTTTTACTTTGACAGCTTTTCACCCTCTTTGCATTCTTTCAAGCAGCGTCACTAGATATCACCTGGAATGGTTTCCAATTAACATTTATGCCTCGTCAACACTTCATTTGTGGAATCACAATTGTTTAGAAAATGATTGCGACTATCAAGTGTTTGTCAAGATTCCTCCACTCAGTGTGGTGAGTGGCAGATCAGTCATTCAATCTGGGGCAAAAGCATGCTGAGCTGTTAGTATCGTGATAGACAGCTTGGCCGTCCAATCTGAGGCTTGGGTGTGTTGAGCTATCAGTATGATGAGTGATAGTCCTGTTGTCCAATCAGGTCCAGGGTGTGCTGGGTTTCCTACAGGTGTTTCCTGTTTGGAATAATTCTCAGGCCATTTAGCTGGCTGTCTGTCTCTGATCTCTGCCAGTTGCAGTTTAACTCAAATGATGCGTGCTTGCTCTGTTCTCTGTGTTCCTGTATTTGATCTTTGTTGCCCAACCCTGGACCTTGCTTTTGACCATCAGTTTGACTTGCTCTTTTTTCTTGATCCACTACCTTCCCAGAATTCTAACCTCGGACACTGACCAGACTACACCTTTGCCTTACCCCTTTGTTTATGACAAGCCATCTTGGTATCTGACCTGGGACCTCTTATCTACTCAGCCTCGCGGCTTGTCCATGAGTACTGACTAGCATCACAGTGTGTTTTGCATAGACAGTTTTGGTACACAGTTTGATACAGTGTCAAATATTATTCCACAAATTTTCTAAGCCAGAATTAGGCAAGAACAACTCATCTAAGCAAAGAAAAACAACAGTCCATCATTACTTTAAGATATGAAGGTGTCAATCTAGAAAAGTGCTAGAACCTTGAAGGTATCTCCAAGTGCAGGGAAGAAAACAATCAATACAATAAAACTGGCTCACTTGAGGATGGCCCAAGGTAAGAAGAGCAAGAATTACCTCTGCAACAGAGGATAATTTCATCAGAGTTACCAGCCTCAGAAACTGCAAAATAACCACTCAGATAAAATCACTCATAAATGATGCATAGACATCAGATATCAGATGCATCTCGACTCAACTGTCCAGAAGAAACTGCGAGAAGCAGGCCTTTATGGTTGAAGTGCTGCAAATGATCCACTGCTGAGGACTGCAAACAACAGGAAAAGACTTGTTTTGGGCAAAGCAACACAAGAACTGGACATTACATTAGTGGAAATCTGTGGTCTGGTGAGTCAAAATGTGAGATTTTTGGTACTAAACTCTATATCTTTGTGAAATGCAGAAAAGGTAAAAGGATGGTTTTAACATATTTGGTACCACCATGAAGCATGGAGGGGGAGGAAGAGCTACGATGGTGAAGGAGTGCTTTGCTGCTGATATTATTGGTGATTTATTCCAAATACAAGGCCCATAGCCATCATGGCAACCACAGCATTCTGTAATGCCATGCCATCCTATCTGGTCTGCACTTAATGGGTCCATTATTTGTGTTGCAACAGGACAATGAGCCGAAACATACCTATAGGCTATTTAAGGACCAGGGGATGGAGAACCTTGTCAAATGACATAGCCTCTTCAATTATTCAATCTCAAGACAACTGAGATGGTTTGGGGATGGTTTGGACCGCAAAGTGAAGACCAAGCAGCCAACAAATGCTCAGCACCTGAGAAAAGAAGCAGCTGGTCCTTCACCTACCTGGCCATTGTCAGACAAAAGGCCATATGGTTGATCGTGATGCTGTAGGAATCCATGGACAGACTCCAACTACACAGATCACATGTCACAGTACATACTTAATAGCCCTATGGGTTTATATATGCTCTTGAATAATGGGGTGATAAGTTACTACTGAGTATTGGTGCAATAGCTACTATATCTATGTGAAAATGACTGCTGTTTCATATTTCTACACTGTCCTCATACCTCCACTTTTCCTCACTTAAGGACCTAATAAGGACAGTCAACAGTGAGCAGGGGTGCCATCCGATCAGGTATTAGGGTGCCAACCTCCGCAGCAATGAAGGCAGACTACGGTGTCTTAATAGGGTCATACTACACTCCTCTCCGTATATCGTATAAGCAGATAAGTGTTTGCCTCTTGTGTTTTATGTCTATTTGGCTGTATATCGGTGATATTTTGCATTTTAATATACAGCTCTGGCAAAAAAATAAGGGACCACTGCAAAATATTCAGTTTGTCTGATTTTTCTCTTTATAGGTATATTTTTAAGTAAAATATAAATTGTTCTTTTAGTCTATAAACTACTGACAACATGTCTCCGAATTTCCAAGCAATAAATTTTGCAGTTTTTTTTTCTGAAAACGAGAAATGGTTTAATTAAAAAAACCCTAGTGCTGTCAGACCTCAAATAATGCAAAGAAAACAAGTTCATAATCATTTAGAAACAAAAATACTGATGTTCTAACTCGGGAACAGTTCAGAAATCAATAGTTTGTGGAATAACCATGATTGTTAATCACAGCTTTCGTGCGTCTTGGCATGCTTTCCACCAGTCTTTCACACTGTTTCTGACGCAAAAATTTAAGCAGTTCTTCTTTGTATGATGGTTTGTGACTATCCATCATCCTTTTGATTACATTCCAGAGGTTTTCAATTGGGTTCAGGTCTGGAGATTGGGCTGCCCATGACAGGGTTTTGATGTGGTGGTCTCTTAATTTTTGCCAGAGCTGTATTATTAAAAGTGAAGTTTTAATAAAGTTATTCTATATATAGTGACTTAGTGTATTGCAGGATTATAGAGCCAAGTCTACTAAATGAGACTAAAAAAATATATAAAAAGTAGAAAATAAACATATTTTGTTTTTGTTTTTTTAAGCCTGATTTGTCAAAATATAACATTTATTAATCATTACATTAAAGGGCATAATGAAAGAACAAGTGCAAGAAGTTCAACTTACCAATCTAAAATAAAATGCAATAAAAAATATATAATTTTGGAGTACATACCCAAATATTGTATCAATAAAATGACAGCTCCATTGACAGAAAAAATAGATATGGGTCTTATGAAATGGTGATGACAGAAACCAAATGTTTACAAAGTAATACTAGCACAAAGTTCCAAACTTCTCCAATACTGACTCAGTCTCCTATCCTCTATGCAAAAAATCTAAAATATGAGTAAACACATCCACAATGGTTAAAAAACTGTAGGAAGGATCCTTTATGCACCCACGCCAGCAGGTGTGACCGTGTGAGTGAATAAAGGATCCTCCTTATACTTTGGATGTGCTGCCTCATTTTTTGGACATTTTATTGTATATTATAAAACTCCATGTTTGGCATCTTCCTAATCACACTGACCAGTAAAATCATGTTGCAACTCTGTAAAAACTAGACCCCTCAAAAATGTTTACCCTACTAGGAATTTTTTATCATTTTTTCAGTCCAAAAGTCCAAAATAATCTAACATTTCAAGAATGGAAAAATGTCACCTAAAAAATGTGTGATCTACCTATTAAAAATGTCCCCTTTGACTTCCAGCCAAGATCTACCAACTGGAGATTTTGCCACAAAAGTTCATTGAAAAAAATATATGCAAGTAAAAAAATGTATTTTCAAGAATAAGATTGGGACTATGCAACATTTTTGGCAAATTGGGACTACACAGCAAGACCACACGGCCAAACATCTCTATGTAAAACATAAAAAAATACGTGGCAGAAGCGTGAAAAATGTGGAACTGAGCTGATCAGGTCAACAAGTGAATATATGGTGGTGAGAAAACACCATAAATATAAAGGAAAAAGATGAATTCCAGCATCAGAGTCTTCCATAAAAATACAAAATATTACAACAAAAAGATTCCAAAAGGAGAAAGAAAATTGCCAAAACCACCACTTCCACATACAAAATGTATGAAATATAGATGTGCACACAGGGGATATGAGGGAGGGTTAAGGGAGGGTTCAAGGGAAGGGAGTTAATGTTGAATTTACTATTATTGTATGACTGTTTTGTTATATGTTGAAAAAATCAATAAACAGATTAAAAAAAAAAAAATGTATGAAAATTCAAGCCAAACGTGTTTCAGATGCATGTCCTTAATTATTGTACTTTTATTGAATTTTAATATATTTTTTAGTGGTGGTGGTTGCGAATCTCTCTTTTAGGAATATTTTTGTTATATTAAAATTTGGATTTTTTGGAAGACTCTGATGCTGGAATTCTTCTTTATCCTTCATTTCCTAATGCACCAGCAGCTTCCGTGGAGAGGATCTCCAAGTGGGTGAGCTGACTTCAGAGGTTTTTTCTCTTTTTTCCGTATTACCATAAATACAGTTTATATATATCTATAGAAAAAAAAAGACAAATAGCAGCAAAGTGGTCCAAGGAAAGAGAAGGGACCAGAGACAACTATGACCCGAAAGTATAGTCCAACTGAGAACCACCACAAGGTAAAAACCCCCTGTAACATTTGTCAATTATCCAGTTGAGACAACCAGCAAACAATGAACAAATATCACACATGACAGAAAAGTTCAAAAGCCAACCTCCCAGAATTTAAGTAACACACCACTCCTAAAGTGCGTTTCATCATGGAAGGCTTCATCTGGGGAGTATATCATAGCACAGTGCATGTGAATGGGGAAAGCATTGTGACCTGCTAAAATTACAAAACAATCCTACTTGTTCCAACTTTTTGCCACTTGATTGTTGATACCTTGCGGATTGCAATGTGACCCCATTTATTTGCATTCTACTGAAACTTACACAGCACATTTCCTAAGCTGTTGCCTCTAAGCTATCAACTCTGGCACACACATTCAGTATTTTACATCTTTATTTGTAAGCCAAAAGTCAGGAGTATAAAAATCAGAGGAAAAGTCTGCATTTTTTACCCATTCCTGGTTTTGGCTTACAAATACTGATGTAAAATACTGACCAAATACAGAACGTGTGAAAGTGGCCTTAGACCAAGTTTTTTCTAACATTTTGCATTTCAGTACCAATCTATTATGAGGAGTACACAAAATAAAAAGAGCAATGCATTGCGGGAGTTTGGTGCACTATTGGTTCTGAAGGGAAAGAGTTGCGTGGCGCGTATTGCTCCCAAATATTTTTTCTGTTGTCTGCTATACTAATTATGACGGGTCGTTATTTCATGCCATAGGCACACAGCCTTTATGTGAGTTTCATTATATGGCTTTCTCTTTCTGATAGCTCAACTTATGGGACATACCAATATTCAATTTCTAATTCTTTTAGCTAAACTTGCAAACGTGAAAAAAATCTTCATCCAGAATAAAGAGACTGTCCAATGGAAATAAGAGGAAAGAAGCAATGAAGAAAAAGTAGCACAGAAACATAATCTAATAAAGTATCACTGTCAACATTGCATTAAAATATACATTACTTACAAGACCGCTGGTTCTTCCTAACACTACAAATAACACAGCACACAGGACTCTTTTATACTCCAGGTAATTACACTTTCACTTTCTGATTAATTTAGGAGTCATTTATGAATTCCTGTAAATGTTTTGAGCAGGAAAACAGGAAACATGTCTTGTAATGCTGTGTGCCCACGATAAGGAATAGTAGCGTTTTGGACGCATTGTGTTTTCGATAGAACACAAAAGAGCAGGAAAAAGATTTTTGAAAAAGCATGAGTCCCTCAAATTGGTGAAAGAAATTAGCAATAATGGGGACCTAAAACATAACATTTATTGAAATATTATTAAAATACAAAGACACCACACTGTTGTGAATTCCGCTCTTGGGCTCCCTCCGGTGGTTGTAAGTGGTACTTTTGTGAGTTCTGCTCTTGGGCTCCCTCTGGTGGTTTCAAGTGGTATGGCTGCTCCTTGGATTTAGCTGTCATCTGCTGCTTCCACTGATCGTCTTTTCTGCTCGGCTATTTATGCCTGGCTTTTCCTTCAGCCAGTGCCACTTGTAAATGGTTTCTGGTTGGATTCACATCTCTTTGGATTTCCCTGTTATCCTGACCAGTTCAGCAAAGCTAAGTTCTTGCTTGCTCTTTTCTGTCCACAGATTGTGGACTTATCTGTTCTGTGTTTTCTATGTTTGTCCAGCTTATCAGTATGAATTAATTCTGTCTTGCTGGAAGCTCTGGGAAGCAGATTTACCCTCCACACCTTTAGTCAGGTGTGGAGTTTTTTGTAAACTCTGCGTGGATTTTTGTAGTGTTTTATACTGACCGCACAGTATTCCATCCTGTCCTATCTAGCTAGCTAGACTGGCCTCCTGTGCTTATCCTGGTTTCATTCTGTGTATGTCTTTTCCCTCTCCACTCAGTCATTATTTGTGGGGGGCTAATCTATCCTTTGGGGATTTTCTCTGAGGCAAGATAGTTTTCCTGCTTCTATCTTTAGGGGTAGTTAGCTCTTAGGCTGTGATGAGGTGCCTAGGGAGAGTTAGGAGCATCCCACGGCTACTTCTAGTGTTGTGTTGAGCTTAGGGACTGCGGTCAGTACAGATACCACTTCCTTCAGAGCTCATTCCATGTTGCTCCTAAACCACCGCATCATAACACCACAACCATAATTGTCAAATCCCCTCACAGGACAAGCCAAAGAATTAGCTAAAATTGTTGAGTCAAGAGACCGACTATCTATCAACCACCATTACCAGTACTACGGCCAACGCGTTTCATCCCACCGGGACTCATCAGGGCATATGGCAGCCAGGGCAGAAGAGCTCCATCATATCAAGTAATATTCAAGAGGCTGATGAGTCCCGATGGCATGAAACATGTTGGGAGGCGGTCCCCAGTTGGAATGGCATGGTAAAATCTTTTTTCTCCTGACCTGGAGGTCTGATTCTATAGTTTAATGCCCTCAGCTCCACAGGAGATTTTTTTAATTACCTTGGAGGTCCTATTCCCTCCTGGATGGGTGAGATTGTTCCAGTTTATTCTTATTATATGGATCTCCATTGTAATTATGGGGCAACGTGAGCTACGTGTTTTTAGTTTGCACTTGGTTTTGGCCCTTTTGGTTCACTGAGTCTATTTTTGCTACGTTTCTATTGGTACTGGTAATGGTGGTTGTTTGATAGATAGTCGGTCTCTTGACTCAACAATTTTAGCTAATTCTTTGGCTTTTCCTGTGAGGGGCTATGACAACTATGGTTGTGGTGTCTTAGTATTTTAATAATATTTCAATAAATGTTAAGCATTGTATTTTCGCTGCATCCAAAACTCTGCATTCTACATTGCACATTGTAAAATGCGTGTGTTTTGGAACTACGGGGATGTATCGCATCTACTGACAATCTATTGGTGAAAATACGCACTGGAGACTAAGCGTCTCGCCTACATATCCCATCAACTATGCTGTAACATCTGGGGGCTGCGGTTTGGACGCTGCATAAGTACCCAGCGGCCAACCCCCAGCGTTTACTGACCGTTTGCACCTACCCTAATCTTTTTTTACATAGGAAGGCTGAAACTAGCTCACCTGATCGGCTCATAGGTGTGCAGGAGCATGGAAACCGTGAGACCACACGTCTACATCCAAACGTAAAAAAGGGAAAGGGGATTCCATCTTTCAAAAATTCCAATGTTTATTCCATTATAGGCTCAGACAAAGAACGCCTGCGAGCGTTTGAAACGCGTTGCTTTGACTACGTTTTAATTCATTGCTTTACTATCTATTGATTACATTTTGGAATTTTTAGGAGCTGAAATTCCCTTTTCCTTTTTTACATTCTTATTCTTTTTATCAAACTGAGATTTTTATGTTTTTTTTTTATGCAGATGACATGCCAAAATCCGCATAAAAATGCTTCAAATCTTATTGCAAAATGTTAAACGAGAAAATGCACCAAAAGTGCACATGTCGATTTTTGTAATGCGTGTTAAAAAAAAATGTCAATTCGTTAGCTTATTTTCAATGCATGAATCGCAGCTAAACATGAGCTTTGCAGCACGCTTTTCACGGAGCTTTATTTTAGGCTTTATTTTTGCAGATGAAATGTGCTAAACACACCACCTTAGTACACCCCATATTTAAAATAAAAACACATGACAAACTACCGTATTTGCTTTTTTAGAAG
Source organism: Ranitomeya imitator (assembly GCF_032444005.1). Taxonomy (NCBI): domain Eukaryota; kingdom Metazoa; phylum Chordata; class Amphibia; order Anura; family Dendrobatidae; genus Ranitomeya; species Ranitomeya imitator. The sequence continues at coordinate 39,252,215 of NC_091290.1, read as the reverse complement.
AAAATGTTTAAATGTGGATTTGTCAGTCAGAAAAATGAACATAAAAAACGATGCTGTTCATGAGAAGAGTTATTTGAGTGTTTTTTCCTATTACGTTTTTCAATGAGGCCCTGTGAAAGTGATGTGTCACTTCTTTGAGGTGGATTTCACTACAAATTTGACACTGTCAAGTCAAAAGGCTGCAAAATATACTGTAGGAAATAGCTCTTCAAAAACCTTTTAAAAAAAGCTTGCAGATGTCTCTTAAGTAAACGTATGTGTTTTAGCTTTCTTTGGGGGGAGTGTTGTGAATTCTGTGGCAGAGCTCCCTCTTGTGGTCACAAGTGGTACTTCGGCTGATTCTCTCTGTGAGCTTCCGTTGGTGGAGGAAAGTGGTACTGCGGCTTCTGAGTTTCCTTCCTCAGGTGATATGGTGAAGTCGTTAGGTGCTACCCTATTTAACTCCACCTAGTGCTTTGATCCTGGCTTCCAGTCAATGTTCTAGTATTGGACCTGTTTCCTCCTGGATTGTTCCTGTGGCCTGCTGCTCTGCATAGCTAAGTTCCTCTTGCTATTTGTTTGCTGTTTTTTTTCTGTCCAGCTTGTCAATTTGTTTTTTCTGCTTGCTGGAAGCTCTGGGACGCAGAGGGTGTACCTTCGTGCCGTTAGTTCGGTACGGAGGGGCTATTTGCCCCCTTTGCGTGGTTTTTGTAGGGTTTTGTGTTGACCGCAAAGTTACCTTTTCTATCCTCGCTCTGTTCAGAAAGTTGGGCCTCGCTTTGCTAAGTCTATTTCATCTCTACGTTTGTCTTTTCATCTTAACTCACAGTCATTATATGTGGGGGCTGCCTTTTCCTTTGGGGTATTTCTCTGAGGCAAGGTAGGCTTATTTTCTATCTTCAGGCTAGCTAGTTTCTCAGGCCGTGCCGAGTTGCATAGGCAGCGTTAGGCGCAATCCACGGCTGCCTCTAGTTGTGGTTAGAGAGGATTAGGGATTGCGGTCAACAGAGTTCCCACGTCCCAGAGCTCGTTCTTGTATTTGGGTTATTGCCAGGTCACTGTATGTGCGCTGACCTCTATGTCCATTGTGGTACTGAATTACCTTTCAGAACAGTACTGGAAGCCAAAGTACTAATGATTCCCAATAGAGGGAAAAAAGAAGTTCTGAGACCATTTTTTTTCTTTGCACTGTGTTTTGCCTTTTTTTTCCCCTAGACATTTGGGTAGTTCAGGACACAGGTGTGGACATGGATATTCAGGGTCTATGCTCTTCATTGGATAATCTCGTTATAAATGTACAAAAGATTCAAGATTTGGTGGTTCAGAAGCCTATGTTAGAACCAAGAATTCCTATTCCTGATTTGTTTTATGGTGATAGAGCGAAGTTTGTGAATTTCAAAAATAATTGCAAACTGTTTCTGGCCTTGAAACCTCGCTTTTCTGGTGATCCAGTTCAACAAGTGAGAATTGTTATTTCTTTTTTGCGTGGCGATCCTCAGGACTGGGCATTTTCCCTTGCGCCAGGGGATCCTGCATTAAGTAATATTGATGCGTTTTTCCTGGCGCTCGGATTGCTGTACGATGAGCCTAATTCAGTGGATCAGCCAGAGAAGAATTTGCTGGCTCTGTGTCAGGGTCAGGATGAGATAGAGGTATATTGTCAGAAATTTAGAAAGTGGTCTGTACTCACTCAGTGGAATGAAGGTGCGCTCGCAGCTATTTTCAGAAGAGGTCTCTCTGAAGCCCTTAAGGATGTCATGGTGGGATTTCCTATGCCTGCTGGTCTGAAAGAGTCTATGTCTTTGGCCATTCAGATCGGTCGACGCTTGCGCGAGCGTAAATCTGTGCACCATTTGGCGGTATTACCTGAGCTTAAATCTGAGCCTATGCAGTGCGATAGGATTTGGACCAGAGTTGCACGGCAAGAACATAGACGTCTGAATGGGCTGTGTTTCTACTGTGGTGATTCCACTCATGCTATCTCTGATTGTCCTAAGTGCACTAAGCGGTTCGCTAGGTCTGCCACCATTGTTATGGTACAGTCAAAATTTCTTCTGTCCGTTACCTTGATCTGCTCTTTGTCATCGTATTCTGTCATGGCATTTGTGGACTCAGGCGCTGCTCTGAATTTGATGGACTTGGAGTATGCTAGGCGTTGTGGGTTTTTCTTGGAGCCCTTGCAGTGTCCTATTCCATTGAGAGGAATTGATGCTACGCCTTTGGCCAAGAATAAGCCTCAGTACTGGACCCAGCTGACCATGTGCATGGCTCCTGCACATCAGGAGGTTATTCGCTTTCTGGTGTTGCATAATCTGCATGATGTGGTCGTGTTGGGGTTGCCATGGCTACAAGTCCATAATCCAGTGTTAGATTGGAAATCCATGTCTGTGTCCAGCTGGGGTTGTCAGGGGGTACATGGTGATGTCCCATTTCTGACTATTTCGTCATCCACCCCTTCTGAGGTTCCTGAGTTCTTGTCTGATTACCGGGATATATTTGATGAGCCCAAGTCCGATACCCTACCTCCGCATAGGGATTGTGATTGTGCTATCGATTTGATTCCTGGTAGTAAATTCCCAAAAGGTCGACTGTTTAATTTATCTGTGCCTGAGCACACCGCTATGCGGAGTTACGTGAAGGAGTCCTTGGAGAAGGGGCATATTCGCCCGTCATTGTCGCCATTAGGAGCAGGGTTCTTTTTTGTAGCCAAGAAGGATGGTTCACTGAGACCTTGTATAGATTACCGCCTTCTAAATAAGATCACGGTTAAATTTCAGTACCCTTTGCCATTATTATCTGATTTGTTTGCTCGCATTAAGGGGGCTAGTTGGTTCACCAAGATAGATCTTCGTGGTGCGTATAATCTTGTGCGTATTAAGCGAGGCGATGAGTGGAAAACTGCATTTAATATGCCCGAGGGCCATTTTGAGTATCTTGTAATGCCATTCGGACTTGCCAATGCTCCATCGGTGTTTCAGTCCTTTATGCATGACATCTTCCGAGAGTACCTGGATAAATTCCTGATTGTGTACTTAGATGACATTTTGATCTTCTCGGATGATTGGGAGTCTCATGTGAAGCATGTCAGAGCGGTGTTTCAGGTCCTGCGTGCTAATTCTTTGTTTGTGAAGGGATCAAAGTGTCTCTTTGGTGTCCAGAAGGTTTCATTTTTGGGGTTCATCTTTTCCCCTTCTACTATCGAGATGGACCCTGTTAAGGTCCAAGCCATCCATAATTGGACTCAGCCGACATCTCTGAAAAGTCTGCAAAAGTTCCTGGGCTTTGCTAATTTTTATCGTCGCTTCATCTGCAATTTTTCTAGTATTGCTAAACCATTGATCGATTTGACCAAGAAAGGTGCTGATGTGGTCAATTGGTCTTCTGCTGCTGTGGAAGCTTTTCAAGAGTTGAAGCGTCGTTTTTCTTCTGCCCCTGTGTTGTGTCAACCAGATCTTTCGCTTCCGTTCCAGGTCGAGGTTGATGCTTCTGAGATTGGAGCAGGGGCCGTTTTGTCGCAGAGAAGTTCTGATTGCTCGGTGATGAAACCATGCGCCTTCTTTTCCAGGAAGTTTTCGCCTGCTGAGCGAAATTATGATGTGGGCAATCGAGAGTTGCTGGCCATGAAGTGGGCATTCGAGGAGTGGCGTCATTGGCTTGAAGGAGCTAAGCATCGCGTGGTGGTCTTGACTGATCATAAGAACTTGACTTATCTCGAATCCGCCAAGCGCTTGAATCCTAGACAAGCTCGTTGGTCGTTGTTTTTTGCCCGTTTTGACTTTGTGATTTCGTATCTTCCGGGCTCTAAAAATGAGAAGGCGGATGCTCTGTCTAGGAGTTTTGTGCCCGACTCTCCGGGTTTATCTGAGCCGGTGGGTATCCTCAAAGAGGGAGTAATTGTGTCTGCTATCTCCCCTGATTTGCGACGGGTGCTGCAAAAAATTCAGGCTGATAAACCTGATCGTTGCCCAGCGGAGAAACTGTTTGTCCCTGATAGGTGGACGAATAAAGTTATCTCTGAGGTTCATTGTTCGGTGTTGGCTGGTCATCCTGGAATCTTTGGTGCCAGAGAGTTGGTGGCTAGATCCTTTTGGTGGCCATCTCTGTCGCGGGATGTGCGTACTTTTGTGCAGTCCTGTGGGATTTGTGCTCGGGCTAAGCCCTGCTGTTCTCGTGCCAGTGGGTTGCTTTTGCCCTTGCCGGTCCCGAAGAGACCTTGGACACATATCTCTATGGATTTTATTTCAGATCTTCCTGTCTCTCAAAAGATGTCGGTCATTTGGGTGGTCTGTGATCGCTTCTCTAAGATGGTCCATTTGGTACCCTTGTCTAAATTGCCTTCCTCCTCTGATTTGGTGCCGTTGTTTTTCCAGCATGTGGTTCGTTTACATGGCATTCCAGAGAATATCGTTTCTGACAGAGGTTCCCAGTTTGTTTCGAGGTTTTGGCGAGCCTTTTGTGGTAGGATGGGCATTGACTTGTCTTTTTCCTCGGCTTTCCATCCTCAGACTAATGGCCAGACCGAACGAACCAATCAGACCTTGGAAACATATCTGAGATGCTTTGTTTCTGCTGATCAGGATGACTGGGTGTCCTTTTTGCCTTTGGCTGAGTTCGCCCTTAATAATCGGGTTAGCTCGGCTACCTTGGTTTCACCGTTTTTCTGCAACTCTGGGTTCCATCCTCGTTTCTCTTCAGGGCAGGTTGAGTCTTCGGACTGTCCTGGTGTGGATACTGTGGTGGACAGGTTGCAGCAGATTTGGACTCATGTAGTGGACAATTTGACCTTGTCCCAGGAGAAGGCTCAACGTTTCGCTAATCGCAGACGCTGTATGGGTCCCCGACTTCGGGTTGGGGACTTGGTTTGGTTATCTTCTCGTCATATTCCTATGAAGGTTTCCTCTCCTAAGTTTAAACCTTGTTTTATTGGTCCGTATAGGATTTCTGAGGTTCTTAATCCTGTGTCTTTTCGTCTGACCTTTCCAGATTCTTTTTCCATACATAACGTATTCCATAGGTCATTGTTGCGGAGATACGTGGCACCCGTGGTTCCATCTGTTGATCCTCCTGCCCCGGTTTTGGTGGAGGGGGAGTTGGAGTATATTGTGGAGAAGATTTTGGATTCTCGTGTTTCTAGACGGAAACTCCAGTATCTGGTTAAGTGGAAGGGTTATGCTCAGGAAGATAATTCCTGGGTCTTTGCCTCTGATGTCCATGCTCCCGATCTTGTTCGTGCCTTTCATATGGCTCATCCTGGTCGTCCTGGGAGCTCTGGTGAGGGTTCGGTGACCCCTCCTCAAGGGGGGGTACTGTTGTGAATTCTGTGGCAGAGCTCCCTCTTGTGGTCACAAGTGGTACTTCGGCTGATTCTCTCTGTGAGCTTCCGTTGGTGGAGGAAAGTGGTACTGCGGCTTCTGAGTTTCCTTCCTCAGGTGATATGGTGAAGTCGTTAGGTGCTACCCTATTTAACTCCACCTAGTGCTTTGATCCTGGCTTCCAGTCAATGTTCTAGTATTGGACCTGTTTCCTCCTGGATCGTTCCTGTGGCCTGCTGCTCTGCATAGCTAAGTTCCTCTTGCTATTTGTTTGCTGTTTTTTTTCTGTCCAGCTTGTCAATTTGTTTTTTTTCTGCTTGCTGGAAGCTCTGGGATGCAGAGGGTGTACCTCCGTGCCGTTAGTTCGGTACGGAGGGGCTTTTTGCCCCCTTTGCGTGGTTTTTGTAGGGTTTTGTGTTGACCGCAAAGTTACCTTTTCTATCCTCGCTCTGTTCAGAAAGTTGGGCCTCGCTTTGCTAAGTCTATTTCATCTCTACGTTTGTCTTTTCATCTTAACTCACAGTCATTATATGTGGGGGCTGCCTTTTCCTTTGGGGTATTTCTCTGAGGCAAGGTAGGCTTATTTTCTATCTTCAGGCTAGCTAGTTTCTCAGGCCGTGCCGAGTTGCATAGGCAGCGTTAGGCGCAATCCACGGCTGCCTCTAGTTGTGGTTGGAGAGGATTAGGGATCGGTCAACAGAGTTCCCACGTCCCAGAGCTCGTTCTTGTTTTTGGGTTATTGCCAGGTCACTGTATGTGCGCTGACCTCTATGTCCATTGTGGTACTGAATTACCTTTCAGAACAGGGGAGGAAGGGGTTAATAAAGCATCTCCTGTGGTGGTTTTGAAGACATTTTAAAAAGTTGTCAGAGAGGTTTTTCCATACCGTGTTTTGGAGCCTTTTGATCTGACTGTCAAATTTGCTGCGGATTACACAAGATTGTTTTCTGCAGAGCGGATTTCATTGTTCACTTGAACGGAGACGGTATATAGAGATTGATTAACTGCAAGCAGTGTGATGACCGCGGTTGCAGGGTCGCCGCTGCAAACGGACCCTTCGGCTGTGGGCTGGGGACCACCGGTGCCAGCAAAAGCTTCAACTGGATATGCATCTGAGGACGCATCTACAGTTGAAGTGTATTCCGGCGTCCGGGTCTGCGTGCCACTATACACGCTGTCGGCCAATCAGAGGCCAGCAGCCTTACGTCGGCGTGCATGTGACGGGGTGTATGGCAGTGACTTCACGTGCTCCCATCACACGCCGAAGCCAACTATCGGCTTCACGGAAGTGAAGGAACGGTGAGTTTTTTTCTATTTTTAAAAAGTCATCAGTGGTCATACTACTATGGATAACTATGGGGTGCATTATAGTTTATAGGATAACTATGGGGGTGCTTTATATTTTATAGTATAAGGGGGTGAATTATACTACTATGAATGACTATGGGGGTCTATTATACTGCTATGGATGACTATAGGGGTGCATTATACTGCTACGGATGACTATGGAGTGCATTGCATTTTACGGATGACTATAGGGGTATTGACTGAAGACAAAAAGAATATGCGGCACTCACCAATTCAATAGAATGTAGAAGCCCTTTATTCTGTGATCCGTGACATGGACAAAGGTAAGGTGTGCAGGTAAACAGAGGAATACGGGGAGACAGACAAGACTGTAAGATGGCTGCCAGACAGGTCCTTGAGGGGAGATATGCATCACCAAGGTTGAAATATATAATGGCAACCCTATTTCTCAACTAATAGATTGTGTATACGTATACTGTATATATCTCAAAATATTTTACTTAAATATAAGAGGGAATCAGGTGGCTATCAGGAAAAAAAGAGTGGAAACAACTCAGGATTATACTAAGAATAAAATACCGTCATGGGGTCATGGGGAATCAAAGAAAATTTTTGGAGAGATATAAAAAAAATCATCACAATATATATATATATATATATATATATATATATATATATATATATATATATATATATATATATATATATATATAATACGCCTTTATTATATTTAGCAAAACATAGCACTAATTGTGCACGTACTTGGAAATATTAGAGAAATAATTAAAATATATATAAAAACGGACAAGAAAAAAAAGGAAATATTATACAATCATCTGATTAAAATACATATATATGTATATCTATATAATGGTGTGTGCATATATTACATGTACATAAATTAGAACTATCTGAATAAGATAATTTATGTATGCATAACCAAAGTGATATACAGTTATATGAAAAAGTTTGGGCACCCCTATTAATCTTAAGCTTAATGTTTTTTAAAAACTGTTTTTTTTGGCAACAGCTATTTCAGTTTCATATATCTAATAACTGTTGGACACAGTAATGTTTCTGCCTTGAAGTGAGGTTTATTGTACTAACAGAAAATGTGCAATCTGCATTCAAACAAAATTTGACAGGTGCATAAGTATGGGCACCCTTATCATTTTCTTGTTTTAAATACTCCTACCTTCTTTTTACTGACTTACTAAAGCACTTTTTTTGGTTTTTGAACCTCATTGAGCTTTGAACTTCATAGCCAGGTGTATGCAATCATGAGAAAAGCTACTTAAAGTGGCCACTTGCAAGTAGTTCTCCTGTTTGAATCTCCTCTGAAGAGTGGCATCATGGGCTCCTCAAAACAATGGTCTAATGATCTGAAAACAAAGATTATTCAACATAGTTGTTCAGGGGAAGGATACAAAAAGCTGTCTCAGAGATTTAACCTGTCAATTTCCACTGTGAGGAACATAGTAAGGAAATGGAAGAACGCAGGTACAGTTCTTGTTAAGGCCAGAAGTGGCAGGCCAAGAAAAACATCAGAAAGGCAAAGAAGAAGAATGGTGAGATCAGTCAAGGACAATCCCCAGACCACCTCCAGAGAGCTGCAGCATCAACTTGCTACAGATGGTGTCACTGTGCATCGGTCAACTACACAACGCACTTTGCACAAGGAGAAGCTGTATGGGAGAGTCGGCTGAGGTATGCAAAAGCACATTTGGAGAAGCCAATTTCTTTTTGGAAGCAGGTCCTGTGGACTGATGAAACCAAGATTGAGTTGTTTGGTCATACAAAAAGGCATTATGCATGGCGGCCAAAAAACACAGCATTCCAAGAAAACACTTGCTACCCACAGTAAAATTTGGTGGAGGTTCCATCATGCTTTGGGGCAGTGTGGCCAATGCCGGCACCGGGAATCTTGTTAAAGTTGAGGGACACATGGATTCCTCTCAGTATCAGCAGATTCTTGACAATAATGTTCATGAATCAGTGACAAAGTTGAAGTTACGCAGGGGATGGATCTTTCAGCAAGACAATGATCCAAAACACTGCTCCAAATCTACTCAGGCATTCATGCAGAGGAACAATTACACTGTTCTGGAATGGCCATCCCAGTCCCCAGACCTGAATATCATTGAACATCTGTTGGATCATTTGAAGGGGGCTGTCCATGCTCGGCGACCATCAAACTTAACTGAACTGGAATTGTTTTGTAAAGAGAAATGGTCAAAAATACCTTCATCCAGGATCCAGGAACTCATTAAAAGCTACAGGAAGCGACTAGAGGCTGTTATTTTTGTAAAAGGAGGATCTACTAAATATTAATGTCACTTTTCTGGTGAGGTGCCCATACTTATGCACCTGTCAAATTTTGTTTGAATGCAGATTGCACATTTTCTGTTAGTACAATAAACGTCATTTCAAGGCAGAAACATTACTGTGTCCAACAGTTATTAGATATATGAAACTGAAATAGCTGTTGCAAAAAAAAAACAATTTTTAGAAAACATTAAGCTTAAGATTAATAAGGGTGCCCAAACTTTTTCATATAACTGTATATAATGTGTAATCATGTATTAACAACCTAAAGTGCATGTGCAAAAGGTAGATAATTAACTATTAAAAAACAAAAGAATCATAAAATATATGTGTAGAGAAATTATTATATATATATATATATATATATATATATAAATTGTGACACAATTATGTGCAAAAAAACAAACAAAGTGCAAATGTCAATATATATACATATAAATATGCATCTACGTATAAATCTGATCGTACGGCAAAATAATCTATAACCAGAGATTGTATAAAAATGGGGATGACAAATCAATTATGTGCCAATAAAATCACAGGTGGAGGCAGCACCATATATATGGATGTATACACATATTTGCATGTGTTATATTAACATAGCCTGATGCGCACACCAAGAGTAGCACATGAATTGGTTCTGTTATATACCTTTCCGTCCGATATGTCCAAGTACAGAGCACCCCGACGCGCGTTTCAGCTATTCCCCCTGGTGATTTTTTTATATATCTCCAAAAATTTTCTTTGATTCCCCATATGACGGTATTTTTGTCTTAGTATCACCAAGGTTGGTAGCTTTGGTGATAAAAGCCTGGGAAAGCATGCTCCAGCAAATATAGTGCTGAGAGAGTTAATAAGACACATCAGGGTTTGGTTTTAGGAGCAGTCAAAAGAGACAGGTGGTACTGACTGCTCACATATCCTCACCCCGGGGGCGTGGTATGGCAGATAAAATCCAGTGTGTTTGCTGAAGGACATTGACCTGAGCGGGCGGACCAGCACTACTACGTGGATGGTTCAATTTCTGGGTTTTTTTCACTTTGTGCCAGAGAAGGCCATCTTTGCTTTTCTTCTTCATCTGCTGCAGATGGCTATGATTTCTTCCAGCCACCACTTTTCCCTGCAGAAAGTAACACATATACAGTCATGACCAAAAGTGTTGGCACCCTTGAAATTGTTTTATCTATGACTAATGACTTCTACAGCAACCTCCACACTTTCTTCCCCCATTTCAACATTGTGCCAGATGAAAAAGAAAAATGTAATAGTACTGCAATGGTGCCCTGTCAGCATTTTGCTGACATACAGTCGGCAGTGTGTATTCTATCTATTTTAGTACTCACTATGACTGGGGGTGGTAGTTTGGGGGTATGCTACAATATGTATGTGGAGTCGGGAAGAAATTTTTTTCCCCAATGTGGAGCTTACTCTTTGCCACATGGGATTTTTTTTGCCTTCCTCTGCATCAACATGTTAGGGCATGTTAGGTTAGGCTATGGGTTGAACTAGATGGACTTAAAGTCTTCCTTCAACCTTAATAACTATGTTACTATGTATTATGGTACTGCTACACGATTAAGTGTATTACCATTTCTGTACAATGGTACTGCTACACTGTTATGTGTATTACTGTGTCTTGCTAAATGTGTATATATGTAATGTTATACCATTGAAATGCTATTATAAATAGTGTATAGGGTAAGTGCAGTAATTGGATTGGACACTAGATGGGGGCATTATAGTGCACAGAGCCTTCAGGTAGTGTATAGTGTAGAAAAGGGTTAACTATAGTAAGGGCTGCTGTGTGGTAAGCTAGGAACGTTCCCTTAAGTAGTCAGACGGGCCTGGGTGCATGAATAGTCCACATGGGTCCACAGTAGCCACGTAACGTTGTAAGCAGAGAAGCTTAGCCATTCGGAGTCTATAGGACAGAAGTATGGTATCAAGCAGCAGGATTGCAGCAGTTCATAGCTTGAGAAAGGAAGCGGTCTGGAAGAGTACAGGGCACAGATTATTCAACATGTGGCAGATTGTTGCATGGGCTGTTGCTCTCAGAACCGGTGCGAAACGGACTGAGGAATCCCCAAGCACAATAAGTCTCAACAGGGAGAATGCTGCGGTACTGTCTAAGGCACTATTACCCCATAATGTACTGGAGGACGTGCAACTGAGAGCAGGGAAAGAGCAGATGGAGAACTGCATGGTACTTGCTGTTGATGTTGTAACTAACAAGAATGTGCTGCCAAATTATACAAGTTAAGTTTCACATGTTGCATTTGAACCGGACTGTGTCTCAATGCTTGCAAAACTGACTGCAGAAAGGCTTCAGCACAGGGGCGTAACTACAACAGGTGCAGGGGTTGCAATCGCACCCACGCCCTGGAGCCTAAGGGGCCCTAAAAGTCCCTTTGGCCTATAGAAAAAGACTATTGCTATTCAGATTTAAAATATTTGGGGCCCCATTGGAGCTTTCGCATTGGGGTTCATGAGTTTCAAGTTACGCCACTGCTTCAGCACCACAGTGGTATCCCTGATGGTGCAGTGAGAGAATGCTGTTTTTATGTGAGAGGAAGCCAGGGCACAGAAACACCGGAGTGTTTGGCCATGACTGCAGCCCTGACTGCAAGGGATTGTTTTCCGTACGTGTAAAGATAAAAAATACCTACATCTCTTGGATGCCTGTATCTTTTTGGATTTATGATGGACGGAATAAGACATGGGGTGTCAAAGTGCGATGATGTTGTGACAAGGAAAATGACAAAGTCCTGGGGGTCTCAGGATCAGAACAGAATAATAGTAGATTGCTGCAATATACAACTGTGTTCTGTTTTCCTGTATCTCGAAAGAAATGTAATTTCACTTAGAAGAAATCGTCTTTTAGTTTTATTGCATATACAAGAATTTCAGATATGATAGCAAAGACACCCATATCTTACAACCATTTCCCAACTCCATTGCATGCTTTTAATGAACCTTTGCCCAACAGATAACAAGTGATTAATGAACCTTTGGGAAGCTTCTGACCTTTTGTAGATAATGAGAATAACTTGGCATTTGATTGAGTTAGCGTTGGCTTGTTGCTGGTCTTACCTAGGAAATCCTTTCAAGTAAGATTGCTTGAGAACAATAAAACAGGAAAATCGAAAATCGAAAATCAGGAAATGTAAATGTCGGAGAGGGGGCTACCTGCTCCAGAGCCCCTTATAGGAGCCAGAATGCAGAGCTAAAAACAAGAGGTTTAAAGGGAACCTGTCACCCCGTTTTTTGAGATTGAGCTATAAATACTGTTAAATAGGGCCTGCGCTGTGTGTTCCTATAGTGTATGTAGTGTACCCCGATTCCCCACCTATGCTGAGATATAACTTACCAAAGTCGCCGTTTTCGCCTGTCAATCAGGCTGGTCAGGTCGGGAGGGCGTGGTGACATCGCTGGTTCTTCCTCAGCTTTACGTTGGTGGCGTAGTGGCGTAGTGGTGCAAACTCGGCTTTGGGAAAATGGCCGCCGCGATCTCTAATGCGCACGCGCGGCATCCCGCGGCCATTTTCCTGAAGCCCCGTGCAGCAGAGCACTCGATCTGCGCACGCGCGGCCCCAGGAAGATGGCCGCCCCCACCGATGCAAGGGATTACAGCGCAGATCGCGCGCTGCTTGTTCACCACTACGCCACTACGCCACCAACGTAAAGCTGAGGAAGAACCAGCGATGTCACCACGCCCTCCCGACCTGACCAGCCTGATTGACAGGCGAAAACGGCGACTTTGGTAAGTTATATCTCAGCATAGGTGGGGAATCAGGGTACACTACATACACTATAGGAGCACACAGCGCAGGCCCTATTTAACAGTATTTATAGCTCAATCTCAAAAAACGGGGTGACAGGTTCCCTTTAATTTCAATATTTATTCCTTCCTGCAAATTGATATATTCTATCTGCAAAGAGAGCGCCATGGTATGTGTAGTGGATGACAAAGGGAGTGGTGCCAGTCACATTAGTATTCAGTGTCAGGCCAGCCGATTAATTCCGATCTTGGTTATTTACCGTCCTGAGAAGGGTTTGCCTTTATCTGCTCATTGGCATCCAGCAAGGCGCCTAAGGATTTCCATGACGTGCAGACACCAAGTTTCTAGTTTGCTTGTCAATTTTTCAACATCAATTAGATTGTATTTAAAAAAAAATTATGTCTTTAAATTATAAATGATAATACTTTTAATTAAAAATATACAGTATATATTTTTAAAATATTAACATTTTGTAGAAAAATACCACCGGAAAGCTCCATGTCATCTCCATGTACATACATGGAATGGATCAAATTAAAACATACTAAAATAGAAGCGGTTAAAAACAGCTTTTGCACAAGGCGTTTCAACTATAAAAAAGTCTGCGTCAGGTGCCTAAAGATATATGGCTCATACAAACTAATTCTACCTAACTCCATTATTTTTGGGTGCGGATTCTCGCAGAAAAGATCCAATAATTTTTGTTTATTTTACTGAGGATTTCATAGGATAGGATTGACTCAAACTTTTATATAAGAACCTACCTCATTGGTGTGAATTGATACATACGGTAGTTTAGCGAATTTTCTGTTGATGCATATTTAATACATTATTTAGTAATTATATAATTTTATAGTAATTTTAGAAAATGTGTTTCTCCTTTAAAAAAAATGATGATGAATAAATATGTATCAATTTACACCAATGAGGTGGGTTCTTATAGAACGTTTTGAGTCAATCCTATCCTATGAAATCCTCAGTAGAAAAAACTAAAATGATTGGATCTTTTTTTGTGAGAACCTGCAGCCAAAAATAATGAGGTTAGGTATAAATATTTTTTATGAAGCGTATGTCTTTAGGCACCTGACAAAGACATATATAGTTGAAACACGTAGCGCAAATGTTTTTTAACCAGTTCTATTTTAGTATGATTTAATTTGATCCATTCCATGTGTTTACACCTTTTTGCACTTTCAGGGCTGGATCACCAGTGATATTATACATAGGAGCTCTGTATATAATGTCGGTGTACAGGTAACACAAGGATTGCCAGTGACATTAAACACAGGAGCTCTGTATATAGTGTACAGGTAATACAGTAATTACTGGTGACATTATACACAGGAGCTCTGTATATAGCATATAAAGTGTCAGTGCACAGGTAATACAGGGATCACCAGTGACATTATTCACTTATACACTCGAACGCTGTATATACTATACATGTAATACAGGGATCACCAGTGACATTGTTCACAGGAGCTCTGTATATAGTGTCCGTGTACAGATAATACAGTGATCACCAGTAACATTATACACAGGAGCTCTGTATATAGTGTCGGTGTACAGATAATACAGGGATCAGCAGTGACATTATACACAGAATCTCTGTATATAGTATACAGTGTATAGTGTCAGTATACAGGTAGCACACTGACTCACAGGTGACGTCTCTAGTTGAAGTCCCTCATTTTCGCTTTTCTTCCTCATCCAATGCACATTGACATCACGTCTTCCAGCCAGGACTCGTCTCTGCAGAAAATAATACAGTTATCTAGAGCACATTCCTCAATTTTTCCACAACCTCTATACTACACCAGATGAAGAAAAAAAGCCACCATGTCGCCCTGCACAGTAACAAGACCTCTCCTCCCCCACATTGAAAACAGTATCCGCAAAAATAATATATTTTAATTCCCCCCTACAGTAATAATATCCCACATTCTGGACCCCACGTGTCCTTATATTCTGGACCCCATGTGTCCTCCCATTCTGGAAGTCACATGTCCTCCCATTCTTCCTCATGTCTCTCCATACTGCCCCCATGTCTCTCCATATTGCCCCCATAGTCATACATAATAGTATAATGCATCCCAAAGTCATATATAATAGTATAATGCACCCCATAGTCATAAGTCATATGTTGCAGTATAATGCACCCCCATAGTAGTATAATGCACCCCATAGCCATATATAGTATAATGCACCCTTAGCCATATATAGTATAATGCACCCCCATAGCACAGTATAATGCACCCAATAGCAGCATAATTAACCCCATAGTAGAATATTGCACCCCCATAGTCATATATAGCATAATGCACCCCTATAGAAGTATAATTAAGCCCCATAGCAGTATATTATAGCCCAATAGCAGTATAATCCACCCCATAGCAGTATAATGCACCCCCATGGTAGTATAATGCACCCCATAGTCATATATAGTATAATGCACCCCTATTGAAGTATAATTAAGCCCCACAACAGTATAATACAGCCCAATAGCAGTATAATGCACCCCCATAGTAGTATAACGCAGCCCCATAGTGCGACTTTACAACAACAACAAAAAGTTTCTCCTTACCTGGCCAAGGTCCAGCAGTATCCTCTGCTAGGATTCATCTGAGGTGCGGACCATCGTCTCTGCATATGATAGTGACGTGATACGTCGGTGACGTGCACGCTGACGTCAGCTGCCAGCCTGTTATTGGCTGGTGGCCAACTGTTGCCGTACAGGTGGAATCTCCCGCATGCTACAGATTTTAACTGAATGTGCGTCTGCCTTACGTGGGGGAACCACATTACTTTGATAGTTCCTGACCACATAGATTGATTATGTGCATTTTGAATATCTGGCTAAGAGTTCAATATAAACTTATCATTGTCACCCACAAAACCCTCCATGGTTCAGCACCACCCTACATCTCTCTTGTCTCAGTCTACCACCTTAACAATAGTTAACGATTACATGAATGGAATTAATGCAGATGGGAGAACCCTGTGAAAGGAGTTTGCAGGGCCTAATCATTGATGACCTATCCTCCTAATAGCTGAGTAATATGAGATCAATGTGGATCCAACACCAAGCACACCCATCGATCAGCTGGCCGCCAAGTAATATATGGGTCTGCCGGATTCAGTTTATACAACGCTTAGTTTGGGCAGTTGATAGAGCAGTTTTCAAATGATTGTGGGATAGTCAGGCCCTCACCAATCTCATATTCATATGATTCATCAATTGTTAGGTGTTGGACCACCCACTTAATAATTTATTAGGCACGTTTCTCCAGAAGCACAGGCTGGGCACTATGTATTGGGCACCAAAATGGCAAGTTCCACAGTGCACTAATTTCTGGGAGACATCAGTGGGGTCAAAATAGTCACTAGAACATTTTCCTGAGTGTAAGTCAGAATTTTATTATAGCAACGGGGTCACAAAAGGGGACATATCAAATAATATTGTTTGGGGGTCACTGTTACTATGGGAGGAACAAAAGGGAGGTACTATTACTGTGCAGGGTACCAGGGTGGAACTATCGCATTTTTCTTGTTCATCTGGCACAAGGAAGATGTGGAGGAAAAAAAGTGTAGAGGTTGCTGTATAAGCGATCAGTCACAAATACAGTATGTGTGTTACTTTCGGCAGAGAATAAATCAGAGCTGGAAGAAATCATAGCGGTCTGCACCGGATGAAGAAGAAAAGGAAAATTGAATAACTTTAATTGTAGATGTCAGCGGTAATACATTGGATTTCCCTGTACTATATAAACTTCTACAATTTACAGAGCTCCTGTGTATAAAGATACTGGTGGTAAAATTAGTGCTAGTACTCCATTTTGTCATAGTGAACAGTATGGTGGTATTATTTGGTCATTATGTGGTGGTAATATGTGGTCCTGTCATGGTGTGATGGTATTTATGCCTTAAACTGTATGTGATATTATTGGTATACGGTATGGCAGATTTTGTTCAGTAAAAGGATGTTGGTTATACTCAGACCCTATGTGGTGATAAGATAAGGTCGTGGTGAGGTGGTATTTATCCCTGTTATATGGGTTATTATTGGTATGTTAGTTTTGGTATAGCAGACTTGTTCAGTAATAATTTGGTATTACTTAGAAAATTATCTTATTATCATGTTTTCTAGGAGATTTATATATTTTCTGTAGATATTTTTTTTTAAATGGGTTGAGGAGCAAACACATATATGTCTATAGGATCAAGAACACTATATTGGCACATATATCTGACTGAAATGCTGGCAGTGATGCAGGTCCAAATTTTGCACCAGGACCCATCGGACTCTAGTTACACCACTGATCAATGAGAAAAGGTGATAAATACATGAGAGGTAACGGTTAGATAGTAATATTTGAGAATGACACCAATATCAGCAAATAGATGCAAAATGCAAGGAAAGGAATCTCAGAGATATGACTTAGAGATGGAAAACTAAAGGTATGTACGATTCACAAAGTGCACAACGTAGGTGGAGCAGAGAAAAAGCTCAAAGGTGGCCGATGCTGAAATTAATAGAGGTGGTATAGAGAAGGAGTAGCTGCACAATATACAGTAAATATAAAGGCTGAATATGCAAAGTATATATATATATACAGTATATGCGCTAAGTATTCTCAATTTTTCTAGTGCAGTAATGCAGTTCAAATTTCAGATATTTCATGTTTGTATGGTATAATGCTACTTTATTTGTTGTCTTGCAAAACCAATGTTTAGCAGTGATTCATGCACTGAAAATGTGCTAATGAATTGACATGATTTTTTTTTAACATTCATTATAAAAACTTGACATGCACTTTTGATACATTTTCTCATTTAGCATTTTGCGGGAAGAATTGAAGCATTTCTATGTGCATTTTGGCATGATATCCGCACACAAAAAAAACACAAAAATCAAGCCCTGGTAAAAAAGAATTGGAGTATTCAAAGTGTCATTGAAACTTTTTTTGAGGAGGATTTTGGATCAACTCAAAAAGCCTTGCATGAAGAGATTAGAGCTAGGGAAGAGAAAGGGTGAGTGAGGAAGAGAGAAGTCCTTAGGAAAAGCAATATTTGTCTTTTGTGGTCTAAGGAGGTGGAGTTGTAGTGCAAGTAGGTGGAAGTGTTGCCCATGTTCCCACCCATGTGTATTGGTGTAATGCATTATGATGTTTGTGTTTGTATAACGATTTGCATTGTTATGTGATGAGGTTGTATTCTGCCCAGCAGCAGGGAGTTAATAGGGAGAGATAGGGTTAACATTTGGGACTCACCCAGAATGTGAGGGGCTAGGTGAGGAGACAGTGGAAATTTCGTGTTAGAACATCAGACAGGGAAGAGCCTTCAGTGGTAGCAGACCTCAGTTCTCACTGAGCAGCAGAACCGCATGGACTGGGTGTCCCTATGGCAAGAAGGAGACAGAGAAGTCAGATAGTAAGACCCTATAGGAAAGAGACACCTGGAAGAAAAGTGTTCAGCAGTCTGGAGTCGGGACAGAAGTAGTGAGGAAGGAAGAAGTATTTGGGTCTGAGGCAGGAAGCCTAGCGGGACGGGACAGACTTATCTCCCAGAAACATAATGGAACACAAATGGAAAGAGAAACGAGATGAAGAGAAAATACCCCACCTGGAAGTCCAGATAAATAAATAGGAAAGGAAGTTGAGTAGACAAAATATTGGCACAAAATTTCTCATATGAAAAAAAAGACATGGAACCGCGGGTTGGAGTATAGGATGTTTGCTTACTGGACTGGAGTGACGTTATTGAGAATGAGGGAAGATTCTGAAGTAGTGTTCTGGGCTGTGCAAAGAGTAGAGGAAATAACCGAGAAAGATAGAGTGATTTCAGGAAAGGAAGAAATGTGTGTGTGATGTCGCTCCTTGTTAAAATAACTTCCTTGAAGATAAATGCCTACTATCTGCTGTATATAGCGCACACCAAGTTATTCTTCAGTAAAAATATGCTTATTTATGAACTATGGTCTTCCTCACTGAACTCTGTAACATCTGATCCTTTCAAAATGCTGTCTGCAAGGGCGTATCGACACTACAGCTAAGGTCCGTGCACCCAGCTGGGACCCCCGCCTTTATGTAAGGCCAGTCTCACACGTCCAGATAATTCCGGTACCGGAAAAATCGGTACCGGAATTATCCGTGTCCGTGTGCTTACGTTGAACATCAGTGTGGCACAAGTGCGGCAGCCGTGTGCCGACTGAGGACCACACGGACTGTGCAGGAGACAGCGCTAGAGTTAAGCGCTGTCCCCTGCGTGCAGTGCTGAAGCCGGTATTCATCCCTTCTTCCCAGCAGTGTTCGCTGGAAAGAAGGAATGAATAATCTTTTTTTTAAATTTATTTTTGTTTTTAAAATAAAGTTGCCAGTAATCTGCCCCCTCCCACCTCCTGTGCGCCCCCCCCCGCTGGCATTAAAATACTTACCCAGCTCCCTCGGCGCTTACATCCTCTCAGCGTCGCAGCTCTTCCTGTATGAGCGGTCATGTGGTGCCGCTTATTACAGTAATGAATATGCGGCTCCACCCCTATGGGAGGTGGAGCCGCATATTCATCACTGTAATGTGCGGCACTGTTGTGAATTCTGTGGCAGAGCTCCCTCCTGTGGTCGCAAGTGGTACTTCGGCTGATTCTCTCTGTGAGCTTCCGTTGGTGGAGGAGAGTGGTACTGCGGCTTCTGAGTTTCCTTCCTCAGGTGCGTGGTGAAGTCGTTAGGTGCTGCTCTATTTAACTCCACCTAGTGCTTTGATCCTGGCCTCCAGTCAATGTTCTAGTATTGGACCTGTTTCCTCCTGGATCGTTCCTGTGGCCTGCTGCTCTGCATAGCTAAGTTCCGCTTTTGCTATTTTGTTTGCTGTTTTTTTCTGTCCAGCTTGCTTATTTGTTTTTTTCTTGCTTGCTGGAAGCTCTGGGACGCAGAGGGTGTACCTCTGTGCCGTTAGTTCGGTACGGAGGGTCTTTTTGCCCCCTTTGCGTGTTTTTTTGTAGGGTTTTGTGTTGACCGCAAAGTTACCTTTCCTATCCTCGCTCTGTTCAGAAAGTCGGGCCTCACTTTGCTAAATCTATTTCATCTCTACGTTTGTCTTTTCATCTTAACTCACAGTCATTATATGTGGGGGCTGCCTTTTCCTTTGGGGTATTTCTCTGAGGCAAGGTAGGCTTATTTTCTATCTTCAGGCTAGCTAGTTTCTCAGGCTGTGCCGAGTTGCATAGGGAGCGTTAGGCGCAATCCACGGCTGCCTCTAGTGTGGTTGGAGAGGATTAGGGATTGCGGTCAGCAGAGTTTCCACGTCTCAGAACTCGTTCTATGTTTTTGGGTTATTGTCAGGTCACTGTTTGTGCTCTGACTTCTATGTCCATTGTGGTACTGAATTACCTTATCATAACAGTACTGGAGGCCCAAAGTACTAATGATTCTCAATAGAGGGAAAAAAGAAGTTCTGAGACCATTTTTTTTCCTCTGCACTGTGTTTTGCCTTTTTTTTCCCCTAGACATTTGGGTGGTTCAGGACACAGGTGTAGCGATGGACATTAAAGGTCTGTCTTCATGTGTGGATCAGCTCACGGCAAGAGTACAAAATATTCAAGACTTTGTGGTTCAGAATTCTATGTTAGAACCAAGAATTCCTATTCCTGATTTGTTTTTTGGAGATAGAACTAAATTTCTGAGTTTCAAAAATAATTGTAAACTATTTCTGGCTTTGAAACCTCGCTCCTCTGGTGACCCAGTTCAACAAGTTAGGATCATTATTTCTTTTTTACGTGGCGACCCTCAGGACTGGGCATTTTCTCTTGCGTCAGGAGATCCTGCATTAAGTAATATCGATGCGTTTTTCCTGGCGCTCGGATTGCTGTACGATGAACCTAATTCAGTGGATCAGGCAGAGAAAAATTTGCTGGCTCTGTGTCAGGGTCAGGATGAGATAGAGGTATATTGTCAGAAATTTAGAAAGTGGTCCGTACTCACTCAATGGAATGAAGGTGCGCTTGCAGCTATTTTCAGAAAGGGTCTCTCTGAAGCCTTTAAGGATGTCATGGTGGGATTTCCTATGCCTGCTGGTCTGAATGAGTCTATGTCTTTGGCCATTCAGATCGGTCGACGCTTGCGTGAGCGTAAATCTGTGCACCATTTGGCGGTATAATCTGAGCATAAACCTGAGCCTATGCAGTGCGATAGGACTTTGATCAGAGTTGAACGGCAAGAACACAGACGTCTGAATGGGCTGTGTTTCTACTGTGGTGATTCCACTCATGCTATCTCTGATTGTCCTAAGCGCACTAAGCGGTTCGCTAGGTCTGCCACCATTGGTACGGTACAGTCAAAATTTCTTTTGTCCGTTACCTTGATCTGCTCTTTGTCATCTTATTCTGTCATGGCATTTGTGGATTCAGGCGCTGCCCTGAATTTGATGGACTTGGAGTATGCTAGGCATTGTGGGTTTTTCTTGCAGTGTCCTATTCCATTGAGAGGAATTGATGCTACGCCTTTGGCCAAGAATAAGCCTCAGTACTGGACCAAGCTGACCATGTGCATGGCTCCTGCACATCAGGAGGTTATTCGCTTTCTGGTGTTGCATAATCTGCATGATGTGGTCGTGTTGGGGTTGCCATGGCTACAAGTCCATAATCCAGTATTAGATTGGAAATCCATGTCTGTGTCCAGCTGGGGTTGTCAGGGGGTACATGGTGATGTCCAATTTCTGTCTATTTCGTCATCCACCCCTTCTGAGGTTCCAGAGTTCTTGTCTGATTACCGGGATGTATTTGATGAGCCCAAGTCCGATACCCTACCTCCGCATAGGGATTGTGATTGTGCTATCGATTTGATTCCTGGTAGTAAATTCCCAAAAGGTCGACTGTTTAATTTATCTGTGCCTGAGCACGCCGCTATACGGAGTTACGTGAAGGAGTCCTTGGAGAAGGGGCATATTCGCCCGTCATCGTCGCCATTAGGAGCAGGGTTCTTTTTTGTGGCCAAGAAGGATGGTTCGCTGAGACCTTGTATAGATTACCGCCTTCTAAATAAGATCACGGTTAAATTTCAGTACCCCTTGCCGTTGTTATCTGATTTGTTTGCTCGGATTAAGGGGGCTAGTTGGTTCACCAAGATAGATCTTCGTGGTGCGTATAATCTTGTGCGTATTAAGCGAGGCGATGAATGGAAAACTGCAATTAATACGCCCGAGGGCCATTTTGAGTATCTAGTAATGCCATTCGGACTTGCCAATGCTCCATCAGTGTTTCAGTCCTTTATGCATGACATCTTCCGAGAGTACCTGGATAAATTCCTGATTGTGTACTTGGATGACATTTTGATCTTCTCGGATGATTGGGAGTCTCATGTGAAGCAGGTCAGAACGGTGTTTCAGGTCTTGCGTGCTAATTCTTTGTTTGTGAAGGGATCAAAGTGTCTCTTTGGTGTTCAGAAGGTTTCATTTTTGGGGTTCATCTTTTCCCCTTCTACTATCGAGATGGACCCTGTTAAGGTCCAAGCCATCCATGATTGGACTCAGCCGATATCTCTGAAAAGTCTGCAAAAGTTCCTGGGTTTTGCTAATTTTTATCGTCGCTTCATCTGCAATTTTTCTAGTATTGCTAAACCATTGACCGATTTGACCAAGAAGGGTGCTGATGTGGTCAATTGGTCTTCTGCTGCTGTGGAAGCTTTTCAAGAGTTGAAGCGTCGTTTTTCTTCTGCCCCTGTGTTGTGTCAACCAGATGTTTCGCTTCCATTCCAGGTCGAGGTTGATGCTTCTGAGATTGGAGCAGGGGCTGTTTTGTCGCAGAGAAGTTCTGATTGCTCGGTGATGAAACCATGCGCCTTCTTTTCCAGGAAGTTTTCGCCTGCTGAGCGAAATTATGATGTTGGCAATCGAGAGTTGCTGGCCATGAAGTGGGCATTCGAGGAGTGGCGTCATTGGCTTGAAGGAACTAAGCATCGCGTGGTGGTCTTGACTGATCATAAGAACTTGACTTATCTCGAGTCTGCCAAGCGGTTGAATCCTAGACAGGCTCGTTGGTCGCTGTTTTTTTGCCCGTTTTGACTTTGTGATTTCGTACCTTCCGGGCTCTAAAAATGTGAAGGCGGATGCTCTGTCTAGGAGTTTTGTGCCCGACTCTCCGGGTTTATCTGAGCCGGCGGGTATTCTCAAAGAGGGAGTAATTGTGTCTGCCATCTCCCCTGATTTGCGGCGGGTGCTGCAAAAATTTCAGGCTAATAAACCTGATCGTTGCCCAGCGGAGAAACTGTTTGTCCCTGATAGGTGGACGAATAAAGTTATCTCTGAGGTTCATTGTTCGGTGTTGGCTGGTCATCCTGGAATCTTTGGTACCAGAGAGTTAGTGGCTAGATCCTTTTGGTGGCCTTCTCTGTCGCGGGATGTGCGTTCTTTTGTGCAGTCCTGTGGGATTTGTGCTCGGGCTAAGCCCTGCTGTTCTCGTGCCAGTGGGTTGCTTTTGCCCTTGCCGGTCCCGAAGAGGCCTTGGACACATATCTCTATGGATTTTATTTCAGATCTTCCCATCTCTCAAAAGATGTCAGTCATTTGGGTGGTCTGTGATCCCTTCTCTAAGATGGTCCATTTGGTACCCTTGTCTAAATTACCTTCCTCCTCTGATTTGGTGCCATTGTTCTTCCAGCATGTGGTTCGTTTACATGGCATTCCAGAGAATATCGTTTCTGACAGAGGTTCCCAGTTTGTTTCGAGGTTTTGGCTAGCCTTTTGTGCTAGGATGGGCATTGACTTGTCTTTTTCCTCGGCTTTCCATCCTCAGACTAATGGCCAGACCGAACGAACCAATCAGACCTTGGAAACATATCTGAGATGCTTTGTTTCTGCTGATCAGGATGACTGGGTGTCCTTTTTGCCTTTGGCTGAGTTCGCCCTTAATAATCGGGCCAGCTCGGCTACCTTGGTTTCGCCGTTTTTCTGCAACTCTGGGTTCCATCCTCGTTTCTCTTCAGGGCAGGTTGAGTCTTCGGACTGTCCTGGTGTGGATACTGTGGTGGACAGGTTGCAGCAGATTTGGACTCATGTAGTGGACAATTTGACCTTGTCCCAGGAGAAGGCTCAACGTTTCGCTAATCGCAGACGCTGTGTGGGTCCCCGACTTCGTGTTGGGGATTTGGTTTGGTTATCTTCTCGTCATATTCCTATGAAGGTTTCCTCTCCTAAGTTTAAACCTCGTTTCATTGGTCCGTATAGGATTTCTGAGGTTCTTAATCCTGTGTCTTTTCGTCTGACCCTTCCAGATTCTTTTTCCATACATAACGTATTCCATAGGTCATTGTTGCGGAGATACGTGGCACCTATGGTTCCATCTGTTGATCCTCCTGCCCCGGTTTTGGTGGAGGGGGAGTTGGAGTATATTGTGGAGAAGATTTTGGATTCTCGTGTTTCAAGACGGAAACTCCAGTATCTGGTTAAGTGGAAGGGTTATGCTCAGGAAGATAATTCCTGGGTCTTTGCCTCTGATGTCCATGCTCCCGATCTTGTTCGTGCCTTTCATGTGGCTCATCCTGGTCGTCCTGGGGGCTCTGGTGAGGGTTCGGTGACCCCTCCTCAAGGGGGGGTACTGTTGTGAATTCTGTGGCAGAGCTCCCTCCTGTGGTCGCAAGTGGTACTTCGGCTGATTCTCTCTGTGAGCTTCCGTTGGTGGAGGAGAGTGGTACTGCGGCTTCTGAGTTTCCTTCCTCAGGTGCGTGGTGAAGTCGTTAGGTGCTGCTCTATTTAACTCCACCTAGTGCTTTGATCCTGGCCTCCAGTCAATGTTCTAGTATTGGACCTGTTTCCTCCTGGATCGTTCCTGTGGCCTGCTGCTCTGCATAGCTAAGTTCCGCTTTTGCTATTTTGTTTGCTGTTTTTTCTGTCCAGCTTGCTTATTTGTTTTTTTCTTGCTTGCTGGAAGCTCTGGGACGCAGAGGGTGTACCTCCGTGCCGTTAGTTCGGTACGGAGGGTCTTTTTCCCCCTTTGCGTGTTTTTTTGTAGGGTTTTGTGTTGACCGCAAAGTTACCTTTCCTATCCTCGCTCTGTTCAGAAAGTCGGGCCTCACTTTGCTAAATCTATTTCATCTCTACGTTTGTCTTTTCATCTTAACTCACAGTCATTATATGTGGGGGCTGCCTTTTCCTTTGGGGTATTTTAATGCCAGCTAGGGCGCACAGGGTGTGGGAGGGGGCAGATTACCGGCAACTTTATTTTAAAAACAAAAATAAATTAAAAAAAAAGATTATTCATTCCTTCTTTCCAGCAAACGTTGCTGGGAAGAAGGGATGAATACCGGCTTCAGTACCGCACGCGGGGGGGGGGGGGGGGGGGCAGCGCTTACAGTAGTGCTGTCTTCTGCACGGCACACGGACTGCACACGGACAACATCCGTGTGCGGTACGTGTTTTACACGGACCCATTGACTTTAATGGGTCCATGTGATCCGTGCGCTCCCACGAACACTGACATGTCTCCGTGTTTTCCAAACGGACACACGGTCCGTGAAAACACGCTGACATGTGCAGAGACACATTGATTTTAATGTGTCTACGTGAGTCAGTGTCTCCGGTATGTGAGGAAACTGTCACCTCATGTACCGGAGCCACTGACGTGTGAAACCGGCCTAACGTGCTGGGGCGTTAGAGACAAGTGCATCGCCCAAGGCAACCTCCTGCGCCACGTTACATTGGAAAGTTCCTATCAATGTTTGCTCCAGAGTAACAATGCTTTTTCGTGCTGATGATATTTACAGGAATTCAGAAATGAAAGTGAAAGTGAATTACCTGGAGTATAAGAGTCCTGTGTGTTGTGTTACTTGTAGTGTTAGGAAGAACCAGCTGTCTGGTAAGTAGTGTATATTTTAATGCAATGTTCACAATGATAGTTTATTAGATTATGTTTCTGTGCTACTTTTTCTTCATTGCTTCTTTCCTCTTATTTCCATTGGACAGTCTCTTTATTCTGTATGAAGATTTTTTCACATTTGCAAGTTTAGCTAAAAGAAATTAGAAGGTGAATATCTGCATTTACAATAAGTTGAGCTATCAGATAGAGAAAGCCATATAATGAAAACTCACATAAAGGCTGTGTGCCTATGGCATGAAATAACGACCCATCATAATTAATATAGCAGACAACAGAAAAAATATTTAGGAGCAATACGCGCCACGCAACTCTTTCCCTTTCAGACCCAACCTATAACAAATAGCGCAGCAGTTTGCTGCAATGCATTGCTCTTCTCATTTGATCTTCATTTGGTGTACTACTCATAATAGATTGGAACTGAAATGCAAAAAAATTAGAAAAAAACTTTGTCTTAGGCCACGATCACACTAGCAGTATTGGGTCAGTATTTTATATCAGTATTTGTAAGCGTAAGCCTGGAGTAGGTGATAAATACAGAAGTAGACGCGTTTCTATTCTTCTTTTCCTCTGATTTTTTCACTCCTGATTTTGGCTTACAAATACTGATGTATTCAAATTAAAGGTAAACACAAATCATTGCACAATAAAAAGTGCATGTGTCCAAAACACGTTTGCCTTGAATCTCAGCATTTTTTAAATTGTGGCTGTTTTCTTTCTCCTTTTGTAATATTTTTAGTTATAATAAAATTTTGGATTTGCATTGTCACGCTGTGACTGTTCTGTCCTCACTAGCTGAGGCAGGCTCATAGGTAGCTATACAGTCAGCTAAACCGCTATACCGGGGTCCAATAAGGAGACTGTGGTTGAGTCTGTGCTTTATTAAACGTAGTGGTATATTGATGCGGTGAAACTGTGAACAATAATATACATAGAATCAGTGCATGGTATAGAACAGATACATAATACACATGATATACGTTATGCATAACATTTAGAAAGCTAGTGACTAAACTGGGAGTACAACTGGCTAGGCTAGGCTAATATGGAGCAGAAATATCTACGGAAAGCATAAAGACATACCGGCAATGCAATCGCAAGGGGGATGAAGTGAAGCATCTTTCCTTGAAGGCAAACTGAAGAAAGTGAAAGGAAAATGGAGACTGAGCTACCATAATGCATTGCAAAGGAGGAGGAGAATCAGACATGGATAATACAAACACAGAAGATTGAACTGTCAACATAACTCTGACCGCTAGAGGGAGCCAAAGCACTAAAAACAAATAAAGATATGAACATCCATACTGAGAAACCTGCAATTACGCAAACAGATAATCAGGGTAACAATATTAGATGGCGGAGACAGAACACTCCCCGTCTGGCATCAACGGATGTCACTACTCCTTTCTTCCGAAGGCAACAATAGGACCAGTTCAGATACCGGTCTGGAAAATGTCTTAGGTTCATTCCCTTTGGTCATCCTTAGCTCGACGTTGCCGTCCTTGCTCGGGAACATTGCGGTAACTAGGCCAAGTGGCCACAGGTTCCGATGAATTTGACAGTCTTTCACAAGAACAAGGTCACCTATGTTCAGATTAGGTTTAGTAGATTGCCACTTCATCCGTGGCTGCAGGGTAGACAAATATTGTTTGCGCCACCTGTCCCAGAAAGTATTTGCAAGACTTTGTACCTGTCTCCATTGGCGCTTGTAGAGGTCCTTAGCGTCGAATCCTCCTGGAGGGGTACTGGACAGTGCCGTTTTCTGGGTAAGTAAAGTAGATGGAGTCAATAACAAGGGCTCCTCAGGGTCGTTAGGAACTGGAACCAGGGGTCTTGCATTGATTATAGCTGCAGCTTCAGCCATGAAGGTGATTAGGCTTTCATGGGTAAGCCTCGCTGCTCCTTCTGTAAATAGTCTTCCTTGGTGCTTGACCAGATTGTGGTAATGTTGTACGATTCGGTAGGCAACGTGACATTTTCCGGGAAGTATAAGAGGGAATTTCTCCACAAACTCCATCTCAGCTTCTTTGAGTCGGCCTCCTACTCTCAGTAGGCCACTGTTGTCGATGAATGGGTCGAGTTTTCTCAATATGCTGCTCACTGGTATTGGAGCTTTGTTAATAAGACATTGGATTTCTGCAAAGTAGGTTTCTCTTTGAACAGTGAGGATGATGTGATTTCTATAGAACTCTAAGTCGGAGGTAACGTAGGTATTTTTACAAAGATGCCAACCTTTACATTTTTCTGTGCCACAAGTTCTGGTGGTCCTGAATGAGCGAGCTATATGAGTCAGGCAGGTAATGGCTCGAGTAAGTAACTTCCAACTTGAGAATCTGTCGAACCTGCAAGATCCAAGCTGGATAACAGAGGTCACTGTATGAAGGGTAGACACCTGAGGGCGGATTTCAGCATCTGAGTCCTCTCCTACTAGTTCAAAGGTGTCTGGAAAACATTCCTCAATGTACAATAGTTTTGGTCCCGAGAGCCACGTTGTGCTTCCTAGTCGACTTGCGTCAACTGCTCTAGTTGCATGATCTGCGGGATTCTGGTCTGTGAGTATGTAATGCCACTGCTTTGGATGAACTGATCTCCTGATTCGTAGCACTCTGTTATTGACATAAACGTAGAATCGCCTGGTTTCGTTGTGGATATATCCCAGGACTACTTTGCTGTCTGAGTAGAACTTGGCCTGTGTCAGGTCGATATCCATTTCGGATGCGATGAACTCCGCTAACTCAATGGCTAAGACTGCGGCACAAAGCTCTAACCTGGGTATAGTGTGCTCTGGTTGTGGTGCGAGTTTGGCCTTTCCCATGACGAAACCAATGTGGCACTGACATTTGGAGTCTACAGTTTTGAGGTAGGCAACAGCGGCAATTGCTTTGACAGAAGCATCTGCAAATACATACAGTCTTTGGCTCTGTATCTCAGTAGATGCCACAGGGGTGTACGGTCTTGGCACATGCAGGTTGGAGAATGCCACTAACGAGTTCTTCCACTCTTCCCACTGGATCCTCTTGTCAGGTGGCAGAGGTGCATCCCAGTCAGATGTTTCCCTAGTTACGTCTCTTAGTAGGGCCTTGCCTTGTATAGTAACAGGAGCTGCGAAACCCAAGGGATCGTACAGACTGTTGATGGTAGACAGGACGCCTCTACGTGTGAAAGGCCTTTCTTCCTGGCTGACCTGAAAGGTGAAAGTGTCTGATTGTAGATTCCAGAGAAGCCCGAGGCTGCGTTGCATTGGTGCGGGGTCTGACCCCAGGTCCAGGTCTCTGAGACCATTACATAGGTCTTGAGAAGGGAACGCTTCTTGGCTGTTTGAGGCTATTTTATGAAGCCTAAGGTTCGAGCAGGCAAGCATGTCCTGAGCTCTCCTGAGAAGACTGATGGCAGTCTCATTTGAAGGCATGGCTTTTAGACAGTCGTCGACATAAAAGTCCTTTTCTAAGAATTGTCTGACATCTGCTCCGTATTCTGGTTCTCCTTCCTGAGCCGACCTTTTGAGTCCGTAAATGGCGACTGCAGGTGAAGGACTGTTGCCAAAGATGTGCACTCTCATGCGATACTCTGTGACTTCTTTAGTAGGATCATTGTCTCTGTACCAGAAGAATCTTAGGAAGTTCCTGTCTCTCTCTCTCACAAGGAAACAATGGAACATTTGCTGGATGTCAGCGATGAAGGCAATGGAATCCTTATGGAAGCGCATAAGTACACCCAGTAGTTTGTTATTGAGGTCTGGTCCTGTCAGCAGAACGTCATTCAGGGAGACATCATTAAATTTAGCACTGGAATCAAACACGACTCTGATCTGGCCTGGTTTCTTAGGGTGGTATACTCCGAACATGGGTAGGAACCAGCATTCTTCAGAGTCTTTGAGAGTGGGAGCTAGTTCTGCGTGACGGTTTTCAAAAATCTTTGACATGAAGGAGAAAAAGTGATCTTTCATTTCTGGTTTCTTTTGCAGATTACGAATGAGAGAGGAGAAACGTTGTAATGCCTGATTTCTGTTGTTCGGTAGACGTGGTCTGTGGGTTTTGAAGGGAAGAGGTGCGACCCAGCTGTTGGTCTCATCTTTAACGAGTCCCTTGTCCATTACCGCTAAGAACAACTTGTCCTCTACCGACATTGCCACTTGGTTGTCCTGCTTAGTTCTCTGGAAGACTGTGCCCCCTAACTGATCCTCATAGCTTCCCGACACTATACTGCTGTCGTGAGTAAAGTCTATTAAATGATCAGGTAGTTGGATGCTGTGTGGCAGTTCCCTGACATGGAACTCATTGTTACAAGGTTGAAACAGAGATGGACGTCCTTTCTCCAATGTATTTGTCAGCATGCTTGTCACAGAAGATGGGGCGTGCATGCATCCCAAGCATGCGTTGCCAATTATGACCCATCCTAGGTCTAGCCTTTGGGCATAGGGAGCATTGTGGAGTCCGTTGATATGACGTCTCACTTTATGAACCTGTAGGATATCTCTCCCCAACAGCAGAATTATCTGGGCCTGATGGTCGAGTTCCGGTATGAGGTGTGCTATTTGTTTTAAGTGAGCGTGATGGATTGCTACATCTGGTGTAGGGATTTCAGATCTGTTGTCTGGGATCTGGTTACATTCGATGATCGTAGGTAGTGGTAGGCAGAATTGTCCGTCTAAAGACTCGATCTGGTAGTCAGTAGCTTTCCTGCCTGCTGTTGTCACAGTACCTGCACACGTCTTTAAGGAGTAGGGAGTGCTTGGCCCTTTGATGTTGAATAGGTCAAAGAACGTTGATCTAGCCAAGGATCGATTACTTTGGTCATCTAAGATAGCATACAGTCTTACAGCTTGGTCTCTATGGCCCTTCGGGTATACTTTGACGAGGCATATTTTTGAACAGGACCTACTGTCTATTGTCCCTTTGCAGACCTCGGTGCATTGTGAAGTGATCTCTGGCGTAGCTGTATCAGTGTTCCTTTCCTCCCCGCCATGCTCACTGTCAGCTGGCGTGTTTTGTGTACTCCATGGAGCTGGGCCAGGGTGTAGAGCGGTGTTATGATCTGTGGTGCCACATTCTATGCATTTTACACTGGCCTTGCAATCCTTGGCGAGATGAGCTGTGGACGAGCAGCACTTGTAGCAGATACCGTTTTCTTTCAGGAAGCTTCTGCGATCTGGCATAGATTTTCCTCTGAAGGCTCTGCATTTCAGGAGAGGATGAGGCTTCTGATGAAGTGGGCACTGCTTGTCAGGGTCCTGCA
Organism: Ranitomeya imitator; assembly: GCF_032444005.1. Classification (NCBI taxonomy): domain Eukaryota; kingdom Metazoa; phylum Chordata; class Amphibia; order Anura; family Dendrobatidae; genus Ranitomeya; species Ranitomeya imitator. The sequence goes on along the minus strand of NC_091290.1, from coordinate 39,221,421 downwards.
CCTTTGTCTCTGATTGGGAGCAGCCAGCAGACCTGTAATTAGAACCTGGAGAAGAAACATAAGTCTTGTGTACTTCCACAGATGTTCTGCGTGGATTTGCAGGTGGTGATGGTGTGGCATATGGTATTGCAAAGTCAAAGCTGGGATCGTTTCTAATTCTTGCTTGTTGGTGTATGAAGTCTACAAAAACGGAGAAGGGAGGGAATGGAACGCTGTGTTTGTATTTGTACGTGGAACCATGTGTGAGCCACCTCTCCTGTAGATTGTAGGGCAACTTCTGGACTATAGGGTTAACACCTCTGGCTGTGTCGAGAAATGCAAGTCCCTATAGGTCGTCTTCGTATTTGGCAACTTGGACTTCCTTTAGCAAGTCGTTTAGCTCTCTAAGTTTCTGGAGACCTTTGTTAGATATTTTAGGAAAGTCATCGATTCTTTTGAACAAGGCTCTTTCTATTACTTCTGCTGAGCCGTAACACTCATCCAGCCTTTTCCAGATCTCTTTGAGGCCAGTCTCAGGGCGGTTTATATTAATGTCTCTGATCCTTACTGCGTGTTTGACTGACTCTTCTCCCAGGTATTTGACTAACAGGTCTATCTCTTCCCTGTGTTGTAGCCCTAAGTCTCTAATGACATTTTGGAAGGAAGCTTTCCAAGCTCTGTAACCTTCAGCTCGGTCAGTGAATTTCATGAGTCCCTTGGCAACCAGTTCACGTCGTGTGAAGAACTTGGCAAATTCTGTCGTGAACCGGTTGTCAGCAGAGTATACTGGTGATGGGTCGCCCTGATAATGATGTGAGGTGCGTTCGTACCTGTTAGTGTCCTCAGGGTGGCGCCAGCCGGTGTCGTATTGCTTCGGCCTGATGTACGGTGTGTCAGCAGGGTGATCCACGTTGGTTACCTGGTGAGGGGCAAGGTAGTCATTAGCAGAGTTGTTTTGCCTCACATTTTCGAGTTTGTTTCTGTCCTGAGCCTCGTGATGACTCTCGTTCACTTCGCTGGAGGTGTCGTATTCTGGTTTTGGTACTGGTTCAGGGTTATAGTTTGGATCAGGAAGTTCATTAACATACTGAGATGTGCGTTGTGGTGAGTCTTGCAGTGGGAACTCCAGACTCGACATACTGCTTTGGCTATGCAGCTTGGGATTTTGCGCGGCTTCTAGCGATTCTGCTTCGGCGAGGGCTGCGGCAGCTTCCCTTTTTGCTGCTAGGCTTTCTAAGGCGGCATCCACGCGTGCCTTCTCTAACTGCGTTCTTCTCTCTTGGTTGGCTCTCTCTAACTGCATTCTTCTCTCTTGGTCGGCTCTCTCTAACTGCATTCTTCTCTCTTGCTCGTCTCTCTCTAAGCGTGACCTTCTCTCTTGCTCGTCTCTCTCTAAGCGCAACCTTCTCTCTTCGTCATCTAGGCGTGCTTTTTCTAATTTAAGTTGCATCTCTTGGTCAGCAAAGCTCGCTCGTATTTTGGCGGCTTCAGCATTTGCGCGGGCAATGGCGACCGCGCTGCTGATGGATGTTGTCTTTGAGGAGACGGAAGTAACAGATCTTGTCCTATGTGATTTGTGAGACATGGTGTCTTGGGAAAGTGCTTGGCTGTGCAGAGATTGCTGCAGCTGTATTCAGTCTCTGTGTAGCCGGTGACTTGAATCCCACTAGTTGGATGGCTGCCGTTTCACTGTTCTGTCCTCACTAGCTGAGGCAGGCTCATACGTAGCTATACAGTCAGCTAAACCGCTATACCGGGGTCCAATAAGGAGACTGTGGTTGAGTCTGTGCTTTATTAAACGTAGTGGTATATTGATGCGGTGAAACTGTGAACAATGATATACATAGAATCAGTGCATGGTATAGAACAGATACATAATACACATGATATACGTTATGCATAACATTTAGAAAGCTAGTGACTAAACTGGGAGTACAACTGGCTAGGCTAGGCTAATATGGAGCAGAAATATCTACGGAAAGCATAAAGACATACCGGCAATGCAATCGCAAGGGGGATGAAGTGAAGCGTCTTTCCTTGAAGGCAAACTGAAGAAAGTGAAAGGAAAATGGAGACTGAGCTACCATAATGCATTGCAAAGGAGGAGGAGAATCAGACATGGAAAATACAAACACAGAAGATTGAACTGTCAACATAACTCTGACCGCTAGAGGGAGCCAAAGCACTAAAAACAAATAAAGATATGAACATCCATACTGAGAAACCTGCAATTACGCAAACAGATAATCAGGGTAACAATATTAGATGGCGGAGACAGAACAGTGACAGTAGGAAAGTCGGGGAAGAGGGACGCTATGTTGTCCCTTCCAAAGTAGAAGGACAGCGCTCCAGCCGGGTGTTAAGGTCCAATAAAAGAAATCTTTATTTCAGCCATGATAAAACAGCCAACAGCAATGTTTCGACCGCACAACCGGTCTTTTTCAAGCATACACCATAGTGTTTGGGGCTGTCTTAAATAGTGTGGACACCACGCAGGGAGCCAATCACTAATAAGTACCAGCCCCTTTAACCATATAATATATACATATAGTAAAACCAATACCAAAATAGACATCAGATATATGTGCAAGTGTATATTACATAAAAACAAGTCATCGCTATATAAAAAAATACATTTATCAGTGCATAACAGTACAAACGCATGATATTTATTTTCTGATTTCGGTATGGATACACGCTGTGTCCTCGTCTCCATAGTAATGAATAACCAATAAGCGTCTTTCCCACAGCACTTCCTGTATTCTTCTGACCACTCATGGCCGATGGCGCCGTATTCCAAATTCGGCCAATCAGGCCCATTGATACAATGTGTCTAGCATAGAATCTCCAATCCGATTAACTCTACTAGGAGCAGTGTACTTACATTTGGTAGCGGCGCTCTCCTATAAGGCCCCAGCACCGAGCAGCAGGCACAGACATCGGCCGTGGAGTGCAGACGTCAGCGCTCCACGTTATAACCACGCCCCATCACCTGATCGGGACGGAGTCGCAGCTCAACGTGACGCGCCTCTGCAGCACCCACTGCCGGCCTCACGTGACGCTACCTGAGCTGGTTACCCGGGAGACGCCAGCACACAAACAAAACCCTGTTCCGATGAAACATCATTCTTAATTACTTAATATGCCGATATTCGGCTTGTTACATAAAGGGGTTTAATACGTAGCTAGTAGCAGAATTGTATTCTATAACAGTGCATATGAAGAAAGTCATAATGTATCCAATGTATATACCACATGATTATTATCTCTACCGCATCCTCATGAGCAATCAACAGTGCAGTATATATATAATCAATAGACTCAGGAGATATAATAAAGCCTCAGTAGAAAGAAATGCATATATATATAGCAAAAGATGGTATAACAGATGGGACAGTCGGAATAAAAACCAAAAATAGTGAAACAGTGCAACCTGTATGTTATTAATCATATTGCGATGTGCTAAACAAGCACTCCATTCGAACTTTTTATCCCACTGCATAGTTCACCGACTGTCTCATCCATTGTCCATCTAATAAGACAGCAAGAGAAGAAAAAACGTGAAAAACAGACATATCTAAAAAATGGTAATGAAAACAAAGACGATATTATTCAGAGAAGGAGGGAACAGGATAAATGGCTTAAATATTTAACACATGCTAGCCACCTTAGGGAGAGACCCAAGTTGGGCTAAATGTAGCGGGACGAAAGAGACCGAAAAGCCCTCTACTTAAAGGAAATACATAGTGGATGCTTTCCTGAAACGGAAAGTACTTGCAAGCAACATAATGCAAAGAATAGCAGGTTTACCCAGAATCCTTTGCAGTAGGCGGAGCTATGCAAATCATCTCTTTCCACCCCTGTCTAATCCACAGCGCTTGGAACCGCCAAGCGTGCAATGCTGCGGATTAGTTTCTAAATTTACACAGCCAACCAATTCCTACCTGTGGACACGTGTTTCGGGCTTTAGGCCCTCATCAGCACAGGGCTGGAATTGGTTGGCTGTATGGAGTGGGGCTCGGTGAGCAAGCGATACACACATGCTAGCCACCTTAGGGAGAGACCCAAGTTGGGCTAAATGTAGCGGGACGAAAGAGACCGAAAAGCCCTCTACTTAAAGGAAATACATAGTGGATGCTTTCCTGAAACGGAAAGTACTTGCAAGCAACATAATGCAAAGAATAGCAGGTTTACCCAGAATCCTTTGCAGTAGGCGGAGCTATGCAAATCATCTCTTTCCACCCCTGTCTAATCCACAGCGCTTGGAACCGCCAAGCGTGCAATGCTGCGGATTAGTTTCTAAATTTACACAGCCAACCAATTCCTACCTGTGGACACGTGTTTCGGGCTTTAGGCCCTCATCAGCACAGGGCTGGAATTGGTTGGCTGTATGGAGTGGGGCTCGGTGAGCAAGCGATACACACATGCTAGCCACCTTAGGGAGAGACCCAAGTTGGGCTAAATGTAGCGGGACGAAAGAGACCGAAAAGCCCTCTACTTAAAGGAAATACATAGTGGATGCTTTCCTGAAACGGAAAGTACTTGCAAGCAACATAATGCAAAGAATAGCAGGTTTACCCAGAATCCTTTGCAGTAGGCGGAGCTATGCAAATCATCTCTTTCCACCCCTGTCTAATCCACAGCGCTTGGAACCGCCAAGCGTGCAATGCTGCGGATTAGTTTCTAAATTTACACAGCCAACCAATTCCTACCTGTGGACACGTGTTTCGGGCTTTAGGCCCTCATCAGCACAGGGCTGGAATTGGTTGGCTGTATGGAGTGGGGCTCGGTGAGCAAGCGATACACACATGCTAGCCACCTTAGGGAGAGACCCAAGTTGGGCTAAATGTAGCGGGACGAAAGAGACCGAAAAGCCCTCTACTTAAAGGAAATACATAGTGGATGCTTTCCTGAAACGGAAAGTACTTGCAAGCAACATAATGCAAAGAATAGCAGGTTTACCCAGAATCCTTTGCAGTAGGCGGAGCTATGCAAATCATCTCTTTCCACCCCTGTCTAATCCACAGCGCTTGGAACCGCCAAGCGTGCAATGCTGCGGATTAGTTTCTAAATTTACACAGCCAACCAATTCCTACCTGTGGACACGTGTTTCGGGCTTTAGGCCCTCATCAGCACAGGGCTGGAATTGGTTGGCTGTATGGAGTGGGGCTCGGTGAGCAAGCGATACACACATGCTAGCCACCTTAGGGAGAGACCCAAGTTGGGCTAAATGTAGCGGGACGAAAGAGACCGAAAAGCCCTCTACTTAAAGGAAATACATAGTGGATGCTTTCCTGAAACGGAAAGTACTTGCAAGCAACATAATGCAAAGAATAGCAGGTTTACCCAGAATCCTTTGCAGTAGGCGGAGCTATGCAAATCATCTCTTTCCACCCCTGTCTAATCCACAGCGCTTGGAACCGCCAAGCGTGCAATGCTGCGGATTAGTTTCTAAATTTACACAGCCAACCAATTCCTACCTGTGGACACGTGTTTCGGGCTTTAGGCCCTCATCAGCACAGGGCTGGAATTGGTTGGCTGTATGGAGTGGGGCTCGGTGAGCAAGCGATACACACATGCTAGCCACCTTAGGGAGAGACCCAAGTTGGGCTAAATGTAGCGGGACGAAAGAGACCGAAAAGCCCTCTACTTAAAGGAAATACATAGTGGATGCTTTCCTGAAACGGAAAGTACTTGCAAGCAACATAATGCAAAGAATAGCAGGTTTACCCAGAATCCTTTGCAGTAGGCGGAGCTATGCAAATCATCTCTTTCCACCCCTGTCTAATCCACAGCGCTTGGAACCGCCAAGCGTGCAATGCTGCGGATTAGTTTCTAAATTTACACAGCCAACCAATTCCTACCTGTGGACACGTGTTTCGGGCTTTAGGCCCTCATCAGCACAGGGCTGGAATTGGTTGGCTGTATGGAGTGGGGCTCGGTGAGCAAGCGATACACACATGCTAGCCACCTTAGGGAGAGACCCAAGTTGGGCTAAATGTAGCGGGACGAAAGAGACCGAAAAGCCCTCTACTTAAAGGAAATACATAGTGGATGCTTTCCTGAAACGGAAAGTACTTGCAAGCAACATAATGCAAAGAATAGCAGGTTTACCCAGAATCCTTTGCAGTAGGCGGAGCTATGCAAATCATCTCTTTCCACCCCTGTCTAATCCACAGCGCTTGGAACCGCCAAGCGTGCAATGCTGCGGATTAGTTTCTAAATTTACACAGCCAACCAATTCCTACCTGTGGACACGTGTTTCGGGCTTTAGGCCCTCATCAGCACAGGGCTGGAATTGGTTGGCTGTATGGAGTGGGGCTCGGTGAGCAAGCGATACACACATGCTAGCCACCTTAGGGAGAGACCCAAGTTGGGCTAAATGTAGCGGGACGAAAGAGACCGAAAAGCCCTCTACTTAAAGGAAATACATAGTGGATGCTTTCCTGAAACGGAAAGTACTTGCAAGCAACATAATGCAAAGAATAGCAGGTTTACCCAGAATCCTTTGCAGTAGGCGGAGCTATGCAAATCATCTCTTTCCACCCCTGTCTAATCCACAGCGCTTGGAACCGCCAAGCGTGCAATGCTGCGGATTAGTTTCTAAATTTACACAGCCAACCAATTCCTACCTGTGGACACGTGTTTCGGGCTTTAGGCCCTCATCAGCACAGGGCTAGAATTGGTTGGCTGTATGGAGTGGGGCTCGGTGAGCAAGCGATACACACATGCTAGCCACCTTAGGGAGAGACCCAAGTTGGGCTAAATGTAGCGGGACGAAAGAGACCGAAAAGCCCTCTACTTAAAGGAAATACATAGTGGATGCTTTCCTGAAACGGAAAGTACTTGCAAGCAACATAATGCAAAGAATAGCAGGTTTACCCAGAATCCTTTGCAGTAGGCGGAGCTATGCAAATCATCTCTTTCCACCCCTGTCTAATCCACAGCGCTTGGAACCGCCAAGCGTGCAATGCTGCGGATTAGTTTCTAAATTTACACAGCCAACCAATTCCTACCTGTGGACACGTGTTTCGGGCTTTAGGCCCTCATCAGCACAGGGCTGGAATTGGTTGGCTGTATGGAGTGGGGCTCGGTGAGCAAGCGATACACACATGCTAGCCACCTTAGGGAGAGACCCAAGTTGGGCTAAATGTAGCGGGACGAAAGAGACCGAAAAGCCCTCTACTTAAAGGAAATACATAGTGGATGCTTTCCTGAAACGGAAAGTACTTGCAAGCAACATAATGCAAAGAATAGCAGGTTTACCCAGAATCCTTTGCAGTAGGCGGAGCTATGCAAATCATCTCTTTCCACCCCTGTCTAATCCACAGCGCTTGGAACCGCCAAGCGTGCAATGCTGCGGATTAGTTTCTAAATTTACACAGCCAACCAATTCCTACCTGTGGACACGTGTTTCGGGCTTTAGGCCCTCATCAGCACAGGGCTGGAATTGGTTGGCTGTATGGAGTGGGGCTCGGTGAGCAAGCGATACACACATGCTAGCCACCTTAGGGAGAGACCCAAGTTGGGCTAAATGTAGCGGGACGAAAGAGACCGAAAAGCCCTCTACTTAAAGGAAATACATAGTGGATGCTTTCCTGAAACGGAAAGTACTTGCAAGCAACATAATGCAAAGAATAGCAGGTTTACCCAGAATCCTTTGCAGTAGGCGGAGCTATGCAAATCATCTCTTTCCACCCCTGTCTAATCCACAGCGCTTGGAACCGCCAAGCGTGCAATGCTGCGGATTAGTTTCTAAATTTACACAGCCAACCAATTCCTACCTGTGGACACGTGTTTCGGGCTTTAGGCCCTCATCAGCACAGGGCTGGAATTGGTTGGCTGTATGGAGTGGGGCTCGGTGAGCAAGCGATACACACATGCTAGCCACCTTAGGGAGAGACCCAAGTTGGGCTAAATGTAGCGGGACGAAAGAGACCGAAAAGCCCTCTACTTAAAGGAAATACATAGTGGATGCTTTCCTGAAACGGAAAGTACTTGCAAGCAACATAATGCAAAGAATAGCAGGTTTACCCAGAATCCTTTGCAGTAGGCGGAGCTATGCAAATCATCTCTTTCCACCCCTGTCTAATCCACAGCGCTTGGAACCGCCAAGCGTGCAATGCTGCGGATTAGTTTCTAAATTTACACAGCCAACCAATTCCTACCTGTGGACACGTGTTTCGGGCTTTAGGCCCTCATCAGCACAGGGCTGGAATTGGTTGGCTGTATGGAGTGGGGCTCGGTGAGCAAGCGATACACACATGCTAGCCACCTTAGGGAGAGACCCAAGTTGGGCTAAATGTAGCGGGACGAAAGAGACCGAAAAGCCCTCTACTTAAAGGAAATACATAGTGGATGCTTTCCTGAAACGGAAAGTACTTGCAAGCAACATAATGCAAAGAATAGCAGGTTTACCCAGAATCCTTTGCAGTAGGCGGAGCTATGCAAATCATCTCTTTCCACCCCTGTCTAATCCACAGCGCTTGGAACCGCCAAGCGTGCAATGCTGCGGATTAGTTTCTAAATTTACACAGCCAACCAATTCCTACCTGTGGACACGTGTTTCGGGCTTTAGGCCCTCATCAGCACAGGGCTGGAATTGGTTGGCTGTATGGAGTGGGGCTCGGTGAGCAAGCGATACACACATGCTAGCCACCTTAGGGAGAGACCCAAGTTGGGCTAAATGTAGCGGGACGAAAGAGACCGAAAAGCCCTCTACTTAAAGGAAATACATAGTGGATGCTTTCCTGAAACGGAAAGTACTTGCAAGCAACATAATGCAAAGAATAGCAGGTTTACCCAGAATCCTTTGCAGTAGGCGGAGCTATGCAAATCATCTCTTTCCACCCCTGTCTAATCCACAGCGCTTGGAACCGCCAAGCGTGCAATGCTGCGGATTAGTTTCTAAATTTACACAGCCAACCAATTCCTACCTGTGGACACGTGTTTCGGGCTTTAGGCCCTCATCAGCACAGGGCTGGAATTGGTTGGCTGTATGGAGTGGGGCTCGGTGAGCAAGCGATACACACATGCTAGCCACCTTAGGGAGAGACCCAAGTTGGGCTAAATGTAGCGGGACGAAAGAGACCGAAAAGCCCTCTACTTAAAGGAAATACATAGTGGATGCTTTCCTGAAACGGAAAGTACTTGCAAGCAACATAATGCAAAGAATAGCAGGTTTACCCAGAATCCTTTGCAGTAGGCGGAGCTATGCAAATCATCTCTTTCCACCCCTGTCTAATCCACAGCGCTTGGAACCGCCAAGCGTGCAATGCTGCGGATTAGTTTCTAAATTTACACAGCCAACCAATTCCTACCTGTGGACACGTGTTTCGGGCTTTAGGCCCTCATCAGCACAGGGCTGGAATTGGTTGGCTGTATCCCTTAAATATTTAAGGGATTAGATTATTTCGGGGTACATATATGTGGGTTGAACTCTATATTTAAACCCCTAGGTTGTAATGTACCCAGAGTATAGATCCATCTCATCTCTTTAGCTTTAAGTATCCCTAGCCTATCACCTCCCCTTCTCAGAATAGGAACACTATCAATGATTCTGAATCTTAACTGGTTCACCAGATGTTTATTCTCCAGGAAGTGTTTTGGAACCGGTAATTCTGTGAGACCCGTTCTGATAGTACTTTTATGTTTACCTATGCGGGTCCTTCACTTCAGTGGTTGTCTCCCCGACATAAACCAGTCCACAGGGACAAATAATCATATAAATGACGTACCTAGACGCACAGGTATATCTCTCTTTTATCTGAAATTTCTTTCCAGTGTGCGGGTGACAAAAGGAATCCCCTTTAAGCAGATTATTGTAACAGGCGCAACCAAGGCATGGGAAATTCCCAAGTCTGGGTGCGCTTAAGGTTTGTTGGTATGACACTTTAGATGTGCCGAAATCAGATTTCACTAGTTTATCACCTAAATTTTTGCCCCTCCTGTAAGACATCATCGGAACCGATCTAAAACCAGGGATTTGAGGTAGACCCCGTTGTAGAAGGGTCCAATGTTTTTTAATAACCCCACTGATCTTGGATACATTATGACTTTCTTCATATGCACTGTTATAGAATACAATTCTGCTACTAGCTACGTATTAAACCCCTTTATGTAACAAGCCGAATATCGGCATATTAAGTAATTAAGAATGATGTTTCATCGGATCAGGGTTTTGTTTGTGTGCTGGCGTCTCCCGGGTAACCAGATCAGGTAGCGGTCACGTGAGGCCGGCGGTGGGTGCTGCAGAGGCGCGTCACGTTGAGCTGTGACTCCGTCCCGATCAGGTGATGGGGCGTGGTTATGACGTGGAGCGCTGACGTCTGCACTCCACGGCCGATGTCTGTGCCTGCTGCTCGGTGCTGGGGCCTGATAGGAGAGCGCCGCTACCAAATGTAAGTACACTGCTCCTAGTAGAGTTAATCGGATTGGAGATTCTATGCTAGACACATTGTATCAATGGGCCTGATTGGCCGAATTTGGAATACGGCGCCATCGGCCATGAGTGGTCAGAAGTATACAGGAAGTGCTGTGGGAAAGACGCTTATTGGTTATTCATTACTATGGAGAGGAGGACACAGCGTGTATCCATACCGAAATCAGAAGATAAATATCATGCGTTTGTACTGTTATGCACTGATAAATGTATTTTCTTATATAGCGATGACTTGTTTTTATGTAATATACACTTGCACATATATCTGATGTCTATTTTGGTATTGGTTTTACTATATGTATATATTATATGGTTAAAGGGGCTGGTACTTATTAGTGATTGGCTCCCTGCGTGGTGTCCACACTATTTAACACAGCCCCAAACACTATGGTGTATGCTTGAAAAAGACCGGTTGTGCGGTCGAAACGTTGCTGTTGGCTGTTTTATCATGGCTGAAATAAAGATTTCTTTTATTGGACCTTAACACCCGGCTGGAGCGCTGTCCTTTTACTTTGGAATTTATGCAGTATCCGGGAGGGTTCCCTGGATTTGGAACGAGTGCCCTATATGAGTGAGTGCTGTCAGCCCTCTTTATATTTTATGTGCTATGTTGTCCCTTGTCCTTTAATCCAGGGAGGCCCTAGTCTATCATTAACCCAGGGTTCCCCAGAAGGTGGGGATGCCCATGTCTCGTACCTCTCTGTGCTCCTTTGATATGCTACGCAAATCCCATCCTCCCCCAGGGGGCAAAGGGGCAGAACTAAAAGGGAAACACCGTCTGGACAGACACAGGGAAACCAAGGCACAATCAAATGACAGACATACGAAGGGAAAATGGGTGCACAGTAAAGAAGCAGAAACGCAACACAAAAGAACGCCATAAGGGGAAGGTAGAGGTATTCACAACACACTGCAAGCAGCAATCGCAAGATGACAACAGCGAATCTCCAGAACTCTTTCTCCAAAAAAAGCCAGGAACAGAATGAAGATTCTATTGCTGTCATGGAGGGAAGCCAGACACAGGTTTATATAATGGAAGGATGTGGTTCCAATAAGCAGAACAGCCAATAGATCACTGGGAAATCTAAACCCTTTCCATACCACAGGAAACCTTTCAACTCATGAAAGGTCATGTAGATTTAAAGAGGACCTGTACTCATCTAATCACCTTGATCTTCTAATCTCAGATATACGACAGTTCCCAGCGGAATGGGGCACATTAATTACATTTATGGAACATGCTGATGCTGGAATTAATTTTTTTGTAATCTATTTATGGTGTTATGTCACCACCAAGTGTTCATGTGTTGATCTGATCAGCTAAATTCCACCTTTTTTCACGCTTTTGCCACATATTCTTCTTATGTTTTACATATAATGATCTTTTTTACATGTTGCATAGTCGCAATCTTATTCTTGAAAATTCATTTTTCACTTGCATATATTTTTTTCAATGCACTTTTGTGGCAAAATCTCCTGCAGGTAGATATTGGTTGTCAAGCAAAAGGATAATTTTGAGTGGCGGATGACATATTTTTAGGTGGAATTTTTATCCATCCCTTTTTCAAACTGTAGTCTAGCTTTTTTTATGTCTCTGTGTCATCAGTGGGGTCCTCCTGGGTCTCCTGTCATAGCGTTTCATTTTATTCAAATGTAGAGGGATAGTTTGCGCTGACACTGATGCACCCTGAGCCTGCAGGACAGCTTGAATTTCTTTGTAACTTGATTGAGGCTACTTGTCCACCATCCGGACTATCCTGCATTTCAACCTTTCATAAATTTTTCTCTTTTCTTCCACATCTAGGGAGATTAGCTATGGTGCCATGGGTTGTAATTTATAAACTTCTTAAATATGTTGCGCACCCTGGAAAAAGAAACATTAAGATCTCTGGAGATGGACTTGTAACCTTGAGATTGTTGATATTTTTCAACAATTTTGGTTCTCAAGTCCTCAGACAGTTCTCTTCTCTTTCTGTTATCTCTGCTAAGTGTGGCACACACAGACACACAATGCAAAGATTGAGTTAACTCCTCTCTTTTTTTATCTGATTCCAGGTGTGATTTTCATATTCCCACACCTGTTACTTGCCACAGGTGAGTTTGAAAGGTGCCAAAAAAATTTCGGCCCATGTTTGAAGGTTTGTATGAAATTATGTTCACTTTGACTTCTTTCTCTTTTTTTTGTGTTGTTCCAATGCACACACAGGAAATAAACTTGTGTATAAGAAAACATGAATAATTTCAATCATTATCATAGAGAAATACCTCATTTCATTTTTTGGGGTGCCAACACTTACGCCATGAACGTTTACTTGCTATTTAAACTTATAACTATTTCCATATTCCACAGACACATTTATAGAAGTGAAAGGAAACCATAGAAAACAGGAGCCATGCCATGCAAGGTAAGTGTAGACGGTAGGTCTACAGGTCTACTCTACAATACTAGAGTAATCATGAATAAAATTTTTGAAGAACAAAAGTCAATTGCAAAACTTGTCATCCTTCACTTTTACATTCTAGTTGGAACATCCAACATACAGCTATGTGTGTATGTGGCTTCCCAATTGTCCCTATAGAAATACTGGCCAAAGTGTCTCTATAACTGCCATACACAGTTCATAACTTATAATGTTGGAAATAACCTTTAAATCATGTTTGACTTTAATTTAAAAAAATTACATAAATACAGAATAAATATATCACAAGTATGAAAAACACTTAATTTGCTTGGCATTCATAAAATCCAGGTCCTTATTCAAATTACATGCAAAGAGCCCAATTTATTATCACATCTGCACCTGTTTTTAACAAGTTTTTGGTGTTTTGGTCCATTTTTTAAAAAATTTGCACCAAATTTCCCTTTCCACTTTTCAAAAACTCGCAGTTTATTGCAAATGTACTCCAGTCCTATCCTGAAGTGATTGTATTTTCACCAGGAATATTTTCAGAATTTGAATCTGCAAAACGTATGACTTTTTGCACTGAAAAAAGTCGTAAATTTAGTTAGAGACATAAAAAACTGCATTTTTGACTCTGTACAAAATTCTTGATTATGTGCATCAGATTAATAAATACAGCCCCCTCCCCCCAAAAAAAAATAAATACAAGAAAATGCCATAGTACATTTTAAGAAAAGCAACTTAAAATAGACGCAAATGATGTGCCGGGCCCAAAAATTCTTTAATATAAAGTACATCTACAACTGCCAAAGGAGGAACAGCAAAATTACTTCTAGTAATGGATATGCTTTAAACTTATATTGTTTTTCTCAAAGGGTCCTTTACCACAACCGGGCGATTTGATTGAATTTAACCATGGTTTTTATGATCATTGGGGAGTATGTGTTGAAGACGGGAAGGTTGTTCATTTAATAGGTAAGGCCTCCTTCTTACGTCCTGGTGATTGCTGTACAGGAAAAACAGTATTGGTGAGATCCGTTGTCTGTATGCCATCCATATGTATGCATGTGACATCCATGTGACATCCGTGTATCCGTTTGCTGTCTGTGTGGAACATCAGTGTGCCATAAGTGTGTCCGAGTGACACGTACTGACTCCTGGGAAAAGCAGTACAGTTTGAACTGATTCCAATTGCCAGTGCTGAAGACAGCTCCCATCATTGTCTACTGGTAGTACTGATACCCAATATAAGCCCTGAGCCGCCCCACCCATAAAATGCGACATATCTAGATCGAGCCTTGTTCTTCCCACGAGCCCTATGACAATGGCAAGTGGGGTAATATGGTTGGGGTTGATGTCAGCCTGGTATTGTCAGCTGACATCAAGCCCAGGGGTTAGTAATGGAGAGGAATCTATAAGACGACAACCATTACTAATCCCATAGTAAGTTTGGAAATAAACACACAGCATGATTAAAATCCTTTATTCGAAATAAAAATCAACAACTTATTTTATACATTTATTTAAAAGTAAGAAAAAGTATCTTATACTCACCTCATGCCTATTCCATTGAAGCCCATGTCCCCTGTAAAAGATATAAGATAATAACCCTAAGGCCGGGATCACACATGCGAGAAACACGTCCGAGTCTCGCAGGTGAAACCAAGTTCTGGCGCCTGCACTGTGGAGCGGAGCGTGCGGCTCCATGTGTTCCTATGCAGCCGCACGCTCCGCTCTGGAGTGCCGGCGCCAATGCTTGGGTTTCACATGCAAGACACGGACGTGTTTCTCGCATGTGTGATCCCGGCCTAATACTCACCTTAGGTCTAATCCATTGAAGCCATTGTCCCCTGTAAAAAACAAAAATAACCAACCATATCCCTCACCTGTAAGAAGTGAAAATTATCAATACTGTCCCATGCCGTAATCCATCTCTGTGATATCTGGTTTACAACATAAACGGTGGCATGATGCATCGGTCCAGGCTGAAAACCATGATGCGTTGTGAGCGCAGTTTCAGTGACGAGCCGTAACGTCATAGAGGTTACTGCAGATCACTGAAGGTGCATTCCTAGGTTCACTTCACTGTGAGAGGCCTAATAAACTGTGGTGACCTCAATGAGAAAATTCTCATGCTGCTCCTAATGATCTTGAGGTCACTACAGTTCAGGTCACCATAACATCATGTCACCGTTCAGGTGGTAAACCAGATATTGCAGAGATGGATTACGGCATGGGAGAGCATTGCTAATCTTCACTTCGGGATATGGTTGTTTATTATTTTTGTTTTGCTTTGTTTTGTTTTTTACAGGGCACAAGGGCTCCAATGGATTAGGTGTAAGGTGAGTATTATGGTTGTTTATTATTTTCTGTCTTTTACAGGGGACATGTGCTTCAATGGAATAGGCGTAATGTTAGTAGAACTTTTGTTTCGCGTATATTGCTTCCTCAGGGAGCGTGGTTATAGTTTTTCCTAAAGCATCATAAAATAAATAAATAAATAAATTGCACCAGTCCGATCACATGATTGTCACGGAGCCTATAGAGAACTATAGTGCTGACAGTATCATGTGAATGCTTGGCCCCTTCATCCAGCTCAACGTTCCCGTTAGTCAAGCTGGACTGAACATATCCAGGACAAGGACATGAAATAGCAAATACCAGGTATGCAAGTCCAGCATCATGAAAACAGCAGGGCAGAGGAGAGCAAAAGAGAACAAAGACACACCAGCTGCTAGGATACTCTAAAGTGAATATTATTAGGGCAGCTGAAAAGACTGTATATTCTCTCATCTGGGAGAATTGGGCCGATTCCACAAATTACACTCTAATCAAACTCTGATCATCGTTTGATCAGAGTATGATCATAGTGTGATCTGATTCTCTTGGATGAGGAAAAGATGGAGAAAATTGTATTTATTCATCATAATAATAATAATTATTATTATAATTTTATTTCTATAGCGTCGACATATTCCGCAGCACTTTACATTTTAGAGGGGACTTGTACATACAATAGACATTACAGCATAACAATAAACACATAGATCAAAACAGATGCCAAGAGGAATGAGGACCCTGATCGCAAGCTTACAATCTATGAGGAAAAGGGGAGACACAAAAGGTAGATGGTAACAATTGCTTTCATTGTTCGGACCAGCCAAAGAGTAAGAATCGGGTGTTCATGTAATGCTGCATGAACCGGTTATCAACCTAAGTATGTAACAATACAGACACAGAGGGCTATTAACGGCATGAAGCATGTGAGAACATGATGTGAGGAACTCGGTTATGGTAAAAAAAATTGAATGGGGAACACAGGGATAGTTAGGCTAATGCGTTGAGACGTTAGGCCAGTCTGAATAAATGAGTTTTTAGGGCACACTTAAAACTGTGGGGATTGGTGATTAATCGTATTAACCTGGGTAGTGCATTTCAAAGAATTGGCACAGCACGTGAAAAGTCTTGGAGACAGGAGTGGGAGGTTCTGATTATTGAGGATGTTAACCTCAGGTCATTAGCGGAGCGGAGGGCACGGGTAGGGTGGTAGACTGAGACGAGGGAGGAGATGTAGGGTGGGGCTGAGCCATGGAGCGCTTTGTGGATGAAGGTAATAAGTAATAAACAAACGTACTGGATTCTGGAGTGGATGGGTAACAAGTGTAATGACTGGCACAAGGTAGAGGCATCAGTATAACGATTGGTGAGGAATATAATCCTGGCAGCAGCATTCAGGACAGATTGGAGCGGGGAGAGTTTAGTAAGAGGGAGACTGAATAGTATAGGGTTACTAAGTAGTAATGTATAATCACTGCACTCGTACTATGAAGTTTGCTTGATGCAGGTGAAAAAGTTTATTGAAACAATTGTTGCAAACGGTAAAATAGTGAAGCGATAGGCATAAACGACGTTTCGGCCAGCTCGTGGCCTTGATCACGTTATCGCCTAGTAGGAGTTTCCTTATGTATTGTTGTTTTACAGTGTTGCAGAGGGTTTCAGCCAAAAATAAAGGAATTTAGATAGTCTTATTAATTGCTGTTTAATACCCGTGTAACGAACTGTTGGTCGCCGTGTAATGGGGTATGCACCTAGGTATGACAGTATACTGTCCTTGTTGCACCCAGTGAAACGGGCCGGTTGCCGTGATAATGGACATACGTATAGGCTCGGCAATTTGATAATTAACTTGTAGTGCACCGGATGTCCACAATCTAAGGAAACTATACTTGGATTTTGCTGCCAATATGTAGGTTTGGTCCCGGTACAAATATAGGGGTCCCGGATATCACACTGAGCAGGGGCTGTGATGTACAGAGATTTGGATCCGTGCTTCGCTGGTAGCGTTCGGGGGGCCGGCGTTGGTGGCCAAGTGGTAGGAGCAGACGCAATCTGCGTCTTTGCTGTGGAAGTATAGGGTTACAATAGTCCAGACAAGAATGAATAAGAGAAACAGTAAGAGTTTTTGCAGTGTCGAAAGCAAGAAAGGGTCGAGTTCTATAAATGTTTTTGAGATGCAGATAAGAAGAGCGAGCCAGTGATCGGATGTGGGGGGTGAATGAAAGCTTGGAATCAAGTATGACCCCAAGGCAGTAGGCATGTTGCTTTGGAGTAATGGTGGAACCGCACACGGAGATGGTAATGTCAGGCAAAGTTAGGTTGGTAGAGGGAGAAAACACGAGGAGTTCAGTTTTTGACAGGTTCAGTTTCAGATAGAGGGAGGACATGATGTTAGAGACAGCGGTAAGACAATCACTGGTGTTTTCTAAAAAGGCAGGTGAGATATTGGGAGAAGAAGTGTATAATTGGGTGTCATCAGCATAGAGATGGAACTGGAAACCAAATCTACTGATTGTTTGTCCAATAGGGGGAGTATACAAAGAGAAGAGAAGGGGGCCTAGGACTGATCCTTGAGGAACCTCAACAGTAAGGGGAAGGTGAGAAGAGGAGGAGGAACCAGCAGAAGATATACTGAAGGTTCGGTTAGAGAGATAGGAGGAGAACCAGGAGAGGATGGTGTCCTTGAGGCTGATGTAGCGGAGCATAGTGAGAATTAGCTGGTGATACACAGTGTTGAATGCTGCGGAGAGATCCAAGAGAATTAGCATGGAGTAGTGACCATTAGATTTAGCTGTTAGTAAATCATTAGAGACTTTAGTGAGGGCGGTTTCAGTAGAGTGTAAAGAGCGGAAACCAGATTGAAGAGGGTCGAGAAGAGAGTTATCTGAGAGATAGCGTTCCAGGAGTTTAGAGATGAAGGGAAGATTAGAGACAGGTCTATAGTTAGCGGCACAGTTTTGGTCGAGGGATTTTTTTTTAAGTAATGGATGTATGATGGCATGCTTAAATGAGGAGGGAAAGATACCAGAAAAGAGAGAGAGGTTGAATAATTTTGTTAGGTGAGAGGTGACAGCAGGGGAAAGGGACTGGAGGAGATGTGACGGAATGGGGTCACTGGTGCAAGTGGTCGGGCGAGAAGATGCAAGGAGCCTGATTATTCCTTCTTCTGTGAATGGTTCAAAGTCACAGATTGAGCTAGATGCAGTGAGGGAGTGAGGACAGTGCATGGTATGAGTGGATTGGGAGATAATTTCCTGTCGGATATGGTCAATTTTTTCTTCATTTTGTGAAACCATAGAAATTGGACTGCACTCAGATGTCATCAGAGTGGAGTCTTATTTTTTCCATGCAGTCCTTGACTTGCATGGCTGAATGCAATCTTAATATAGAATCAAACTCAGGCATGTAGTGATTTTTTCCTCAGATAGTGTCTGTGTGAAGGAACAAATTATGAAAGATTCTCCATTTTGTGCTAGATTCTCCATTTTGTGCTTTGACTCCATTTTCTTGTTGGTCAAAGATAAATTTAGTTATTTAATTAGGTAAAAGGTTACAGCTGCCATGAAGTAATTTTATCTTGTTTTTCACAAGCCTGTTATTTAACTAGGCTATGGTTCATAATTGGTATAAAGACCTTGAGTGTTCTAACTCAAGCCAGATAAGAGACTCGGGGGTGTATCGCTATACAAGACTGAGGCATCTGTTAGTATGTCCTTTTTTTTATGCCAAGAAGACATGACCATATCTGTAGTTTCCATTTTTTCTGTATCCTAATGGGTTAAGTTTTTCCTGCATTTTTATACGTTAAGAGCTGTGAGCGTGTTCTTATGCTGATTGGTTGAACTATAATTTCTATGACTATGAAAAGTCATACACAATAAACGGGGGCCAGAGATCTGCTCAATCCCCCATACAGAGGCACGCATCTCCGTCTGGTCATTTTCAGTTGCCGGCAACGCCCTGTAGATTAATTTGGAAATCACTGAGTCAACTGTGAAGGATCAATTTAGATCCTCCCTCGACATCTGTGTTAGGAAGAAAAACGGACATGTGCACGGTCCCATTAACATTGGCCCAAGTACGTTCTGATGTCTTGTTATGTCACACTCAGACCAAAATTATACTCCTGTGCAAATGCCCTAACAATATATCAGGATATATGAAAGAAACAGAAAAAGATTATGAATGCGGGAGTGATAGTTGTGAAAATATACATGATTAAGTGGGAAAAAGAGAATTAAACACTAGTGATGAGCGAATATACTCGTTACTCGAGATTTCTCGAGCATGCTCGGGGGTCCTCCGAGTATTTTTTAGTGCTCAGAGTTTTAGTTTTTCTTTCCGCAGCTGAATGATTTACATCTGTTAGCCAGCATAAGTACATGTGGGGGTTGCCCGGTTGCTAGGATATCCCCACATGTACTTATGCTGGCTAACAGATGTAAATCATCCAGCTACGGCAAGAAAAACTAAAACTCCAAGCACTAAAGAATACTTGGAGGACCCCCGAGCGTGCTCGAGAAATCTCGAGTAACGAGTATATTCGCTCACCACTATTAAACACAAAAAGCATGATTCATGAGACAGTATAACATATAATAAAGTAGATACAGAGATCAATGTAGTACTACTATAAACCAACAGAAAAGAAAAATACACAAGAGTAGTAGCAAGAATATATACAACAGGGGTGTCAAACTGCATTCCTTGAGGGCCTCAAACCATGAGTGTTTTCAAGATTTCCTTAGCATTGCACAAGGTGCTGGAATCATTCTGTGCAGGTGATTAAATTATCACCTGTGCAATACAAGGAAATCCTGAAAACATGACCTGTTTGCGGCCCTCGAGGAATGCAGTTTGACACCTCTGATATACAACATAAAAAGTGCAAATGCTAAAAAAAACAATAACCCCCTCTTTTCTTTTTTTCCTTTTTTCTCTCTCTTCTCTCCTTCCCATCTTTTTCTTTTATTTTCATCCATAAAATAAATGTCAGAAAGCCCAGATAATTATCCATAAAATGCTGGTTGTATGTGATGATTATAATATTCATAAGATGAGCTGCATAAATCGCAGCGCCTGGAACAGCGGTCACGTGTCCGCAAGTATGCGATATGCAAACTCCTGGTCAGAACCTGATTAGACAGTGGGAAATGTTCTTTCTGAACTATTTTTGTGACATAAGTCTCTGATTTAAGGATACAGAAATTAAAAGTTTGAAAATTGAAAAGTTTTCTAAACTTTTGCCAAATTTCTTTTTTTTTTTTTGTCATAAATAAACGCAAGTCATATTGACGATATTGTACCACTATAATATGTCAGGAAAAAACAATCTCAGAATCACTGGGATCTGCAGAAGCGTTCCAGAGTTATTGCCTCATAAAGTGACAGGTGGTCAGAATTATAAAAATTGGCCCGGTAATGATGGTCAAAATTGGCGTGGTCACTAAGGGGTTAAAGGAAAAAAGCAAAACAAAAACACAGAAAGAATACTGATAACTGAAAGCAGTAGGAATAAGACACTTGTTGGAGACTTTTGAGTCATTTAGGCTATGTGCACACGTAAGAAAAGAGGTGCAGACTTTTCTGCACAAAATCCGCATCTCCTGGCAGAATCTGCAGCCGCAGATTTGCCACGTTTTTTTTGCGGATTTTGTGCGTTTTTTTATGCGGAATTGATGCAGATTTTGTGCGGAATTTCAACATGGAGGGGTGCAGAAACGCTGCAGATCCGCGCAAAAGAAGTGACATGCACTTCTTTGAAATCCGCAGCAATTCCGCACTGATTTTTCCGCACCATCTGCACAGCTTTTTTTTTCCATTGACTAACATTGTACTGTACATGACAGTGCGGATCTGCAGCGTTTCTGTGCGGAAAAATCCTTTGCGGATCCGCAGCAAATCCGTATCGTGTGCATATACCCTAAGAGGAGTGTACTTCTTAATGAATGCCCCCCAATGAAGATTGTTCACCCTGGTCTTGATGAACAGGGGCTGCTCAGTGTGAATACACTTGTAAGGCACTGTATTTATTTCTTTGTCATGGATTTAGGATTATATGTTAGATATAGGATTTAATTGTTTTGCTAAATGCATTATAATACGTCAATGTTTGTGTTCTTTACTCAGATCCAAAAGGTTTGGGCAGTTTTTCCACATCATTGGGAGCTGTAGCTGTTGTGAAAGAAGAGTCTTTAGCGGATTCTCCCCATGACTATAAAGTGAATAACAAATATGACAAGAAAGCAGACCCTTACCCACCAGGAAAAATTGTAAAAGCAGCACGAATGGAAGTGGGGAAGATAAGGAAGTTCGATCTTCTCAAAGCCAACTGTGAACATTTTGTCACTGCGCTACGATACGGTATCGCCTTCTGTGAGCAGGTAATTTATCAGCAGTTTACTTCAGTATAAAGACATAAGGCCCATTTCACCAGTGAGTTGTTTTTTTAAACCACTTTTCCCTTTTGTTCTCTTGTATTTGTTGACTTTTTTTTGTATCAATTTTTTTTAAACAGATGCATATGGTTCACGAATTTTCTTCAAAATCCAAAATGCTTGTCACATTTGTCTTTCACCTTTGTATGCTAAATTTTAGTTTAAAAGTCGCAAGTTCTTCTAAAATGATGCAAAATTTGTGCGCAAAATTAAAACAGACATAAAATTATTCCAGGGGGAGATTGGATTACATTTGTGCAAAAGTTTTGCAACTTTTAACCCCTTCATGACCCCAGCTTTTTTTGGGTTTTGCGTTTTTCGCTCCCCTCCTTCCCAGAGCCATAACTTTTTTATTTTTCCGTCAATATGGCCATGTGAGGGCTTATTTTTTGCGGGATAAGTTGTACTTTTGAACGACGTCATTGGTTTTAGGATGCTGTGTACTAGAAAATGGGAAAAAAATTCCAAGTGCAGTGAAATTGCAAAAAAGTGGAATCCCACACTTGTTTTTTGTTTGGCTTTTTTGATAGGTTCTCTAAATGCTAAAACTGATCTGCCATAATGATTCTCCAGGTCATTATGAGTTCATAGACACCAAACATGTCTAGGTTATTTTTTATCTAGGTGGTAAAAAAAATTCCAAACTTTGCTAAAAAAAAATAAATTGCGCAATTTTCCGATACCCGTAGCGTCTCTATTTTTCGTGATCAGGGGTGGGTGAGGGCTTATTTTTTTCGTGCTGAGCTGACGTTTTTAATCATACCATTTTGGTGCAGATACGTCCTTTTGATCGCCCGTTATTGCATTTTAATGCAATGTCGAGGCAACCAAAAAAACGTAATTCTGGCATTTTAAAATGTTTTCTCGCTACGCCGTTTAGCGATCAGGTTAATCCTTTTTTTATTGATAGATCAGGCGATTCTGAACGCGGCGATAACAAATATGTGTAGGTTTGATTGTTTTATTGTTTTATTTTGAATGGGGCAAAAGGGGGGTGATTTAAACTTTTATATTGTTTTTATTTTTTCATATTTTTTAAAACATTTTTTTATTTTTCGCATCAAAGCGGGGGTTCTGACCTCGGACGTACTATCCCGTCTGAGGTCAGAAAGGGGTTAGAAAAGCCGCAATTCATGAATCAGCCAAAAAGATATCGAAACACCAAAAGGTTCTCACAATGATGAACATGAAAAACAGGCGATCACATATAAAATAAACTGTAAAAAAAAGGCTCAAACTAGAAGAAGGTCAAAAATGAAAAAATAGGTGAAAAACAAAAAAACTACCAAAAAAATACACAAATACAATAATGAATAAAGCAAGCCCTAAGGCTATGTGCGCACGTCAGGATTTTTTGCGTTTTTTTGCGTATTTTCCCGATAAAAACGCTATAAAATCGCTAAAAAAACGCAAACAATATGCATCCTATCATTTAGACTGTATTCTGCATGTTTTATGCACGTTTGCGTTTTTTTCCGCAAAAAAATGCATTCCGCAAAAAGAAGTAGCATGTTCATTATTTTTGCGGATTTTTTGCGGATTTCCCATTAAATTGGAGTGTCCAAAAAAAAACGCAAAAAATCCGCTAAAAATCCGCACAAAAAACGCGTAAAATCCGCGCAAAAAACGCATGCGGATTTCTGGCAGAAATTTCCTGATTTTGTCAGGAAATTTCTGCAAGAAAATCCTGACGTGTGCACATAGCCTAAGACTATGTGCACACGTTCAGGATTTCTCGCAGAAAATTCCTGAGAAAAACCGGACATTTTCTGCAAGAAATCCGCAAAAAAACCGCATGCGTTTTTGCCGCGGTTTTGACGTGTTTTTGCCGCGTTTTTTTCCGGACACTTCCCAATGCATTTTGTAGTGGGAAATCCGCAAAAAAAAACGCAAAATTAATGAACATGCTGCGTTTTTTACCGCGATGCCTTTTTTTTTGCGGAAAAAAAACGCATCATGTGCACAAAACATGCGGAATTCATTCTAAATGATGGGATGCTTATTGTATGCATTTTTTTGCGGTTTTATAGCGTTTTTATTAGGAAAAAACGCGAAAAAACTGCGAAAGAACCGCAACGTGTGCACACAGCCTAAAAGCTGGGTTGCCAAATTTGAATTTATAGACATTCCCCAAAAATATTGGTGTTGTTTTTCTGCTGTTCATAATGTTAGGCAGAAAAATACATTGACGGTGAGTTTTCTTTTTTTTTGCATTGCACATTCGCTAAAACTTTACATGTGTAACAAGGTGGCAGTCAGTAAGCACCGCAACTCCTTGCGCATGAAAAGGCAGATAAAGTCCCCATCCTGCAGCACAGTCAGTTATCTCTAGCACACAGTTGCTCCCATCAGTTATCTCTAGCACACAGTTGCTCCCAACACTGGAACGGCGTCCTTCAGATACACCTTACGGCACGCTTCAGTTCCAACGTTAACAAACTTTTTAATAGGGATGGGGGAGGTGAGGTAAATGAGGTAAAACTTCCTGTTCTTTCCCTATCAAGCCCTGTCATAGCATCAGAGCATCAGCTCCCATCCAGTTCCTGGGAACGGACAGTCCTTCGGTGGGCACTTCCATGGTCCTGGTGCTCGTTTTCACTGGCCAGCAGTCCTCGGCAGTGACTTACCCCCTCCAGGGGTATATCGTCCCCCAGTCAGTGGAGTACATCTTGCCAAGGGCAAGCCTGCCCAGGCTCTGCAGTGCTCCAGAAGCCAACACTTCAGGCTTCTTCTTTGAGACTGGTACCCCAGCCCCCTTTTGTTAACCTTTTCTAACCCTGAACTAACTGCATACATATTGTACAATACAGTACACGCACATTAGTAAACAATAGTACAATCTCAGACATACAGACACATTAATAAAACATAGTAACATAGTTAGTAAGGCCGAAAAAAGACATTTGTCCATCCAGTTCAGCCTATATTCCATCATAATAAATCCCCAGATCTACGTCCTTCTACAGAACCTAATAATTGTATGATACAATATTGTTCTGCTCCAGGAAGACATCCAGGCCTCTCTTGAACCCCTCGACTGAGTTCGCCATCACCACCTCCTCAGGCAAGCAATTCCAGATTCTCACTGCCCTAATAGTAAAGAATCCTCTTCTATGTTGGTGGAAAAACCTTCTCTCCTCCAGACGCAAAGAATGCCCCCTTGTGAAACAGCAATACACAATGTTTACATATTGACTTATAGCCAAGCCGGCATAGCACCGCATGGTAATACATGCCCGGCATATAGGAGAGAGGAGGCAACTGAGGGTCCCCGCCACCTCCTTACACATGCACAGTTCAAATGAGAACTGCAGAGAAGCGCTGCAAAACTTGAACTACAATTATGTAGCGCAGGAAGGGCTATGGCACATTTGTGTACAATTAGTATGGTTAAATGGGAGAGTCCTGTAAAAGTACGATTTTCGTGAGGGTTGCTGGAGGCTGAAGCTTTTAGAAAGCTCTGGTCCCTGAGCACAGTTTGTTTATACTTACTGTTCCCAGGTCCACTAGGGAGTCTCCACACCGCTCCAGATATTGGCTGCAGCACTGACGATATCTCAACAGCACGTCAAGCATAACGTGAATAAGTGAGCTCATTAGCTCTGCCTTAGGGCTCTTTCACAGGTCCTGATATTTTGGTACTGGAAAAGGTGTTGTTTTTTATTTTGGTGTGTTTACAGGAGACAGTGGCTTCAAGGGATTAGGTGTTAGGCCGGGATCACACATACGTGTGATACGGCTGAGTCTCGCAGTTGAAAACCCAGCTCTGGCGACGGTACTCCGGAGCGGAGCGTGCAGCCGCACAGCAATACATGGAGCTTCACGCTTCCCTCCGGAGTGCCGGCGCCAGAGCTGGGATTTCACCTGCGAGACTCGGCCTTATCTTGCGCACGTGTGATCCCGGCCTTAGGCTGCTTTCACACATCAAGTTTTTGCTGTCAGGCTCAATCCGGCAAATTTAAAAAAAAAAACGGATCCGTCACAAATTGTGAAAAACTGATGCGATAGATCCGTTTTTTTTGCCGGATCCGACCAGCTGATCCGGGGAGAAAATTCGTCTAGCTGATCCAGGAAGGAAGGAGAGAGAGAGACCAGAATGGGAAATGCAAAAATAGGAGCATGCTCAGTTTTTAAAAAAAGGAATCCATTGCCGGATTCCATCATATGACGGATCCGGCGCCATTCGCTTCCATTCTAGCAAAAGCCGGATGGCGCCGGATCTTTCGCTGTCCGTTTTTTCGATGGAAACAAAAAACGTTACTATGTCTGTTTTCTCCGGCCGCTGTAAAATAAATCTTTGATAGCGAAAAACGGAGGAAACATGAGGTCATCCGTCACAATCCGTCACTAATACAAGTCTATGAGAAAAAAACGGATCCGGACGCAACTTTTTCTGGATCCGTTTTTTTTCTAAATTCGACGGATTGTGCCTGACGGCAAAAACCTGATGTGTGAAAGTAGCCTTAAGGTGAGAATAATGTGATTTTTTTTAAAATTTTATTCTTAATTTTACACTTGAATACAACTCTCAACATTGACTCCTGCTCCCGCTGCTTGCAGGCTGTTCTTCTAGTTGATTTATTGGAAGAGATGGGCAGTCAACCTTTATACTTAGATGACATGGGACTGGAGGAGATTGAGGACTTGATTTAAAGGGCTAGCTAAGTGGCAGGCTCTGTGAGCCATGACAATAGAGGCCCACGGTCATAGCAGTGATAACAGCACTCAGGGCCAGAGCAGATCTTGAAGCTGGAATCAAGAGATGGAGGGCAAGGATCTCAGAGAATTTTCCACACAAAGCCAGCTGTCAGTCAAGTCAAGGTTGACAATGATGGTGATTCTGTAGAGAGATGTTCAAGAGACTGAGTAACTGTAAGCAAACACCGCTATCTGCTAGACCAAAGTGAAAGTAAAGGAAGAAAGAATTGTTTTAGCAGGAACCAAATTGTGCTGGGTGAATTTGCCTGCTGAACCTGACGAGGTGACACACAGATAGGAGGTCCTTAATATAACAGGCCTGACCAGTCTGAGAAGAGCAGTTGGCGTCAGAACCTGCACCAGGGCAGGTTGTATGCCTGCAAGGTGGCCATGTAGCCACCATCGCCACAGCAGAGTCTGAGCACTGTCAGATGCCTGAGAAGGCCTGAGTTGTGAGGAAGATCCATGCCCCGACCCAGTGGAAGGCTGTGACCAGAGCCAAACCAGGCACATCGGATGCCACGGCTTAGTTACTGTGACTTGGTTGGAGAGCGAGGAACGCGGTACATCTGTTGCAAATTCTGGCACCAACTGCTCTTTTCAGCCTGGCCAGGCCTTTTATATTCAGGAAGTCCTTCATGTGTGTCACCTGATCAGGTTCAGCAGGCAAATTCACTCCACCTGCAAATTTACCAGCACAAGTTGGTTCCTGCTAACACAATTCTTTTTTTACTTTCACTTTGTTCCAGCAGATGGCGGTGTTTGCTTACAGTTACTCAGTCTCTCTTGTCCATCTCTCTACATATATATCCAACCCTGAGTGTATTGACCCCTTAGTGACAGAGCCAATTTGGTACTTAATGACCAGGCCAATTTTTGCAATTCAGACCACTGTCACTTTATGAGGTTATAACTCTGGAACGCTTCAACGGATCCCGCTGATTCTGAGATTGTTTTTTTGTGACATATTGTACTTCATGTTAGTGGTAACGTTTCTTCGATATTACTTGCGATTATTTATGAAAAAAACGGAAATATGGCGAAAATTTTTAAAATTTTGCCATTTTCAAACTTTGTATTTTTATGCCCTTAAATCAGAGAGATATGTCACGAAAAATAGTTAATAAATAACATTTCCCACATGTCTACTTTACATCAGCACAATTTTGGAAACAACATTTTTTTTTCTTAGGGAGTTATAAGGGTTAAAAGTTGACCAGCAATTTCTCATTTTTACAACACCATTTTTTTTTAGGGACCACATCACATTTGAAGTCATTTTGAGGGGTCTATATGATAGAAAATAATGAAGTGTGACACCATTCTAAAAACTACACCCCTCAAGGTTCTCAAAACCACATTCAAGAAGTTTATTAACCCTTTACGTGCTTCACAGGAACTGAAACAATGTGGAAGGAAAAAATGAACATTTAACTTTTTTTTGCAAACATCTTAATTCAGCACCATTTTTTTTATTTTCACAAGTGTAAAAACAGAAATGTAACCATAAATTTTGTTATGCAATTTCTCCTGAATACGCCAATACCACATATGTGGGGGTAAACCACTTTTTGGGCGCACCACAGAACTTAGAAGTGAAGGAGCGCCGTTTGACTTTTTCAATGCAGAATTGGCTGGAATTGAGATCGGACGCCATGTCACGTTTAGAGAGCCCCTGATGTGCCTAAACAGTGGACACTCCCCACAAGTGACACCATTTTGGAAACTAGACCCCTTAAGGAACTTATCTAGATGTGTGGTGAGCACTTTGAACCCCCAAGTGCATCACAGAAGTTTATAACGTAGAGCCGTGAAAATAAAAAATCGCTTTTGTTTACACAAAAATGATCTTTTCGCCCACAAATTCTTATTTTCACAAGGGTAACAGGAGAAATTAGACCACAAAAGTTGTTGTGCGATTTCTCCTGAATACGTCGATACCCCATATGTGGGGGTAAACCACTGTTTGGGCGCACCGCAGAGCTTGGAAGTGAAGGAGCGCCGTTTTACTTTTTCAATGTAGAATTGGTTGGAATTGAGATTGGACGCCATGTCGCGTTTGGAGAGCCCCTGATGTGCCTAAACAGTGGAAACCCCCCACAAGTGACCCCATTTTGGAAACTAGACCCCTTAAGGAATATATCTAGATGTGTGGTGAGCACTTTGAACCCCCATGTGCTTCACAGAAGTATATAATGTAGAGCCGTGAAGAAAAAAAAATTGCATTTTTTCTACAAAAATGATCTTTTTGCCCACAAATTTTTATTTTCACAAGGGTAACAGGAGAAATTAGACCACTAAAGTTGTTGTGCAATTTCTCCTGAGTACGTCGATACCCAATATGTGGGGGTAAACCACTGTTAGGGCGCACCGCAGAGCTTGGAAGAGAAGGAGTGCCGTTTTACTTTTTCAATGTAGAATTGGCTGGAATTGAGATCGGACGCCATGTCGCGTTTGGAGAGCCCCTGATGTGCCTAAACAGTAGAAATCCCCCACAAGTGACCCCATTTTGGAAACTAGACCCCCCATGGAACTTATCTAGATGTGTGGTGAGAACCTTGAATGCCCAAGTGCTTCACAGAAGTTTATAATGCAGAGTAGTGAAAATAAAAAAATTTTCTTTTCCACAAAAAAGATTTTTTAGCCCCCAAGTTTTTATTTTCACAAGGGTAACAAGAGAAATTGGACCCCAAAAGTTGTTGTCCAATTTGTCCTGAGTATGCTGGTACCCCATATGTGGGGGTAAACCACTGTTTGGGCGCATGGCAGAGCTCGGAAGGAAGGAGCGCCGTTTTGGAATGCAGACTTTGATAGAATGGTCTGCGGGTATTATGTTGCATTTGCAGAGCCCCTGATGTACCTAACCAGTAGAAACCCTCCACAAGTGACCCCATTTTGGAAACTAGACCCCCCAAGGAACTTATGTAGATGTGTGGTGAGAACTTTGAATGCCCAAGTGCTTCACAGAAGTTTAGAATGCAGAGTCGTGAAAATAAAAAATATTTTTTTTTCCACAAAAAAAATATTGTAGCCCCCAAGTTTTTATTTTCACAAGGGTAACAGGAGAAATTGAACTGCAATAGTTGTTGTCCAATTTATCCCGAGTATGCTGATGCGCCAAATGTGGGGGTAAACCACTGTTTGGGCGCACGACAGAGCTCGGAAGGGAAGGAGCGCCTTTTTGGAATGCAGACTTTGATAGAATGGTCTGTGGGCATTATGTTGCGATTGCAGAGCCCCTGATGTACCTAAACTGTAGTAACCCCCCACAAGTGACCCCATTTTGGAAACTAGACCCCCCAAGGAACTTATCTAGATGTGTGGTGAGAACTTTGAATGCCCAAGTGCTTCACAGAAGTTTAGAATGCAGAGTCGTGAAAATAAAAAATATTTTTCTTTTCACAAAAAAGATATTGTAGCCCCCAAGTTTTTATTTTCACAAGGGTAACAGGAGAAATTGGACCACTAAAGTTGTTGTCCAATTTATCCTGAGTATGCTGATGCCCCATATGTGGGGGTAAACCACTGTTTGGGCGCACGGCAGAGCTCGGAAGGGAAGGAGCGTCATTTTGGAATGCAGACTTAGATAGAATGGTCTGTGGGCTGTTATGATGGCAATCCAGTGACACAGTGTGCCAGCAATCAGAGCACATACAGTGATCTGACAATAACCCAAAAACAATAGAACGAGCTCTGAGACGTGGAATCTCTGTAGACCGCAATACCTGAACCTATCCTAAACACAACTAAAGGCAGCTGTGGATTGCGCCTGACACTACCTATGCAACTCGGCACAGCCTGAGAAACTGACTAGCCTGAAGATAGAAAAACAAGCCTGGCTTGCCTCAGAGAAATACCCCAAAGGAAAAGGCAGCCCCCCACATATAATGACTGTTAGCAAGATGAAAAGACAAAACGTAGGGATGAAATAGATTCAGCAAAGTGAGGCCCGATATTCTAGATAGAGCGAGGATAGCAAAGAGAACTTTGCAGTCTACAAAAAACCCTAAAGCAAAAAAACACGCAAAGGGGGCAAAAAGACCCACCGTGCCGAACTAACGGCACGGCGGTACACCCTTTGCGTCTCAGAGCTACCAGCAAAACGAATAGACAAGCTGGACAGACAAAATAGCAACAAAAGCAAAGAAGCACTTATCTAAGCAGAGCAGCAGGCCACAGGAAAGATCCAAAGCTCAGATCCAACACTGGAACATTGACAAGGAGCAAGGAAGACAGAATCAGGTGGAGTTAAATAACAAAGCAGCCAACGAGCTCACCAGAACACCTGAGGGAGGAAGCCCAGAAGCTGCAGTACCACTTGGGACCACAGGAGTGAATTCAGCCACAGAATTCACAACAGTACCCCCCCTTGAGGAGGGGTCACCGAACCCTCACCAGAGCCCCCAGGCCGACCAGGATGAGCCACATGAAAGGCACGAACAAGATCTGGAGCATGGACATCACAGGCAGAAACCCAGGAATTATCTTCCTGAGCATAACCCTTCCATTTAACCAGATACTGGAGTTTCCGTCTAGAGACGCGAGAATCCAAAATTTTCTCCACAATATACTCCAATTCCCCCTCCACCAAAACCGGGGCAGGAGGCTCAACAGATGGAACCATAGGTGCCACGTATCTCCGCAACAACGACCTATGGAATACATTATGTATGGAAAAGGAGTCCGGGAGGGTCAGACGAAAAGACACAGGATTGAGAATCTCAGAAATCCTATACGGACCAATAAAACGAGGTTTAAATTTAGGAGAGGAAACCTTCATAGGAATATGACGAGAAGACAACCAAACCAGATCCCCAACACGAAGTCGGGGACCCACACGGCGTCTGCGATTAGCGAAAAGTTGAGCCTTCTCCTGGGACAAGGTCAAATTGTCCACTACCTGAGTCCAGATCTGCTGCAACCTGTCCACCACAGAATCCACACCAGGACAGTCCGAAGACTCAACCTGTCCTGAAGAGAAACGAGGATGGAACCCAGAATTGCAGAAAAATGGAGAGACCAAGGTAGCCGAGCTGGCCCGATTATTAAGGGCGAACTCAGCCAACGGCAAAAAGGACACCCAATCATCCTGGTCTGCAGAAACAAAACATCTCAGATATGTTTCTAAGGTCTGATTGGTTCGTTCGGTCTGGCCATTAGTCTGAGGATGGAAAGCCGAGGAAAAAGATAGGTAAATGCCCATCCTACCACAAAAGGCTCGCCAGAACCTTGAAACAAACTGGGAACCTCTGTCAGAAACAATATTCTCAGGAATGCCATGCAAACGAACCACATGCTGGAAGAACAAAGGCACCAAATCAGAGGAGGAAGGCAATTTAACCAAGGGCACCAGATGGACCATTTTAGAAAAGCGATCACAGACCACCCAAATGACTGACATCTTTTGAGAAACGGGAAGGTCAGAAATGAAATCCATCGAAATATGTGTCCAAGGCCTCTTCGGGACCGGCAAGGGCAAAAGCAACCCACTGGCACGTGAACAGCAGGGCTTAGCCCTAGCACAAATCCCACAGGACTGCACAAAAGTACGTACATCCCGTGACAGAGATGGCCACCAGAAGGATCTAGCCACTAACTCTCTGGTACCAAAGATTCCAGGATGACCAGCCAACACCGAACAATGAAGTTCAGAGATAACTTTACTAGTCCACCTATCAGGGACGAACAGTTTCTCCGCCGGACAACGATCAGGTTTATTCACCTGAAATTTTTGCAACACTCGCCGCAAATCAGGGGAGATGGCAGACACAATGACTCCTTCCTTGAGGATACTCGCCGGCTCAGATAAACCCGGAGAGTCGGGCACAAAACTCCTAGACAGAGCATCCGCCTTCACATTTTTAGAGCCCAGAAGGTACGAAATCACAAAATCGAAGCGAGCAAAAAATAACGACCAACGGGCCTGTCTAGGATTCAAGCGCTTGGCAGACTCGAGATAAGTAAGGTTCTTATGATCAGTCAATACCACCACGCGATGCTTAGCTCCCTCAAGCCAATGACGCCACTCCTCGAATGCCCACTTCATGGCCAGCAACTCTCAGTTGCCCACATCATAATTACGCTCAGCAGCAGAAAACTTCCTGGAAAAGAAAGCACATGGTTTCAACACTGAGCAACCAGAACCTCTCTGTGACAAAACCGCCCCTGCTCCAATCTCAGAAGCATCAACCTCGACCTGGAACGGAAGAGAAACATCTGGTTGACACAACACAGGGGCAGAACAAAAACGACGCTTCAACTCCTGAAAAGCTTCCACGGCAGCAGAAGACCAATTAACCAAATCAGCACCCTTCTTGGTCAAATCGGTCAATGGTTTGGCAATGCTAGAAAAATTACAGATGAAGCGACGATAAAAATTAGCAAAGCCCAGGAACTTTTGCAGACTTTTCAGAGATGTCGGCTGAGTCCAATCCTGGATGGCTTGGACCTTAACCGGATCCATCTCGATAGTAGAAGAGGAAAAGATGAACCCCAAAAATGAAACTTTCTGCACACCGTAGAGACACTTTGATCCCTTCACGAACAAAGAATTAGCACGCAGGACCTGGAAAACCATTCTGACCTGCTTCACATGAGACTCCCAATCATCTGAGAAGATCAAAATGTCATCCAAGTAAACAATCAGGAATTTATCCAGATACTCACGGAAGATGTCATGCATAAAAGACTGAAACACAGATGGAGCATTGGCAAGTCCGAACGGCATCACTAGGTACTCAAAATGACCCTCGGGCGTATTAAATGCAGTTTTCCATTCATCTCCTTGCCTGATTCTCACCAGATTATACGCACCACGAAGATCTATCTTAGTGAACCAACTAGCCCCCTTAATCCGAGCAAACAAGTCAGATAACAATGGCAAGGGATACTGAAATTTAACAGTGATCTTATTAAGAAGGCGGTAATCAATACACGGTCTCAGCGAACCATCCTTCTTGGCTACAAAAAGGAACCCTGCTCCCAGTGGTGATGACGATGGGCGAATATGTCCCTTCTCCAGGGATTCCTTCACATAACTGCGCATAGCGGCGTGTTCAGGCACGGATAAATTAAATAATCGACCTTTAGGGAATTTACTACCAGGAATCAAATTGATAGCACAATCACAATCCCTATGCGGAGGTAGGGCATCGGACTTGGACTCTTCAAATACATCCTGATAATCAGACAAGAACTCTGGGACCTCAGAAGGAGTGGATGACGAAATAGACAAAAATGGAACATCACCATGTACCCCCTGACAACCCCAGCTGGACACCGACATAGAGTTCCAATCCAATACTGGATTATGGGTTTGTAGCCATGGCAACCCCAACACGACCACATCATGCAGATTATGTAGCACCAGAAAGCAAATAACTTCCTGATGTGCAGGAGCCATGCACATGGTCAGCTGGGCCCAGTACTGAGGTTTATTCTTGGCCAAAGGTGTAGCATCAATTCCTCTCAACGGAATAGGACACCGCAAAGGCTCCAAGAAAAACCCACAACGTTTAGCATAATCCAAATCCATCAGATTCAGGGCAGCGCCTGAATCCACAAACGCCATGACAGAATACGATGACAAAGAGCATATCAAGGTAATGGACAGAAGGAATTTGGACTGTACAGTACCAATGACGGCAGACCTATCGAACCGCTTAGTGCGCTTAGGACAATCAGAAATAGCATGAGTGGAATCACCACAGTAGAAACACAGCCCATTCAGACGTCTGTGTTCTTGCCGTTCAACTCTGGTCATAGTCCTATCGCACTGCATAGGCTCAGGTTTAATCTCAGACAATACCGCCAGATGGTGCACAGATTTACGCTCGCGACAGCGACGACCGATCTGAATGGCCAAAGACATAGACTCATTCAAACCAGCAGGCATAGGAAAACCCACCATGACATCCTTAAGAGCCTCAGAGAGACCCTTTCTGAACAAAGCTGCCAGCGCAGATTCATTCCACAGAGTGAGTACTGACCACTTCCTAAATTTCTGACAATATACTTCTATATCATCCTGACCCTGGCACAAAGCCAGCAAATTTTTCTCAGCCTGATCCACTGAATTAGGCTCATCGTACAGTAATCCGAGCGCCAGGAAAAACGCATCGACACTACTCAATGCAGGGTCTCCTGGCGCAAGAGAAAATGCCCAGTCCTGAGGGTCGCCGCGCAAAAAAGAAATAATAATCAAAACCTGTTGAACTGAATTACCAGAAGAATGAGGTTTCAAGGCCAGAAATAGCTTACAATTGTTTTTGAAGCTCAGAAACTTAGTTCTATCACCAAAAAACAAATCAGGAATAGGAATTCTTGGTTCTAGCATAGATTTCTGATCAATAGTATCTTGAATCTTTTGTACATTTATAACGAGATTATCCATTGAAGAGCACAGACCCTGAATATCCATGTCCACAGCTGTGTCCTGAAGCACCCAAATGTCTAGGGGAAAAAAAAGACTGAACACAGAGCTGAGAAAAAAAAATGATGTCAGAACTTCTTTTTTCCCTCTATTGAGAATCATTAGTTGGCTCCTTGTACTGTTATGATGGCAATCCAGTGACACAGTGTGCCAGCAATCAGAGCACATACAGTGATCTGACAATAACCCAAAAACAATAGAACGAGCTCTGAGACGTGGAATCTCTGTAGACCGCAATACCTGAACCTATCCTAAACACAACTAAAGGCAGCTGTGGATTGCGCCTGATACTACCTATGCAACTCGGCACAGCCTGAGAAACTGACTAGCCTGAAGATAGAAAAACAAGCCTGGCTTGCCTCAGAGAAATACCCCAAAGGAAAAGGCAGCCCCCACATATAATGACTGTTAGCAAGATGAAAAGACAAAACGTAGGGATGAAATAGATTCAGCAAAGTGAGGCCCGATATTCTAGATAGAGCGAGGATAGCAAAGAGAACTTTGCAGTCTACAAAAAACCCTCAAGCAAAAAACCACGCAAAGGGGGCAAAAAGACCCACCGTGCCGAACTAACGGCACGGCGGTACACCCTTTGCGTCTCAGAGCTACCAGCAAAACGAATAGACAAGCTGGACAGACAAAATAGCAACAAAAGCAAAGAAGCACTTATCTAAGCAGAGCAGCAGGCCACAGGAAAGATCCAAAGCTCAGATCCAACACTGGAACATTGACAAGGAGCAAGGAAGACAGAATCAGGTGGAGTTAACAAAGCAGCCAACGAGCTCACCAGAACACCTGAGGGAGGAAGCCCAGAAGCTGCAGTACCACTTGTGACCACAGGAGTGAATTCAGCCACAGAATTCACAACAGTGGGCGTTATGTTGCGTTTGCAGAGCCCCTGATGTACCTAAACAGTAGTAACCCCCCACAAGTGACCCCGTTTTGGAAACTAGACCCCCCAAGGAACTTATATAGATGTGTGGTGAGAACTTTGAATGCCCAAGTGCTTCACAGAAGTTTATAATGCAGAGTCATAAAAAATATATATATATATATTTGTCCACAAAAAAGATTTTGTAGCCCCCAAGTTTTTATTTTCACAAGGGTAACAAGAGAAATTGGACCCCAGAAGTTGTTGTCCAATTTATCCCGAGTACGCTGATGCCCCATATGTGGGGGTAACCCACTGTTTGGGCGCACGGCAGAGCTCAGAAGGGAGGGAGCACCATTTGACTTTTTGAGCGCAAAATTGGCTGTCGTGTTTGGAGACCCCCTGATGTACCTAAACAGTGGAAACCCCCCAATTCTAGCTCCAACCCTAACCCCAACACACCCCTAACCCTAATCCCAACCTGATCCATAATCCTAATCACTAACCCTAACCATAATCACAACCCTTACCCCAAAACAACCCTAATGTCAACCCTAACCATAACCCTAATCAAAACCCTAAATCCAACACACCCCTAATCCTAATCTCAACCCTAACCTCAAACCTAACCCTAATCCCAATACACCCCTAATCACAACCCTAACCTTAACCCTAATCCCAAACCTAACCTTAATCCCAAGCATAACCCTAATGCCAACCCTAACCCTAATACCAACCCTAATCCAAACCCTAACCCTAATCCCAACTCTAACCCTAACTTTAGCCCCAACCCTAGCCCTAACTTTAGCCAAAACCCTAACCCTAGCCCTAAGGCTACTTTCACACTTGCGTCGTTTGGCATTCCGTCGCAATCCGTCGTTTTGGACAAGAAACGGATCCTGCAAATGTGCCCGCAGGATGCGTTTTTTGCCCATAGACTTGCATTGCGACGGATCGTGACGGATGGCCACACGTCGCGTCCGTCGTGCACTGGATCAGTTGTGTTTTGGCGGACCGTCAGCACAAAAAACGTTCAATGAAACGTTTTTTTGTACGTCGCATCCGCCATTTCTGACCGCGCATGCGTGGCCGTAACTCCGCCCCCTCCTCCCCAGGACATAGATTGGGCAGCGGATGCGTTGAAAAACTACAGCTGCTGCCCACGTTGTGCACAATTTTCACAACGTGCGTCGGTATGTCAGGCCGACGCATTGCGACGGCCCCGTACTGACGTAAGTGTGAAAAAAGCCTAACCCTAAATTTAGCCCCAACCCTAACCCTAAATTTAGCCCCAACCCTAACCCTAAATTTAGCCCCAACCCTAGCCCTAACCCTAACCCTACCCCTAACCCTAGCCCTAACCCTACCCCTAGCCCTAACCCTACCCCTAACCCTACCCCTAACCCTACCCCTAACCCTACCCCTAACCCTACCCCTAACCCTACCCTTAACTCTAACCCTACCCCTAACCCTAGCCCTAACCCTACCCCTAACCCTAATTTTAGCCCCAACTGCTGTTCTCCTGCCGGCTGGCAGATGGAGACAGATGGCGGGCGCACTGCGCATGCGCCCGCCATTCTCTTCTGCCGGCGGCCAGGAGGAGCAGCAAGAGGATCCAGAGACACAGGTGAGTATGCTAGGGACCCCGAATCCCCCTATTTCTCTGTCCTCTGATGTGCGATCACATCAGAGGACAGAGAATTACACTTTACTTTTTTTTTTTTTTTTGCGGTCGCCGGTAAACAGTTAATTACCGGCGATCGCAAAACAGGGGTCGGTAAAACCGACCCCGATCATGCTCTTTGGGGTCTCGGCTACCCCCGGCAGCCGAGACCCCAAAGATTCTCGCGGGGCCGGCCGGCGGGCGCACTGCGCATGCGCCCGCCATTTTGAAGATGGCGGCGCCCACTGGGAGACACGAGGAGCATCGGGGGAGATATGTAAGTATTGGGGGGCCACCTGGGACCCCTTTTCTCTGTCCTCCGATGTGCGATCACATCGGAGGACAGAGAAATTAAAAAGAGATCGCGTTCTTTTTTTTTTTTTTTTGCGATCGCCGGTAAACGGTTAATTACCGGTGATCGCAAATGCGGGGTGGGTAAAAAAAACCCCGAATCATGTTCTCTGGGGTCTCGGCTACCCTCGGCAGCCGAGACCCCGGAGAAAATCCGACTCTGGGGGGCGCTATTCACTTTTTCCACAGCGCCGTTAATTAACGGCGCTGTGGTTTAAGTACCCTTAGCGGCCGCCGTTAAAAGGCGTATCGGCGGTCGCTAAGGGGTTAAGGAAACAGGTGTCTGCTCCCAGTAGCCCATTAGTGTGCCAACTAAACTCACACTTGGTCAAGTTACAGGGGGCAGTAAAATGCCGCAAGGTAAAAACTTCGGCTACCGTATTAAGCAGCCTGACAGCTCCCCCTTGATGGCTGTGACTGGGGCAAATGCATACCTCCCAACTTTTGAAGAAGGCAATGAGGGACAAACTTTAGGCCATGCCCTGACCACACCCATTTCACAACTAGTCACACCCATATCCATGCCCCAACCACACCCATTTAGAACTGCTGATCACACTGTTTCATAAACAATAATTATAAACCGAAACAAATATGGCCACACAGTGCTCCGTACAGTATAATGGCCACACAGTGCTCCGTACAGTATAATGGCCACACATGATGCTCCATACTGTATAATGGCCACACATGATGCTGCGTACAGTATAATGGCCACACAGTGCTCCATACTGTATGATGGCCACACATGATGCTCAATACTGTATAATGGCCACACATGATGCTCAATACTGTATAATGGCCACAAAGTGCTCAATACTGTATAATGGCCACACATGATGCTCCATACTGTATAATGGCCACACATGATGCTCCATACTGTATAATGGCCACACATGATGCTCCATACTGTATAATGGCCACACATGATGCTCAATACTGTATAATGGCCACACAGTGCTCCATACTCAGAGCTCCATACTGTATGATGGCCACACATGATGCTCAATACTGTATAATGGCCACACAGTGCTCCATACTGTATAATGGTCCCACATGATGCTCAATACTGTATAATGGCCACACATGAAGCTCCATACTGTATAATGGCCACACATGATGCTGCGTACAGTATAATGGCCACGCATATGCTCCATACTGTATATTGGCCCCACATGATGCTCCATACTGTATAATGGCCCCACCTGATGCTCAATACTGTATAATGGCCCCAACATGATACTCCATACTGTATAATGGCCACACAATGCTCCATACTGTATATTGGCCCCACATGATACTCCATACTGTATAATGGCCACACAGTGCTCCATACTGTATAATGGCCACCAAGTGATCAATACTGTATAATTGCTACACATGATGCTCAATACTGTATAATGGCCACACAGTGCTCCATACTGTATAATGGCCACACATGATGCTCAATACTGTATAATGGCCACACATGATGCTCATTACTGTATAATGGCCACACATGATGCTCCATACTGTATAATGGCCACACATGATGCTCCATACTGTCTAATGGCCACAGAGTGCTCAATACTGTATAATGGCCACACATGATGCTCCATACTGTATAATGGCCACACAGTGCTCAATACTGTATAATGGCCACACATGATGCTCCATACTGTATAATGGCCACACATGATGCTCCATACTGTATAATGGCCACACAGTGCTCAATACTGTATAATTGCCACACATGATGCTCAATACTGTATAATGGCCACACATGATGCTCCATACTTTATAATGGCCACACATGATGCACAATACTGTATGATGGTCACACATGATGCTCCATACTGTATAATGGCCACACATGATGCTCCATACTGTATAATGGCCACACAGTGCTCAATACTGTATAATGGCCACACATGATGCTCCATACTGTGTAATGGCCACACAGTGCTCAAT
Organism: Ranitomeya imitator; assembly: GCF_032444005.1. Taxonomy (NCBI): domain Eukaryota; kingdom Metazoa; phylum Chordata; class Amphibia; order Anura; family Dendrobatidae; genus Ranitomeya; species Ranitomeya imitator. Next base: position 39,181,861 of record NC_091290.1, on the reverse strand, counting down.
ACTGTATAATGGCCGCACATGATGCTCCATACTGTATAATGGCCACACATAATGCTCAATACTGTATAATGGCCACACAGTGCTCCATACTCAGTGCTCCATACTGTATGATGGCCACACATGATGCTCAATACTGTATAATGGCCACACAGTGCTCCATACTGTATAATGGTCCCACATGATGCTCAATACTGTATAATGGCCACACATGATGCTGCGTACAGTATAATGGCCACGCATATGCTCCATACTGTACATTGGCCCCACATGATGCTCCATACTGTATAATGGCCCCACCTAATGCTTAATACTGTATAATGGCCCCAACATGATGCTCCATACTGTATAATGGCCACACAGTGCTCCATACTGTATATTGGCCCCACATGATACTCCATACTGTATAATGGCCACACAGTGCTCCATACTGTATAATGGCCACACAGTGCTCAATACTGTATAATTGCCACACATGATGCTCAATACTGTATAATGGCCACACATGAAGCTCCATACTGTATAATGGCCCCACATGGTGCTCCATACTGTATAATGGCCCCACCTGATGCTCAATACTGTATAATTGCCCCAACATGATACTCCATACTGTATAATGGCCACACAATGCTCCATACTGTATATTGGCCCCACATGATACTCCATACTGTATAATGGCCACACAGTGCTCCATACTGTATAATGGCCACACAGTGCTCAATACTCTATAATTGCTACACATGATGCTCAATACTGTATAATGTCCACACAGTGCTCCATACTGTATAATGGCCACACATGATGCTCAATACTGTATAATGGCCACACATGATGCTCAATACTGTATAATGGCCACACATGATGCTCCATACTGTATAATGGCCACACATGATGCTCCATACTGTATAATGGCCACAGAGTGCTCAATACTGTATAATGGCCACACATGATGCTCCATACTGTATAATGGCCACACAGTGCTCAATACTGTATAATGGCCACACATGATGCTCCATACTGTATAATGGCCACACATGATGCTCCATACTGTATAATGGCCACACAGTGCTCAATACAGTATAATTGCCACACATGATGCTCAATACTGTATAATGGCCACACAGTGCTCCATACTGTATAATGGCCACACATGATGCTCCATACTGTATAATGGCCACACATGATGCTCAATACTGTATAATGGTCACACATAATGCTCCATACTGTATAATGGCCACACATGATGCTCCATACTGTATAATGGCCACACAGTGCTCAATACTGTATAATGGCCACACATGATGCTTCATACTGTGTAATGGCCACACAGTGCTCAATACTGTATAATGGCCACACAGTGCTCCATACTCAGTGCTCCATACTGTATGATGGCCACACATGATGCTCAATACTGTATAATGGCCACACAGTGCTCCATACTGTATAATGGTCCCACATGATGCTCAATACTGTATAATGGCCACACATGATGCTGCGTACAGTATAATGGCCACGCATATGCTCCAAACTGTACATTGGCCCCACATGATGCTCCATACTGTATAATGGCCCCACCTGATGCTTAATACTGTATAATGGCCCCAACATGATGCTCCATACTGTATAATGGCCACACAGTGCTCCATACTGTATATTGGCCCCACATGATACTCCATACTGTATAATGGCCACACAGTGCTCCATACTGTATAATGGCCACACAGTGCTCAATACTGTATAATTGCCACACATGATGCTCAATACTGTATAATGGCCACACAGTGCTCAATACTGTATAATGGCCACACATGATGCTACATACTGTATAATGGCCACACATGATGCCAGTGTACAGTCGGGGCTGTAGATGTGTCCCAGCAGCTCTGCTTACAATGCAGGCAAAGATTTCACCACTTGTCGCTGCCTAAACTGCTGACTCACAGATCCTTCCCCTTGCAATGTATCCCAGCTCTGCGAACTCTGCATACACTCAGACAATACCACTATCTACTGGTTCCACTGCACAACTGCTATATACATATATAGTGTGTGTATAAAAATGGATCTTCTGCAGCTTGCAGTGTGTGTATATAGATGGACCTACTGCAGCTTGCAGTTTGTATATAGATGGATCTGCTGCAGCTTGCAGTGCGTATATAGATGGACCTGCTTCAGCTTGCAGTGTGTATATAGATGGACCTGCTACAGCTTGCAGTGTGTATATAGATAGACCTGCTGCAGCTTGCAGTGTGTATATAGATGGAGCTGCTACAGCTTGCAGTGTGTATATAGATAGACCTGCTGCAGCTTGCAGTGTGTATATAGATGGAGCTGCTGCATCTTGCAGTTTGTATATAGATGGACCTGCTGCAGCTTGCAGTGTGTAAGTAGATGGACCTGCTGCAGCTTGCAGTGTGTATGTAGATGGACCTGCTGCAGCTTGCAGTGTGCATGTAGATGGACCTGCTGCAGCTTGCAGTTTGTATGTAGATTGACCTGCTTCAGCTTGCAGTGTGTATATAGATGGACCTGCTGCAGCTTTTTGGAGGCGATGCGACCCTGCTCTTTGGGTCTATGATGCTCTGGGGTTCTGTGATGCTCTGGGGTTCTGTGATGCTCTAGGGGGTCTGATGCTCTGGAGGTCTGTGATGCTCTGGGGGTCTGTGATGCTCTGGGGGGGTCTCTGATGCCCAGGGTGTAGCCCAGACTGCTGGCTGATGTAGATGAGCATGGCAGATAAGAAGTGCCGCTTATTGCTAGATATGTTGGTAATTGGAGATAATAGGTCTGCTGCAACACCAGGATAATTATGGTAATGCAGTAGCCGAGGCTGCAGAGTGTGTGAGCCCGGGCACACTGGCACACGGACACTGCCATCTGAGCAGTAAAGTTGCTGGTGTGCTCTCGTCTCGGCCATGGCGTGGTGAGCTGTCAGCTGTGATGGAGTGCAGACAGTGCACTTAACTTTCCAGCAGCAGTGTATGCTGAGTGCAGGAGCCCCCATAACATAACATAACCAGCCCATAACATAACTCTTATTTCATACTCTCAACACGTAGTGTACTGGAGGAAACTACTCTGGTTTTACATCACTAACACCATCATGCGCAGTGACATGTGTCTCCCCTCCATCACTTCACAAGTGACTCTGTCACAGTATATATAGTGTATTGTCTAGTGTGCCCTTAAGGCAATTAAATATATAATTTAACCTTTGGATGCTCTATTATCTCTATCCATAAATCCACACGTCCGTTTTTTGGCCTAATCACACGTTACTGGGGCTGGTTTCTGGCCCGATATAACCTTGTTAATGGACCAGGCATATATCAAACGAGGACTTGGTGGCAGTCCTACCGGGCTGATAAGGTTCTTTTTCACTGGTGACAGTGAAAGGGGCCTCTCACGTTGTCACGGTTGTGAGCAAGTGTGGTGCCACGTCATTGACTGCGTGGGCCACCTTCTGTCACTCCCCGCACCTCCCGCGGTCCGTGTGGACAAGGGGGTATGTGTACAACTGTGCCCAGTTGACCTTACGTGTCCATAGGGGGTGCAAAACATCATGTTGGTACAACGTACCACGTACCACATGATCCCGCTGACATAATATTGACGTGGTATGTATCCTTCATGTTTCGTCACTTATTCCTACATCACATCTCCTTTACCCCCAGCCTTTGTTGACATGGCTACACCAGTGATGTTGTGTAGACAGAACAACACTGCTGATACTGATCATGAGGATCAGTGGTCTTGTGCTGTTTTCCTGCACAGACTGAATCCCGCAATTCCAGATGGTTGTTGGTGTTGTGGCCTGGATGTGGGTTCACTGTACCATATTTTCTGGATGTGCCCTAGGATTCAGAGTTTCTAGAGGGAGGTGGGTTCATTGATTTCCAAGGTGCTTTTTGCCGAAGTGGGTTTAGATTCGACTCTATATCTGCTAAACTTTACCGCTAAAGGGCTGGGGAAAAGATCAGCTAAACTGTTATTACACATTCTTACTGCTGCAAGATGTCTGATCGCCCTTAACCTGGAGGCAGGTATCCCCGCCACCCTTTCTTCATCTATTCCACAGAATTAACGATATTCGTAGGATCTAATACATGACTGCGATCTTGAATGCAAATGCAGAGAACTTTGATTCGGTCTGGGCTCCTTGGGATTTCTTCTGGGCACAGAGACCGGACTAGATCAATACTTGAACCTTGATCCTTCCTCCCCCTGGTCCTTGCTCTCTTCCCTTCTCTTTCCATCCCAATGGTGTGTGTCTTGTCTCTGTTGGCTCATATCAAGGTTACAAGCTTGATGAATCGTTATAGGTCTATCCACCTGTTACGTTGAAAGTAATATTGATACTCCCCCAATTTTCTTTGTTTTGTATTGTCAAATTTACTTCTGACTTGTCTATAAATATCAATAACTGATAATACATTAATAAAAATTTACAGTTATTCCAAGACTACAGCCTGCTGCAGCACTCTAAGTTTTGGGACCCCACACTTACATATTTGGGACAACGGCCTTGGCTAGAACTATCCCTATGAACCGCGCAGCAGCTTCAGCTAGAGGGATTACCACACTGTACATACGGGGTTGCATCAACAGGACGGAAGCAGATATTACATGTAATGGTTTAATATAACTTGGCAACAGAAATTGTAGGGAGAGATATAGATTGCACACATCAGATTTTGTACTGCCTGTCGCTTTGTTCTTCAAGAGATAAGCTACCAGCCAAAGTCTTAGCCTGGTACTATCTCAAAGAGAACTCAGGAGTGCTTGGCCAAACGAGTGCTCCTGTGTATAGTAAAGTGTGGTGCGATGGCAGTCGACGAAGTGATTGGCTGAAACATCGTTCGGGTGCCAACTATCTAACGTGTATGAAATCTAAAATAGAGGTCATCGCCCTGAAACAGGATTTCATCAGTGACTTTTGTTTAGTGGGCTGGTCTTTTCTTCCTGTTTGCCATGTTCTCGCCTTTGTGCTGTCCTCTCCTTTGTCCAAGGACATTGTGCTCTCTTGCCAGCTCACCACTTCCCTTTAGAAACCTTAACAGAGTGCAATGTCAATGAACAGTCAAAAGAATTTAGCACAGTGAGCAGGGAGTGCACACTGAACATGAGTCAGAATTCACAAGCAGCACATGCTCAGTAGAGCAGGGACAATTTCAGTCTCACAAATCCACCCCTCAATGTGTCTAGGATGCAGTTACTGACAGATCAGCTGTCCAATCTGGTACAGGGATGTGCTGAGCTGTTGGTGTTTTGATCGACAGCTCGACCAGCCAATCTGAAACTGGTAGGTTCTTTGCAGCTCTTCCCTGTCCCAGGTGATTGCCCAGCTACGATAAGTGACTCAGCGTCACATCCAGCCCCTGAAACAGAAGTCTCTGATGACACTTTGCATAAGGGTGGTGACAGCAGTACCGACCTCCCAGATGACTTAATCTTTAACCCCTTAAGCCCCGAGGGTGGTTTGCTTGTTAATGACCGGGCCAATTTTTACAATTCTGACCACTGTCCCTTTATGAGGTTATAACTCTGGAACGCTTCAACAGATCTTTGCGATTCTGACATTGCTTTCTCGTGAGATATTATACTTCATGTTAGTGGTAAAATTTATTCGATATAACTTGCGTTTATTTGAGAGAAAAAAACGGAAATTTGGCGAAAATTTTGAAAATTTCGCAATTTTCCAACCTTGAATTTTTATGCCCTTAAATAACAGAGATATGTAATGCAAAATACTTAATAAGTAACATTTCCCACATGTCTACTTTACATCAGCACAATTTTGGAACCAAAATTTTTTTTGTTAGGGAGTTATAAGGGTTAAAAGTTGACCAGCAATTTCTCATTTTTACAACACCATTTTTTTTAGGGACCACATCTCATTTGAAGTCATTTTGAGGGGTCTATATGATAGAAAATACCCAAGTGTGACACCATTCTAAAAACTGCACCCCTCAAGGTGCTCAAAACCACATTCAAGAAGTTTATTAACCCTTCAGGTGTTTTACAGGAATTTTTGGAATGTTTAAATAAAAATGAACATTTAACTTTTTTCACACAAAATTTATTTCAGCTCCAATTTGTTTTATTTTACCAAGGGTAACAGGAGAAAATGGACCCCCAAAGTTGTTGTGCAATTTGTCCTGAGTACGCTGATACCCCATATGTGGGTGTAAACCATTGTTTGGGCGCATGGCAGAGCTCGGAAGTGAAGGAGCACCATTTGACTTTTCAATGCAAAATTGACTGGAATTGAGATGGGACGCCATGTTGCGTTTGGAGAGCCCCTGATGTGCCTAAACATTGAAACCACCCACAAGTGACACCATTTTGGAAAGTAGACTCCTTAAGGAACTTATCTAGATGTGTGGTGAGCACTTTGACCCACCAAGTGCTTCATAGAAGTTTATAATGCAGAGCCGTAAAAATAAAAAATCATATTTTTCACAAAAATGATCTTTTTGCCCCCAATTTTTTATTTTCCCATGGGTAAGAGAAGAAATTAGACCACAAAAGTTGTGCAATTTGTCCTGAGTACGTTGATACCCCATATGTGGGTGTAAACCATTGTTTGGGCGCATGGGAGAGCTTGGAAGGCAAGGAGCGCCATGTGACTTTTCAATGCAAAATTGACTGGAATTAAGATGGGACGCCATGTTGCGTTTGGAGAGCCCCTGATGTGCCTAAACATTGAAACCATCCACAAGTGACACCATTTTGGAAAGTAGACCCCTTAAGGAACTTATCTAGATGTGTGGTGAGCACTTTGACCCAACAAGTGCTTCACAGAAGTTTATAGTGCAGAGCCGTAAAAATAAAAAATCAAATTTTTTCACAAAAATGATCTTTTCGCCCCCAATTTTGTATTTTCCCAAGGGTAAGAATAGAAATTAGACCACAATAGTTGTTGTGCAATTTGTCCTGAGTATGCTGATACCCCATATGTGGGTGTAAACCATTGTTTGGGCGCATGGCAGAGCTCGGAAGGGAAGGAGTGCCATTTGACTTTTCAATGCAAAATTGACTGGAATTAAGATGGGACGCCATGTTGCGTTTGGAGAGCCCCTGATGTGCCTAAACATTAAAAACCCCCACAAGTGACACCATTTTGGAAAGTAGACCCCCTAAGGAACTTACCTAGATGCGTTGTGAGAGCTTTGAACCCCCAAGTGTTTCACTACAGTTTATAACGCAGAGCCGTGAAAATAAAAATTCTTTTTTTTTTTCTTCACAAAAATGATTTTTTAGTCCCCAGTTTTGTATTTTCACAAGGGTAACAGGATAAATTGGACCCCAAAAGTTATTGTCCAATTTGTCCTGAGTACGCTGATACCCCATATGTGGGGGGGAACCACTGTTTGGGCGCATGGCAGAGCTCGGAAGGGAAGGAGCGCCATTTGGAATACAGACTTAGATGGATTGGTCACGTTGCATTTGCAGAGCCCCTGATGTACCCAAACAATACAAACCCCCCACAAGTGACCCCATATTGGAAACTAGACCTCCCAAGGAACTTATCTAGATGTGTTGTGAGAACTTTGAACCCGCAAGTGTTTCACTACAGTTTATAACGCAGAGCCGTGAAAATAAAAAAAATCTTATTTTTCCCACAAAAATGATTTTTAGCCCCCCCAATTTTTATTTTCCCAAGGATAACAAGAGAACTTGGACCCCAAAAGTTGTTGTCCAATTCGTCCCGAGTACGCTGATACCCCATATGTTGGGGTAAACCCCTGTTTGGGCGCACCAGAGAGCTCAGAAGGGAAGAAGCACTGTTTTACTTTTTCAACGCAGAATTGGCTGGAATTGAGATCGGACGCCATGTCGCGTTTGGAGAGCCCCTGATGTGCCTGAACAGTGGAAACTCCCCAATTCTACCTGAAACCCTAATCCAACAACACCCCTAACCCTAATCCCAACGGTAACCCTAACCCTGACACACCCCTAATTCTAATCCCAACCCTAATCCCAACCGTAAATGTAATCCAAACCCTAACCCTAACTTTAGCCCCAACCCTAGCCCTAACCCTAGCCCCAACCCTAGCCCCAACCCTAGCCCTAACCCTAGCCCTAACCCTAGCCCTAACCCTAGCCCCAACCCTAGCCCTAACCCTAGCCCTAACCCTAGCCCTAACCCTAACCCTAACCCTAGCCCTAGCCCTAACCCTAGCCCTAACGGGAAAATGGAAATAAATAAATTTTTTTAATTTTATTATTTTTCCCTGACTAAGGGGGTGATGAAGGGGGGTTTGATTTACTTTTATAGCGTTTTTTTATATCGGATTTTTATGATTGGCAGCTGTCACACACTAAAAGACGCTTTTTTATAGCAAAAAAGTTTTTGCGTCTCCACATTTTGAGACCTATAATTTTTCCATATTTTGGTCCACAGAGTCATCTGAGGTCTTGTTTTTTTGCGGGATGAGTTGATGTTTTTATTGGTAACATTTTCGGACACGTGACAGTTTTTGATCACTTTTTATTCCGATTTTTGTGAGGCAGAATGACCAAAAACCAGCTATTCATGAATTTCTTTTGAGGGAGGTGTTTATACCGTTCTACGTTTGGTAAAAATGATAAAGCAGTTTTATTCTTTGGGTCAGTACGATTACAGCAATATCTCATTTATATCTTTTTTTTATGTTTTGGCGCTTTCATACGATAAAAGCTATTTTATAGAAAAAATAATTATTTTGGCATCGCTTTATTTTGAGGACTATAACTTTTTTATTTTTTGCTTATGATGCTGTATGGCGGCTCGTTTTTTTGCGGGACAAGATGATGGTTTCAGCGGTACCATGGTTATTTATATCCGTCTTTTTGATCGTGTGTTATTCCACTTTCTGTTTGGCGGTATGATAGTAAAGCGTTGTTTTTTGGCTTGTTTTTTTTTTTTCTTACGGTGTTCACTGAAGGGGTTAACTAGTGGGACAGTTTTATAGGTTGGGTCGTTATGGACGCGGCGATACTAAATATGTGTACTTTTATTGTTTTTTTTGTTTGTTTTTTTTAGATAAAGAAATGTATTTATGGGAATAATATATTTTTTTTAAATTTATTTATTTAGGAATTATTTTTTTTTTTTTACACATGTGGAAATTTTTTTTTTTACTTTGTCCCAGGGGGGGACATCACCGATCGCCGATCTGACAGTTTGCATAGCACTCTGTAAGATCGGCGATCTCACTCACATCGCTGCAGGCTTAGCCTGGCTTACCAGCGCCTGCAGTCGACCCGGAAGTACTCCCTGCAGGACCCGGATGCAGCCCCGCGGCCATTTTGGATTCGGGGACTGCAGGGAGAAGACGCTCGGTACAAGGTGAGTACATCACCTTGTACCGGTCGTCTCAGGGAAGCCCTCAGGGAACCCCCTCCCTGCGCGATGCTTCCCTGTACCACCGGCACACCGCGATCATGTTTGATCGCGGTGTGCCAGGGGTTAATGTGCCGGGAGCGGTCCGTGACCGCTCCTGGCACATAGTGCCGGATGTCAGCTGCGATAGTCAGATGACACTCGGCCGTGCTCCCCCCGTGAGCGCGGCTTATCGCTATGACGTACTATCCCGTCGGTGGGAATTAAAGCCCACCCCACCTCGACGGGATAGTACGTCATATGGGATTAAGGGGTTATGAATCCCAGTGCATGCTTGAATTTTCAAACAAAACTTTGTTTCTCCATGTGGAGAGTGACATGATAAGCATGTCGAGGTGAGGAGACTTAAAGCCGCAATGCTCCTCTGGGAAATATGCAAATTGTGTCTTCAGAGGAAGAAGACTAGAACTCTAGTGCCACCTATTGGAAGTAGCAATCCTAACAGTCAATGTCGACTCTTTAATGAGCCTTGTCACATGACAGTGTCTGCAAATTGAGATTCTGGTTTGGCTATTGTCCTAAGTCATGTGACAAGGCTCGTTAAAGGGTCGACATTGACTGTTAGGATTGCTACTTCCAATAGGTGGCACTAGAGTTCTAGTCTTCTTCCTCTCTGAAGAGACAATTTGCAAACAAAACATCATAAGTAAAAAAAAGAGACAGGAAGTTAGAGATGGAATGGTAGGGATGTTTAACCTTTGTCCGGCTGAGTAGGTACAATTGTAACTATTCCGTTTTAAAATTGCAATAACTTTTTTTTTCAAAAAGCCGTAGAGGGCTGAAATTTCGTGACATCTCTGCAGTTTTGGTCCAGAATATATTGGCCAAATTTCAATAAAATAAATATGAAGGTACAATTTTACCTCTGCAGCCTGTTAACGTTGTAAAATTGTGCAGCCTGACGAAGGTTAAATGAAGAACATTACAAAAGTGATTACATTATTAAATTAAAGGAACGTTATTATTACATTCACCTTAGGTTTCAGACGACTCCTTTTAGAGTGGTTTTATGATTTCATTCTCCTAACAATCTGACAGCACACGTTAGCGAAGACCTATCACTTGTCATAAATGTGTATGTGCAGTAACACTCCTTTAAAACATTCTCTGTAAGCAAGATGTCTGATAGTTCTCACCTCACTACAGCAGAGCATCTGCTCCGAAATCTGGCTGGGACCTGTATAGAATATAGAAGGATTTTCATCTTTTGCCAGGGATTGACTCAAGAAACCCTTGCCTATGCTCCATTCTCTCTCTCAAGAAATGAGATTGAAACAACTTAAAAGGGGTTTTCAACTGTCAAGAAAGTGGACGCCAAACACCCTAAAATACCTAAATAACAAATACAGCTGTTACTCACCCTCCCTGGATCCAGCAACGGCCAATCACTGAGCTCAGTGGCTCATGCCATCTACCTCGGAAAACTATTGTTCTTTTTTTCTTGTTTTCTTGGAAGCCCACAGCAGCCTTCTTCCCATTTCTGAGACCCAGAGTAATCTAGTCTTTGTTTCTTCTTCTACTATACAGAATTATGATGTAAACGTGCATTATGATCACTATGAACATGTGATATAACCTGACAATTTATAAACAAATTTGTTTTTTATATCCTGTAGGCAGAAGATGCGAAAATTGGATCAACAGTTGGAGCAGGACTTTTTGCAGCGATAATTGGAGCGGCTATAATTATTGGAAAACTTTTTCGTTAAAATTTGTGAAATGCCTGGACTTCGGAGAGGCTCAACTTCAGAACATTCCAAACCTTGTAATTCAATGTCCTGTATCAAAACATGGCAGAAACAATGGTTGTTCTACAAAGCTAAACAAAAATAAATGAACTCCAATATATTTGTTTTTACTGACATAACTGTAAAATTGTAATTACCAGTGGAAGAAATAGTCAGAATACTTCTATATACCTTGTGACATAGATTTTGAGTCCCATCAAGTTTTGCATTCCTCAGAATGGAGGTCACAGAAAATGCAAATGAAGCTGTGAACCCAGAGGTGTATCTTGGTTTTCTGGCCCCCGGAGTAAGAATTAAATTTGGTGCCCTCCACCCCCTCCAAGCACATACAGTTGTGTGAAAAAGTGTTACCCACTTCCTGATTTCCTATTCTTTTACATGTTTGTCACACTTAAATGTTTCAGATCACCAAACAAATTTAAATATTAGCCAGAGAGAACACACATAAAGGGAAAATGCAGTTCGTAAATGAAGATCTTTATTATTAAGGTAAAAAGTAATCGAAAACTACAGGGCCCTGTGTGAAAAAGTGATTGACCCCTAAACCTAATAACAGGTTGGACCACCCTTAGCAGCAATAACTGCAATCAAGCATTTGCGATTACTGGCAATGAGTCTTTTACAACGCTTTGGAGGAATTTAGACCCTCTCATCCTTGCAGGATTGTTGTAATTCAGCCACATTGGAGATTATCTGACCATGAACTGCTTTTTTAAGGTCATGCCACAGCAGCATCTCAATCGGATTAAAGTCAGGACTTTGACTAGGCCACTCCAAAGTCTTAATTTTATTTTTCTTAAGCCATTCAGAAGTGGACTTGCTGGTGTGTTTTGGATCATTGTCCTACTGTATAACCCAAGTGCGCTTCAGCTTGAGGTAATGAACAACGGCCAGACATTTTCCTTCAGGATTTTTTGGTAGACAGCAAAATTCATGGTTCCATTTCCCATGGCAAGTCTTTCAGATCCTAAGGCAGCAAAACAGCCCCAGACCATCACACTACCACCACCTTATTATAATGTTGGTATGATGTTCCTTTTCTGAAATGCTGTGTTACTTTCTACGCCAGATGTAATGGTACATACACTTTAAAAAACTTCAACTTTTGTCTTGTCAATCCACAGAGTATTTTCCCAAACGTCTTGAGGGTGATCAAGATGATTTCTGGCAAAACTGAGATGAGCCTTTTTGTTCTTATTGCTTAGCAGTGGTTTTCTTCTGGGAACTCTGCTATACAGGCCATTTTTCCCAGTCTCTTTCTTATGGTGGAATCATGAACACTGACCTTAACTGATGAAAGTGAAGCCTGCAGTTCTTTGGATGTTGTTTTGGGACCTTTTGGGTGAGTCGTTGCTGCGCTCTTGGTGTACTTTTGGTCGGCCGGTCACTCCTGGGAGAGTTCACCACTGTTCCATGTTTTCGGCACTTGTGGTTAATGGCTCTCACTGTAGTTCGATGGAGTCCCAAAGCTTTAGAAATGGCTTTATTAAGTTTTCCAGACTTTTAGATCTCAATTACTTTGTTTCTTATTTCTTTCAGAATTTCTTTGGATCGCAGCATGATATTTAGCTTTTGAGGAACGTTTGGTCTAATTCACTTTGTCAGGAGGGTCCTATTTAAGTAATTTCTTGATTGCGAACAGGTGTGGCCTTGGTGTGGCTAGGGAATTTGAGCACAGCTTTGTATGTGATAAACCACAGTTAATTTATGTTTTAAGGGGAGAGGTCAATAACTTTTTCACAAAGGGCCCTGCAGGTTTGGATTTCTTTTTCTCTTAATAATAAAGACCTTCATTTAAAAAACTGCATTTTGTGTTTTCTTGTGTTATCTTTTTCTAATATTTAAATATCACGGATGTGTCAGAGGCTGCAGACCGTTACAATGCATCTGTCTGCAGAAGGTCTCAGCAGTTTGCTTTGCAGACTCGTGGCCACTTCCCCTGGCTCTGATGGTGCCACCTGGATCTGGGTGTTTATAACTCCCAACTTCCTGTTGGGAGTTGCGGGTGATATTTACCATTTGCATTTCCCTGTTGAGGCTTGGAGCTGCAGCAGTTGGCTAGCATCCTCCTTGGAGTTTGAAGGACGATGGTGTTTCTCTCTGAGTCTACTCAAGCCAAGCTTCCCCTTGTTTTGTGCATCCTAGCTGTCTTTAATGTTAGTGGGGTTCGACCAATGCTTACCCCTCCCTTCCCTAAGAAGGGCTTACCACTAGGGTCTGACAGGGACTAGGTATCCTGCTTGGCGATAGGTGCGGAACCTATTTATGGTCTCTTAGGACAGACAGGGTGACCTTAGATCTGCCTAAGGGTCTCCACTCCCTGCTTCCCTAGCGTTGGGCCCCTCTTCTTCTTATCCCTTTGTGTCGCACTTAGTCTGTCCTACACTGTGCGTGACATTAAATTTGTTTGGTGATATGAAACATTTAAGTGTGACAAACATGCAAAAGAATAGGAATCAAGAAGGGGGCAAACACTTTTTCACACAACTGTATGCCTTTTGCACACTTAGTCATATGCCGATGAGTTTCTCTTCCTAATGCTATCAATGTTCAGTGAAAAACTGAGAGAAGCAGAAAGAGAAGCTGGTTGTCACATGACCATAAGATTGAAAATCTCATGTGAGTGAAGTGGTCATGTGATGACTGCTGGAACAAGCAAGCAAAGCTGAATCCTGACAGTGTGTATATTGGCATGCTAAAAGGCTTCATTTTATAATTAAAGGGTGCGTCCAGGTTTGAGATGAAAGTCTACAGTCACTATAGGTGACAGCAGACTTCTGAATTCTCGCAGAGCATGCACTGCACTGCAGATTCTCCCTTGCACAAGTTTATGATTTGTATACTTCTGGCCACATTTTAACTAGACTTGTCCGGCCTAGCTCAATCCATTTTCATTGAGTGAGGCCACGCATGTCTAGTCGATTCGTGATTGTATGTATGCAAATCGCCGATATCAGAGAATCCTGAAAGAGTGCAGTGTGCACTGTGAGAATTCAGATGCCTGCAGTCACATATAATGACTGCAAACTCATCATAAACTTGGACGACCCCATTAATGCTCCTAATATAAATAAAAATATGAAAATTAGTATCACAAAAAAAAAAACATTTACATCCAGGTATCTGATAGATGTTGTTGCCTCAGGAGTTGTTATCTTTCTTTTCTTCTTTATCTTGTCCAGATGACATGAGTTTTTTTTTCATCTACAGCTTGTCTCTGCAGACTTTTATCTTCTCTAGTCTTCTGCAGCACATTACTACACGATGCCCTTAAAGATAACAATGTTATTATAATGTTCCTGGATAAAAATATCTGCCCTACGCTGAGCCCCAAACTAAATAATTGCTGCTCACTATATTCCTTGCACAAAATATGACTTACACACTGTCCCTCTTATGGTATATCCCTGCACTCTGCCCTCTCTTTTCCATACTGGGCCCCCTCTTCACACTCTCCTGTCACATCCCCTCGCTCCTGTGTCTGTATACATTTTCCCTTCGCTTCTCATACTGTGTCTGCACCCATCCCCCATACTGCTTCCTCATACATCCCCTCCATTTCCCCTCTTGTTCCTCATATTGTGTCTTCAAATTTCTCCCGCTCCCCATATTGTGTTTACACCTGTCCCTTCGTTGCTCCCCAAACTTATGTCCTCAAATCATCCCCGTTATACTAAATCATCTCCACACACACAGTAAATCTCCCCCACACCACACACAGTAAATCTCCCCCAGCCCTTTTACACTAAATCTCCCCTCCCACACAGTAAATACCCCCACACAATCCAGTACATTCCCCTCCCATTACATGCAGTCTTTGGTGACTTCAGCTCCACTAGTGTGGACCATTTACTACCAATGTGCGCCTCTGATGTCTCTCTGACCCAACGTTCGGAGCTTCTATTGTACTTGCGTCTGAAAGCTCACTGGGAGCCAGCACACTGCGGATTTTCTAAGCCTCCTGTCAGCTATACTGCGCCCCCCCCTACCGGCTGCACCCGAGGCACATGCCACTGCTACCCCCATTAGATGCGCCTGTGTCAGCCAAAAACTGTATCTCCCTTCTCTATTCATCTAAGAACATAACACAAAACTCATTAAAAGGAGTTGTCTGTTCTGAAATAAAATTCTACAGTCACTATGTGTTAGGAGTCAAGTTTCCTCTGCTGCACAGGGGGAATCTCGATCCGTGTCTGCTGTGGTCTCCCATTCGGTATCGGCCACAGTGGGCTCTGCTCAGCGGAGATGTCGCTCCCAGCGTCTCGCTGGGGCTGATTCAGTGCATAGGGTTACTACTGCCTTTTCTGGCTTTCCTATAGTACCCTGCACTGATCTGCGGCGAGCGAGCCTCTCTGGGACTAAGTCCTTGTTTACTCACACTGAGCATGCCCAGGGCAGGGTCTCCCATTGGAGGTCGAGGGCCACATGTTCGGTCACATGCTCAGGTGCTGCAGTACATTCCATTGGTCCTTCTGGAAGGTCCTGAAAGGGCAAAACATGCTCAGGTACTGCAGCACTTTCCATTGGTCCTTCCGGAAGGTCCTGAAAGGGCAAAAACTTCAGTAGCAGCTTCCTGTGCTGCAACTATATAAACTGCGCATGACCGCACGGCCATGCGCTAGTATCGTCTTATGCTATATGCTTTGCGCCAATGTGGTCATGTGTTTGAATGTGTTCAGGGACCCGGCTGAAATAAGCCCCTAGAATGCTGGCATCTCCGGCGAGGAGTTTTGTATGCATGCATGACCACTCACTGCTCACATCTGGGTAGTTGGCCTGTGCCTCTGTGAAAGTCTAACAGGGCACAGAGCTTTCCTCTCGCGGTTACTCTGTGAAGCTAACAGAGTTGGTATATACCACCATATAGAGCCGCCATTATTTAGCAGCAGGTGCTTTCCTGCACGGTGGATCCCGGGTTGCGAACGCACCAATTCCATTTAATAAATTATATATTTGGTGCGTTCCGCCAACCCTAACAGTATACTAGCGCCAGGATCTGGCTAAGTAATGGCGGATGAACAGCGATTGCAGGGGTACATCCAGCTGCTGGAGGGCCGGTTGGCGTCTCTTGAGCGTGCAACCTCGGCGGTGGATGTTACTGCAATAGCTGTTCAGGCTGCTAGCGTGGCTGCAGCAGCTTTACCCACTGCCACCTCTGTTCCGACCCTATCTCACTTTCCTTTCCCTGAGAGATACTCTGGGGACAGTAAGTCCTGTAGGGGTTTCGTGAGCCAATGTGGTATACACCTCGAGCTTCTGGCTGCACGTTTCCCTACTGAGCGGGCAAAGGTGGGATTCATAATCTCTCTCCTGTCGGACAGAGCGTTGGAGTGGGCTACGCCGCTGTGGGAGCGCAACGATCATGTGGTGCGGAGTGTTCCTAGGTTTCTGGACACTCTAAAACAGGTCTTTTTAGGACCTCAAGTCACCCATGATACAGCGCTCCAACTGCTGGCTTTGACTCAGGGTTCAACCATGGTCAGCCATTTTGCTGTTCACTTCCGGACATTAGCGTCTGAGTTGGAATGGCCAGATAAAACCCTCATTCCCGTATTTTGGAGGGGGCTGGCTGACCATGTGAAGGACGCTTTGGCCACTAGGGAGATTCCCGCCACACTGGAGGAGCTCATAGCCGTATCTACTCGTATTGACCTCCGTTTTAACGAGCGGAGGTTGGAGCGAGCCCAGTGTAGGCAGAGGTTTCGGCTGGCTCCCACCTTCGCCAAACCTTTGGAATCTCCAGTCCAGGCATCCGAGTCACATGAGGCCTTAGAGGTGACACGAGCGGGATCCAAGTCTCAGTCTGCCCGTGCACATAAAGTTCGTCATGTTTGCCAGCAGTCAGGACACCTTGCCTCCAAGGGTCCTCAGCGGTCGGGGAAACGTCAGCGTCTAGTGGCAGTTGGAGGAGGTACACTAGACACGGCGACGTTTGCCTCAAAGTTGTCCTTCAAGGGGACAATTACCATAGGCCCATCCACTCTTATGGTCGAGCTGTGCGTGGATTCTGGGGCAGAGGGTAACTTTATGTCTTCCGCTTTTGCCCAGCGTCACGCAATACCCTTGGTGATGCTCGCCAAGCCGGTAACCGTTCGAGTGGTAAATGGGTCAACACTACCTTCACAGATTACCCACCAAACCATTCCTTTCACGCTATCTGTGTCTCCATCACATCAGGAGATAATCTCCATATTAGTCATTCCTGAGGGAATTGATGAGGTCCTGTTGGGGATACCATGGCTTCGCTACCATTCTCCTCATATTGAGTGGTCCTCTGGGAGAATTTTGGGTTGGAGTAAATCTTGCGAGGGTAGATGTCTGAGGGAGTGCGTTCAGGTTGCTACTATACAGGTACCCGCAGATCTTTCCTCTCTCCCCAAGCACTATTGGCCCTATGCAGACGTGTTCTCCAAAAGAGCTGCGGAGACCCTTCCGCCTCACCGCCCCTATGACTGTCCTATTGACCTCTTGCCTGGTGCTGAGCCTCCCCGGGGTCGAGTCTATCCGTTATCTCTCCCGGAGACAGAGGCAATGTCCCAGTACATCCAGGAGAATCTGGCAAGAGGATTCATTAAGAAGTCAGTGTCACCGGCAGGGGCAGGGTTCTTCTTCGTACAGAAGAAGACTGGAGACTTACGTCCATGCATAGACTACAGGGGTCTTAACGCCATCACCGTTAAGAACAAGTACCCACTACCCCTGATATCTGAGCTGTTTGATAGGCTACGGGGAGCGAGGGTATTTACAAAGTTAGATCTGCGGGGTGCTTACAACCTGATTCGCATCCGTGAGGGGGATGAATGGAAGACGGCTTTTAACACCAGGGATGGGCACTATGAATATCTGGTGATGCCCTTCGGGCTCTGTAATGCCCCAGCCGTTTTCCAAGACTTTGTGAACGACATCTTCCGGGATATGCTCACCACCTCGGTCGTAGTCTATCTGGATGATATTCTCATCTTCTCTCCAGATATTGACTCCCATCGGAGAGATGTTCGCAAAGTCTTCGACCTCTTACGGGCAAACTCCCTCTACGCCAAGTTGGAGAAGTGTGTGTTTGAGCAGGAGTCCTTGCCTTTCCTTGGTTATATCATCTCTGCCCAGGGTTTGGCTATGGATCCTGCCAAGCTACAGGCTGTAATGGACTGGCAGGAACCCCATTCTCTTAAAGCGGTGCAGCGCTTTATGGGGTTCATTAATTACTATCGCCAGTTCATTCCACACTTCTCAACTTTGGTAGCTCCCTTGATTGCCCTCACCAAGAAGGGAGCAAATCCCAAGTTGTGGTCAGAGGAGGTCTCCAAAGCCTTTCTCTCGATCAAGTCACACTTCGCTAGCGCTCCCATCCTACATCGCCCCGATGTTGATAAGCCATTTATCTTGGAGGTGGATGCCTCATCCCATCCGTTGGTGCTGGAGCAGTCCTTTTCCAAAAGGATGCTCAAGGTCGGAAGCATCCTTGCTTCTTCTTCTCCAAGACCTTCACACCAGCGTAGAGGAATTATTCCATCGGGGACAGGGAGTTGCTGGCCATGAAGTTGGCTTTTTCAGAGTGGAGACATCTCTTGAAGGGAGCTCGCTTTCCCTTCCAAGTCTTCACTGACCACAAGAACTTGGTGTATCTGCAAACGGCCCAGCGGCTGAATTCTCGCCAGGCTAAATGGTCCCTGTTCTTCTCCCGGTTCCATTTTACTCTCCATTTCCTCTCCAGGGAGAAGAACGTTCGTGCTGACGCTCTCTCCCGCTCCGTGGTGTCATCGGAGGAGGAGGAGCCTCGGCTTATTGTCCCTTCTGAGAGCCTGAGAACTGTAGCTCCGGTTTCGCTAGAGTCTGTGCCCCCGGGCAAGACTTTCGTACCAGCTAACTTGCGACCGGAGGTTCTCTCTTGGGCTCACTCCTCCAGAGTGGGTGGGCATTTTGGGACCAAGAGGACATCTGAGCTTCTGGCGAGAACATACTGGTGGCCGCATATGGCCCGAGATGTCAAGGACTATATTCAGGCGTGCGTTTCTTGTGCCCAGAATCGGTCTCCTCGGCAACAGCCTGCTGGGTTGCTTTACCCTCTACCGGTGGCAGACAGGCCCTGGGAGATGGTCGGGATGGACTTTGTGGTGGGTCTACCCAAGTCGCGTGGCTGCTCCATTATTTGGGTTGTCACCGACCATTTCTCCAAGATGGTGCATTTGGTGCCGCTTCCTCGGTTACCCTCAGCACGGGCCTTGGCGGTGTTGTTCATTAAACACGTTTTCCGTTTGCATGGTATGCCTGATAAGATTGTCAGCGATCGGGGTCCCCAGTTCGCATCTCGGTTTTGGAGAGAGCTCTGCCGTTTACTCAGCATAGAGTTAAACCTCTCCTCTGCATACCATCCCGAGACGAATGGGTTGGTGGAGAGAACCAACCAGACTCTGGTGACATATTTCGTCTCTGCTAGGCAGGATGACTGGGCATCTTTGCTACCTTGGGCGGAATTTGCCCTGAACAACGCCGTAGCCGATTCCACTGGTCAAACTCCTTTTCTCCTTAATTACGGCCAGCATCCGCGTGTCCCTGTGCCCATGCCCGTGTCATCCACCGATTCTAGGGTGGCAGACTGGGCGGTGGAGGCACGTGACATCTGGGACCGCACACAGGATGCCATCCGGGCCTCCAAGGAGAGAATGAGGGTTTCGGCTGATACACACCGGCGCCCCGCTCCGGTCTTTGCTCCTGGCGACTTAGTGTGGCTCTCCGCCCGTAACATCAGGCTGCGAGTTGAGTCCACTAAGTTTGCTCCTCGCTACATTGGCCCGTTTAAGGTTCTGGAACAGGTCAACCCTGTGGTCTACCGTTTGGCTATTCCTCCACGCCTTGGTATCAACGATACTTTCCACGTTTCCCTCTTAAAGCCCGTTCATTTGTCCCGGTTTTCCGAGTCATCTGCTGGGACATCAGGTTCATCCACGGATGAGTTTGAGGTGAATGCTATTGTGGGGTGCAAGGTGGTACGTGGCAAGAAATTTTATCTGGTGGACTGGAAGGGTCACGGCCCAGATGATAGAACCTGGGAGCCTGTGGAGCACATTCGGGCTCCGCTGCTTATCGCAGCTTTTGAGCGTAGTGAGGCTCAGGGAGGGGGGGGGGGGGCCCTAGGAGGGGGGGTAATGTTAGGAGTCAAGTTTCCTCTGCTGCACAGGGGGAATCTCGATCCGTGTCTGCTGCGGTCTCCCATTCGGTATCGGCCGCAGTGGGCTCTGCTCAGCGGAGACGTCGCTCCCAGCATCTCGCTGGGGCTGACTCGGTGCATAGGGTCACTACTGCCTTTTCTGGCTTTCCTATAGTACCCTGCACTGATCTGCGGCGAGCGAGCCTCTCTGGGACTAAGTCCTTGTTTACTCACACTGAGCATGCCCATGGCAGGGTCTCCCATTGGAGGTCGAGGGCCACATGTTCGGTCACATGCTCAGGTGCTGCAGTACATTCCATTGGTCCTTCTGGAAGGTCCTGAAAGGGCAAAACATGCTCAGGTACTGCAGCACTTTCCATTGGTCCTTCTGGAAGGTCCTGAAAGGGCAAAAACTTCAGTAGCAGCTTCCTGTGCTGCAACTATATAAACTGCGCATGACCGCACGGCCATGCGCTAGTATCGTCTTATGCTATATGCTTTGCGCCAATGTGGTCATGTGTTTGAATGTGTTCAGGGACCCGGCTGAAATAAGCCCCTAGAATGCTGGCACCTCCGGCGAGGAGATTGTGTTTAAGTGTGCTTAGGGACCCGGCTGAAATAAGCCCCTAGAATGCTGGCATCTCCGGCGAGGAGTTTTGTATGCATGCATGACCACTCACTGCTCACATCTGGGTAGTTGGCCTGTGCCTCTGTGAAAGTCTAACAGGGCACAGAGCTTTCCTCTCGCGGTTACTCTGTGAAGCTAACAGAGTTGGTATATACCGCCATATAGAGCCGCCATTATTTAGCAGCAGGTGCTTTCCTGCACGGTGGATCCCGGGTTGCGAACGCACCAATTCCATTTAATAAATTATATATTTGGTGCGTTCCGCCAACCCTAACAGTATACTAGCGCCAGGATCTGGCTAAGTAATGGCGGATGAACAGCGATAGACAGTGAAACATTTCATACATTTATGTGTACCACCATAAACATTGGGCATGGCCATCATCCAGCTGAGTGTGGTTCAGGCACTAAAAACAAAACCACTATATGCAGTGGGGCAAAAAAGTATTTAGTCAGTCAGCAATAATGCAAGTTCCACCACTTAAAAAGATGAGGCGTCTGTAATTTACATCATAGGTAGACCTCAACTATGGGAGACAAACTGAGAAACTTGCCACACACTGTTGTTGGTATGTTGGCCCATTCCTCCATGTAGATCTCCTCTAGAGCAGTGATGTTTTTGGCTTTTCGCTTGGCAACACGGACTTTCAACTCCCTCCAAAGGTTTTCTATTGTGTTGAGATCTGGAGACTGGCTAGGCCACTCCAGGACCTTGAAATGCTTCTTACGAAGCAACTCCTTAGTTGCCCTGGCGGTGTGCTTTGGATCATTGTCATGTTGAAAGACCCAGCCACGTTTCATCTTCAATGCCCTTGCTGATGGAAGGAGGTTTGCACTCAAAATCTCATGATACATGGCCCCATTCATTCTTTCATGTACCCGGATCAGTCGTCCTGGCCCCTTTGCAGAGAAACAGCCCCAAAGCATGATGTTTCCACCACCATGCTTTACAGTAGGTATGGTGTTTGATGGATGCAACTCAGTATTCTTTTTCCTCCAAACACGGTTGTGTTTCTACCAAACAGTTCCAGTTTGGTTTCATCAGACCATAGGACATTCTCCCAAAACTCCTCTGGATCATCCAAATGCTCTCTAGCAAACTTCAGACGGGCCCGGACATGTACTGGCTTAAGCAGTGGGACACGTCTGGCACTGCAGGATCTGAGTCCATGGTGGCGTAGTGTGTTACTTATGGTAGGCCTTGTTACATTGGTCCCAGCTCTCTGCAGTTCATTCACTAGGTCCCCCCGCGTGGTTCTGGGATTTTTGCTCACCATTCTTGTGATCATTCTGACCCCACGGGGTGGGATTTTGCGAGGAGCCCCAGATCGAGGGAGATTATCAGTGGTCTTGTATGTCTTCCATTTTCTAATTATTACTCCCACTGTTGATTTCTTCACTCCAAGCTGGTTGGCTATTGCAGATTCAGTCTTCCCAGCCTGGTGCAGGGCTACAATTTTGTTTCTGGTGTCCTTTGACAGCTCTTTGGTCTTCACCATAGTGGAGTTTGGAGTCAGACTGTTTGAGGGTGTGCACAGGTGTCTTTTTATACTGATAACAAGTTTAAACAGGTGCCATTACTACAGGTAATGAGTGGAGGAAAGAGGAGACTCTTAAAGAAGAAGTTACAGGTCTGTGAGAGCCAGAAATCTTGATTGTTTGTTTCTGACCAAATACTTATTTTCCACCATAATATGCAAATAAAATGTTAAAAAAACAGACAATGTGATTTTCTGGATTTTTTTTTCTCAGTTTGTCTCCCATAGTTGAGGTCTACCTATGATGTAAATTACAGACGCCTCTCATCTTTTTAAGTGGTGGAACTTGCACTATTGCTGACTGACTAAATACTTTTTTGCCCCACTGTATGGACCCAGTGTAAACAGATAAGTTATAGTAAGCATTAAACGCTGGAAATAATAAAACCTGGGGTAACTGTGTAACCTTATTCCTCATAAAGTGATAGCAAAAAGATCTGCACTTCGGTGTCTGAAAAAAATGAATGAGGCCGAGAATAGCTACTGCAATAAATGCTGAACTTCTTTTGTGCCTTTCAAGATGAAATACGATTCACATTGGACAATACCACAGTGATTAGCACAAAGAAAAAAGCAAGAAAGACTGAAAGGGATAATCCAGTTTGATATAAAAATGTAACATTACCTGCGGAAAGCATTATAAAGTTACTGGGTCTTATCTTTTAACACATTTAGGAGGCCGTAATGGCACAGTGAATATAACACACAAAAAAACGCAGAGTGGGACTAACGTGGTCTTTCTCCTAACATTTTAAGGAGGCCGTAATGACACAGTGAATGTAAAAATCATAGAGTAGGACTGCCCCATGAGATTGCCATGACGTGGTGGGGTGGCTCAAAGAATTGATCAATTGTTTGCTAAATGTCTCATTTTGATATACAGTCAGAAATTAATATGTGCATGTGCACTTTTTGTATTGTGTTCTGACCACAAGCATCGCTGGCTTCTCCCCTTTTGTTTTCACTTTAAGGCATACCATGATTGCTAAGGCTACTCTCACATTAGCGTTGTTTGCTGTACGTTGCAATGCGTTGTTTTGGAGAAAAACCGCATCCTGCAAAGTTGCCCGCAGGATGCGATTTTTCTCCATAGACTTTCATTTGCAACGTATTGCCACACGTCTCATCTGTCGTGCGACGGATGCGTCGTGTTTTGGCGGACCGTCAGCACAAAAAAAGTTACATGCAACGGTTTTTTTGTGCGTCGAGCCCGCCATTTCCAACCGCGCATGCGCGGCCGGAATTCCACCCCTGCATGCGCGGCCGGAATTCCGCCCCCTCCTCCCCAGACCTTACAATGGGGCAGCGGATGCGTTGTAAAACTGCATCCGCTGCCCCCTTTGTTCTTTTTTTTCGCAGTTTGCGTCGGTACGTCGGGCCGACGCAAGTGTGAAAGTAGCCTAAGACACTTATGGTTAGGGATGTTGACATCATTCATATGGGAATCAGAGGGGTAACTATAAGAGACTTCTTGCTCAGAGAGAGACTAAATGGATCTTGATCTTGGATACCATGGCCCCCAAGGGTCTAAATGAATCCTAAGTTTCGCCTCATTCTTATAAACAGTGATCATTGATATTTTTTTAATTTGTGATTTATTGTTCGCCTGCTCCTATTCTGTAACCCTTAATACTGGATTTTTTTTATCCTTGTTTTTAATTGTGCTTATTTTATTCTGTTTTTTTGTTTTGTTTAGAGCCATTAGTGATTTATGGAATGGACAGGTTCCTTCTCTTGCCCTATTGCAGCGCCCCAGAGACCTGGTCGTTGCAGTATGTCGCTCTGCCACTAAGGGGAGTGATGGTACGTCTGATGGCACTAAAGGAGTTCACCTGACCAGGTATCACAGTCACACACTACATTTCACACTCCGGCCACCAGGGGGAGCAAAAGGTTCTATTTACTAGGCCACTCCTCACACTTTGGTAAAACTGGGGGTTGGATAGGAAGTGAGTCAGAAGCTGGCTGGGTTTTGTCCATGCAACATCCTGTGGCAGGGGGTGTTGCGGGGAAGATTCAGAGGGGTCCCTGTTGGGCGTGGGAACCTAGCAGTGACTTAGCGACAAGGACAGATCGTTACAGAACCGCGCCTGCACTACCTTGCGGCTGTATCTAAAGAAAGGACACAAAGCGAAGTATATTGTGGAGAAGTGAGAAATGAGATCAAAGCACAAAGGAGAGCCAGTAGGAGTCGTGCCCCGATGTCGGCAACATCCTACTGAGGCGCGTAGCCGGTGGCCAGAACGCTGAGGAAGTAACTGACTCCAAGCATTACTTCAAACAGAGGCAGGACAGTTGATTATAGGTTGGCTGTCTAACATACATCACCTAAGAAGACATAGGGGGCAAGCGTGGAGAGGGGCGTCTCTAGGGTCCCAGAATAGCTCCAAGCCTTCCTGTCAAATGGGTGCATCCTAGCCATAAAAAACTGGGGCACGAAGCAGAACACCAGAATAGAAACGACAGTTGTGAGGACTATCCCGAATGCTCAGCAGGGAAGGACTGCAACACACAGGCGCTAGTGGTAGGCACTGATTTCCACCTGCAAAGGGAACTCTGGATGTGCCTTCGGACCGGCTGGTCTCAGACAGCCCTGTTAACAGTGCTCCGGATTGAGGATCCTGAAGTCACCAGTAAAGAGGTAAAGAGACTGCAACCCTGTGTCCTCGTTATTAACTGTGCCTCAAACCATTGCCACCTACACCACTGGGAAGCCCTGGGGATCTACTTCACCTGTGGGAAGGTATACCATCTAGCTGCTATCACATCACCCCAGCGGACCCCAAGCAGCGTCGGTCACCCTGACCGAATACTACAGGTGGCGTCACGAACCCTTGACAAACTACCATCAACCCTTTCATTGGACGGCCCTTAGCAGGGTCACGGACCGGGTCCAGCCACCGTAGCAACCCCAGAACTGAGACAGAGAGGACCATTACCGAGTAACCTGTGGCCCTGTGTCTGGGGGCGCTCCACTATCATCCATCATCTTTGCCAGCGAATCTCTTCTTTTTGTAGCACTGTTTGCACAAGATGATGGCCAGAATCCGATGACCTTGGGACGCGATTTCATACAATATTTTACACTGATTTTTGTTTGGATATGTTCTTTATTCATGCGCTCGTTATGGTGTGTGCTCCTATATGCTGCTTAATGATATGTTTACAATCCGGCTTTGTACTTTTTATATACTCACTATGTCCTTTTTGCAGCCGAGCTCATGCGGCACGCTGCTGCCCCTTGCGTCCCATGCAGGGCCGGGCGTCTTTATGCCTCCTGCGCATGCCCGGGGACTCTCATCTCCCCGCACCTGCGCAGTGATGCTTAATGTCCTGCGCTCTGTATGCTGGGACTGTTCGGGCGCACTGCGCATGGACCATGAGCGCCACTTGTCATTGGTAGATTTGGACTAGGTGACTGGACACGTGATTGGTTGTCATGGCTTTTTAAGGTCCTTTCCATATTTCCACATTACATCCGCGTGAGAAAGCGACCTCTAGTAATTAAAACACGCGGCAGGGGTTTTCACCATCCGACTTGGGTCCGTGCATACGTTAGCTGGTAAGCTTTGCCCCTATATACCTGTGTGATATCCCATTTTGGGAAAAATCTCTTTACTACTATAGTGCTTATATTTGTCCCTGGGCTATGCCTGCCAGTGTATATTTCTTATAGTGCATTCCTAATGTCATACCATGTAAACTTATGGGTTGCACTGATTTGTTACAACTATTGCACGTGACCCCATCTTTTGGTGTGTGTCTTGTTTAATTGTCATTTTTATTTTCTATAATATTTACTTGTTAATACTCTAATAAAATTAGTACTTTTTTACTTTATTGATTTGATACTCTTTTTCTTCCTCATATTTTTGTCTATACTTATGGAGTTAAAAATATCTTCTTTATGGTGGCTTACTACTTAGTAAAGCCGCCATTTGCATTGAGAATGCTGCTTGGTTTTTTTTTCTGTATATATTGCATTATCTTTGCCTAATATTTAAGTTTGTTTGGTGATCTGAAACATTTAAGAGTGAGAAACATGCAAAAGAATAGGAAATCAGGAAGGGAGCAAACACTTTTTCACACAACTATATCTGCTTGGAGGGGGTTGAGGGCACCAAACCTCCTGCCCCTGGTGCCAGAAAACCTAGATACACCTCTGGGCTCATAGCTTCCATTCCATTCCATTTTCTGTGATGTCCATTCTCAGTGCAGTACTTAATGGGACTCAAAGTCTATGACACAAGCTATATAGTAATATTCTGACCATTTCTTCCACTGGTAATTACGGTACAATTTTACAGTTATGTCAGTAAAAACAAATATATTGGAGTTCATTTATTTTTGTTTTGCTTTGTAGAACAACCATTGTATCGGCCATGTTTTGCTACAAGACATTGAATTAAAAGATTTGGAATGTTCTGAAGTTGAGTCTCTCTGACGTCCAGGCATTTCCCTAATTTGAACGAACAAGTCTTCCAAGAAACATAGCCGCTCCAAGTATCGCTGCAAGAAATCCTGCTCCAAGTGATGATCCAAATTGTGCATCTTCCACCTACAGGGTATAAAAACAAACATGTTTATACATTGTCAGGTTATATCACACTAGCTATTGAACCCGTTCTACGCCCGGGTGGCGAGCATTTATATTGGTATATGGTCTCCATCATGTGCTGCTGCCATCCTGCGCCCGTTCTGTCATGTGCTGCTGCCATCCTGCGCCCGTTCTGTCATGTGCTGCTGCCATCCTGCGCCCGTTCTGTCATGTGCTGCTGCCATCCTGCGCCCGTTCTGTCATGCGCTGCTGCCATCCTGCGCCCGTTCTGTCATGTGCTGCTCCCATCCTGCGCCCCCGTTCTGTCATGCGCTGCTGCCATCCTGCGCCCGTTCTGTCATGTGCTGCTCCCATCCTGCTGCCATCCTGCGCCCGTTATGTCATGCGCTGCTGCCATCCTGCGCCCGTTATGTCATGCGCTGCTGCCATCCTGCGCCCGTTCTGTCATGTGCTGCTGCCATCCTGCGCCCGTTCTGTCATGTGCTGCTGCCATCCTGCGCCTGTTCTGTCATGTGCTGCTGCCATCCTGCGCCTGTTCTGTCATGCGCTGCTGCCATCCTGCGCCCGTTCTGTCATGTGCTGCTGCCATCCTGCGCCCGTTCTGTCATGTGCTGCTCCCATCCTGCGCCCCCGTTCTGTCATGCGCTGCTGCCATCCTGCGCCCGTTCTGTCATGTGCTGCTGCCATCCTGCGCCCGTTCTGTCATGTGCTGCTCCCATCCTGCGCCCCCGTTCTGTCATGCGCTGCTGCCATCCTGCGCCCGTTCTGTCATGTGCTGCTCCCATCCTGCTGCCATCCTGCGCCCGTTCTGTCATGTGCTGCTCCCATCCTGCGCCCGTTCTGTCATGTGCTGCTGCCATCCTGCGCCCGTTCTGTCATGTGCTGCTCCCATCCTGCTGCCATCCTGCGCCCGTTATGTCATGCGCTGCTGCCATCCTGCGCCCGTTCTGTCATGTGCTGCTGCCATCCTGCGCCCATTCTGTCATGTGCTGCTGCCATCCTGCGCCCGTTCTGTCATGTGCTGCTGCCATCCTGCGCCCGTTCTGTCATGCGCTGCTGCCATCCTGCGCCCGTTCTGTCATGTGCTGCTGCCATCCTGCGCCCGTTCTGTCATGTGCTGCTCCCATCCTGCGCCACTATTGTATTATATGCCCCCGTATGATGCTGCCATATAAAAAAAAAAATACCATACTCACCTATCGTCCGTCTCCACTGCAGGTGTGTCTTCAAGAAAATGGCGCCGAAAAGCACAGACTGCGCAGGCGCCGATTCCGGCAGCAGGAATCGGCGCCTGCGCAGTCCGCGCTCTCCGGCGCCATTTTCTTGAAGACATACCTGCAGTGGAGCCGGAGTGTGTCTTCAAGAAAATGGCGCCGGAAAGCGCGGACTGCGCAGGCGCCGATTCCGGCAGCAGGAATCGGTGCCTGCGCAGTCCGCGCTCTCTGGCGCCATTTTCTTGAAGACACACCTGCAGTGGAGCCGGAGTGTGTCTTCAAGAAAATGGCGCCGGAAAGCGCGGACTGCGCAGACGCCGATTCCGGCAGCAGGAATCTGCGCCTGCGCAGTCCGCGCTTTCTGGCGCCATTTTCTTGAACACACACTCCGGCTCCTCTGTCTGTGACTGGACTCTGTCACAGCAGAGGAGCCGGAGACGGAGCCGCACGCAGCGCTGGAACGGAGGACAGGTGAGTATACTTACCCTCCCTCCTGGCGCGTCCACGGTCCCTTACTCTCCTGTGGAGATCGCGGTATGCGTTCAGTGCTTACGCATACCGCGATCTCCTGGGAGCGTCACTCTGTGGGGGCCAGACTGCGCCGGCGCTTGCGCCTGCGCAGTCTATAAAGGCTTCGGACAGAGTGACGCTCCCAGCGTTATATTATAGATGTTCTTAGTGATCATAATGCACCTTTACATCATAATTCCAAATAACAGTAGAAGACATGAAGACTTGATTACTCTGGGTCTCAGAAATTGGAAGAAGGCTGCTGTGGGCTTCCAAGAAAAAAAAAGAACAATAGTTTTTCGAGGTAGATGGCATTAGCCACTGAGAAATTTATAGTAGCTTGATTCAAGGATTAATTCAGAAAGGGCTTACCAAAAGACTAACAACATTAAAAATTAACTTTTATTAGAATTATAATAAACAACCAACAAACACATATAACACCTAACCAGGCAACCGGTAGCAGACCTGCAGCTGACTAAAATATCCAGAGGATGTACCAACGGATGAACCTAGTTCACCCTATTGTCCTCCTTGAGCGGGGGTGCCAATTTGCATTCATGGTAGGGTGCCAAGCTCCACTGATAGGCAGGATCTATCTAGGGGACAATAGGGTGGACTAGGTACACTTATTGGTATATCCCCTGGATATTTTAGTCAGCTGTAAGTCAGCGTACTACTAGTTGCCTGGTTAGGCGTTATATGTGTTTGTTGGTCGTTTATTATAATTCTAATAAAAGTTAATTTTTAATGATGTTCGTCTTTTGTTAAGCCTCCCCATCCCAAGAGCCACTGAGCTCAGTGATTGGTTACAGCAGTGATGTGTTATGTCTGCTAATGAAAGGTGTAATGAAGGCAATCCAGAGACACAGTGTGCCTAGCGATCCGAGCGCACACAGTGATCTGACAAATACCCAAAAACAAAAGAACGAGCTCTGAGACGTGGAAACTCTGTAGACTGCACACCTAATCCTATCCTAGACACAACTAAAAGCGGCTGTGGATTGCGCCTAGCAACTACCTATGCAACTCGGCACAGCCTAAGAAACTAGCTAGCCTGAAGATAGAAAAATAGGCCTGACTTGCCCCCAGAGAAATACCCCAAAGGAAAAGGCAGCCCCCCACATATAATGACTGTGAGTAAGATGAAAAGACAAAACGTAGGGATGAAATAGATTCAGCAAAGTGGGGCCCGATATTCTAAACAGAGCGAGGACAGTAAAGCGAACTTTGCAGTCTACAAAAAACCCTAAAGCAAAAACCACGCAAAGGGGGCAAAAAAGACCCACCGTGCCGAACTAACGGCACGGCGGTACACCCTTTGCTTCTCAGAGCTACCAGCAAAACAAAATACAAGCTGGACAGAAAAAAACAAAACAAAATAGCAAAAAAGCACTTAGCTCTA
Organism: Ranitomeya imitator; assembly: GCF_032444005.1. NCBI lineage: Eukaryota > Metazoa > Chordata > Amphibia > Anura > Dendrobatidae > Ranitomeya > Ranitomeya imitator. The sequence goes on along the minus strand of NC_091290.1, from coordinate 39,151,730 downwards.
CTGAGCAGCAGGTCACAGGAACAATCAGGAGAAGCTCAGATCCAACACTGGAACATTGACAAGGAGCAGGGATAGCAGCATCAGGCGGAGTTAAGTAACGAAGCAGTTAACGCGCTCACCAGAACACCTGAGGAAGGAAGCTCAGAAGCTGCAGTACCACTTGTGACCACAGAAGTGAATTCAGCCACAGAATTCACAACAGTACCCCCCCCTTGAGGAGGGGTCACCGAACCCTCACCAGAGCCCCCAGGCCGACCAGGATGAGCCGCATGAAAGGCACGAACAAGATCGGGAGCATGAACATCAGAGGCAAAAACCCAGGAATTATCTTCCTGAGCATAACCCTTCCATTTAACCAGATACTGGAGTTTCCGTCTAGAAACACGAGAATCCAAAATCTTCTCCACAATATACTCCAATTCCCCCTCCACCAAAACCGGGGCAGGAGGCTCAACAGATGGAACCATAGGTGCCACGTACCTCCGCAACAACGACCTATGGAATACATTATGTATGGAAAAGGAGTCTGGGAGGGTCAAACGAAAAGATACAGGATTAAGAACATCAGAAATCCTATACGGACCAATAAAACGAGGTTTAAATTTAGGAGAGGAAACCTTCATAGGAATATGACGAGAAGATAACCAAACCAGATCCCCAACACGAAGTCGGGGACCCACACGGCGTCTGCGATTAGCGAAAAGTTGAGCCTTTTCCTGGGACAAGGTCAAATTGTCCACTACCTGAGTCCAGATCTGCTGCAACCTGTCCACCACAGAATCCACACCAGGACAGTCCGAAGACTCAACCTGTCCTGAAGAGAAACGAGGATGGAACCCAGAATTGCAAAAAAATGGAGAAACCAAGGTAGCCGAGCTGGCCCGATTATTAAGGGCGAACTCAGCCAACGGCAAAAAGGACACCCAATCATCCTGGTCAGCAGAAACAAAACATCTCAGATATGTTTCCAAGGTATGATTGGTTCGTTCGGTCTGGCCATTAGTCTGAGGATGGAAAGCCGAGGAAAAGGATAGGTCAATGCCCATCCTACCACAAAAGGCTCGCCAAAATCTTGAAACAAACTGGGAACCTCTGTCAGAAACAATATTCTCAGGAATGCCATGCAACCGAACCACATGCTGAAAGAACAAAGGTACCAAATCAGAGGAGGAAGGCAATTTAACCAAGGGCACCAGATGGACCATTTTAGAAAAGCGATCACAGACCACCCAAATGACTGACATCTTTTGAGAAACGGGAAGGTCAGAAATGAAATCCATCGAAATATGTGTCCAAGGCCTCTTTGGGACCGGCAAGGGCAAAAGCAACCCACTGGCACGAGAACAGCAGGGCTTAGCCCTAGCACAAATCCCACAGGACTGCACAAAAGTACGTACATCCCGTGACAGAGATGGCCACCAGAAGGATCTAGCCACTAACTCTCTGGTACCAAAGATTCCAGGATGACCAGCCAACACCGAACAATGAAGTTCAGAGATAAGTTTATTAGTCCACCTATCAGGGACGAACAGTTTCTCCGCTGGACAACGATCAGGTTTATTCGCCTGAAATTTTTGCAGCACCCGCCGCAAATCAGGGGAGATGGCAGACACAATGACTCCTTCCTTGAGGATACCCGCTGGCTCAGATAAACCCGGAGAGTCGGGCACAAAACTCCTAGACAGAGCATCCGCCTTCACATTTTTAGAGCCCGGAAGGTACGAAATCACAAAGTCGAAGCGTGCAAAAAATAACGACCAACGGGCCTGTCTAGGATTCAAGCGCTTGGCAGACTCGAGATAAGTCAAGTTCTTATGATCAGTCAATACCACCACGCGATGCTTGGCTCCTTCAAGCCAATGGCGCCATTCCTCGAATGCCCACTTCATGGCCAGCAACTCTCGGTTGCCCACATCATAATTACGCTCAGCGGGCGAAAACTTCCTGGAAAAGAAAGCACATGGTTTCATCACTGAGCAATCAGAACCTCTCTGTGACAAAACCGCCCCTGCTCCAATCTCAGAAGCATCAACCTCGACCTGGAACGGAAGAGAAACATCTGGCTGACACAACACAGGGGCAGAACAAAAACGACGCTTCAACTCCTGAAAAGCTTCCACAGCAGCAGAAGACCAATTAACCAAATCAGCACCCTTCTTGGTCAAATCGGTCAATGGTTTGGCAATGCTAGAAAAATTACAGATGAAGCGACGATAAAAATTAGCAAAGCCCAGGAACTTTTGCAGACTTTTCAGAGATGTCGGCTGAATCCAATCCTGGATGGCTTGGACCTTAACTGGATCCATCTCGATAGTAGAAGGGGTAAAGATGAACCCCAAAAATGAAACTTTCTGCACACCGAAGAGACACTTTGATCCCTTCACAAACAAAGAATTAGCACGCAGGACCTGAAAAACCATTCTGACCTGCTTCACATGAGACTCCCAACCATCTGAGAAGATCAAAATGTCATCCAAGTAAACAATCAGGAATTTATCCAGATACTCACGAAAGATGTCATGCATAAAAGACTGAAACACAGATGGAGCATTGGCAAGTCCGAACGGCATCACTAGATACTCAAAATGACCCTCGGGCGTATTGAATGCAGTTTTCCATTCATCTCCTTGCCTGATTCTCACCAGATTATACGCACCACGAAGATCTATCTTAGTGAACCAACTAGCCCCCTTAATCCGAGCAAACAAGTCAGATAACAATGGCAAGGGATACTGAAATTTAACAGTGATCTTATTAAGAAGGCGGTAATCAATACACGGTCTCAGCGAACCATCCTTCTTGGCTACAAAGAAGAACCCTGCTCCCAGTGGTTATGATGATGGGCGAATATGTCCCTTCTCCAGGGATTCCTTCACATAACTGCGCATAGCGGCGTGTTCGGGCACGGATAAATTAAATAATCGACCTTTAGGGAATTTACTACCAGGAATCAAATTGATAGCACAATCACAATCCCTATGCGGAGGTAGGGCATCGGACTTGGGCTCTTCAAATACATCCTGATAATCAGACAAGAACTCTGGGACCTCAGAAGGGGTGGATGACGAAATCGACAAAAATGGAACATCACCATGTACCCCCTGACAACCCCAGCTGGATACCGACATGGAATTCCAATCCAATACTGGATTATGGGTTTGTAGCCATGGCAACCCCAACACGACCACATCATGCAGATTATGAAGCACCAGAAAGCGAATAACTTCCTGATGTGCAGGAGCCATGCACATGGTCAGCTGGGCCCAGTACTGAGGTTTATTCTTGGCCAAAGGTGTAGCATCAATTCCTCTCAATGGAATAGGACACCGCAAAGGCTCCAAGAAAAACCCACAACGTTTAGCATAATCTAAATCCATCAGATTCAGGGCAGCGCCTGAATCCGCAAACACCATGACAGAAAACGACGACAAAGAGCATATCAGGGTAATGGACAGAAGGAATTTGGACTGTACAGTACCAATGACGGCAGACCTAGCGGACCGCTTAGTGCGCTTAGGACAATCAGAAATAGCATGAGTGGAATCACCACAGTAGAAACACAGCCCATTCAGACGTCTGTATTCCTGCCGTTCAACTCTGGTCATAGTCCTATCGCACTGCATAGGCTCAGGTTTAACCTCAGGCAATACCGCCAGATGGTGCACAGATTTACACTCGCGCAAGCGTCGACCGATTTGAATGGCCAAAGACAAAGACTCATTCAAACCAGCAGGCATAGGAAATCCCACCATGACATCCTTAAGAGCCTCAGAGAGACCCTTTCTGAACAAAGCTGCCAGCGCAGATTCATTCCACTGAGTGAGTACTGACCATTTCCTAAATTTCTGACAATATACTTCTATATCATCCTGACCCTGGCACAAAGCCAGCAAATTTTTCTCAGCCTGATCCACTGAATTAGGCTCATCGTACAGTAATCCGAGCGCCAGGAAAAACGCATCGACACTACTCAATACAGGGTCTCCTGGCGCAAGAGAAAATGCCCAGTCTTGAGGGTCGCCGCGCAAAAAAGAAATAATAATCAAAACCTGTTGAATAGGATTACCAGAAGAATGAGGTTTCAAGGCCAGAAATAGCTTACAATTATTTTTGAAACTTAGAAATTTAGTTCTATCTCCAAAAAACAAATCAGGAATAGGAATTCTTGGTTCTAACATAGATTTCCGATCAATAGCATCTTGAATCTTTTGTACATTTATAACGAGATTATCCATTGAAGAGCACAGACCCTGAATATCCATGTCCACACCTGTGTCCAGAATCACCCAAATGTCTAGGGGAAAAAAAAAATGAACACAGAGCAGAAAAAAAAAAATGATGTCAGAACTTTTTCTTTCCCTCTATTGAGAATCATTAGTTTGGCTCCTTGTACTGTTATGTCTGCTAATGAAAGGTGTAATGAAGGCAATCCAGAGACACAGTGTGCCTAGCGATCCGAGCGCACACAGTGATCTGACAAATACCCCAAAACAAAAGAACGAGCTCTGAGACGTGGAAACTCTGTAGACTGCACACCTAATCCTACCCTAGACACAACTAAAAGCGGCTGTGGATTGCGCCTAGCAACTACCTATGCAACTCGGCACAGCCTAAGAAACTAGCTAGCCTGAAGATAGAAAAATAGGCCTGACTTGCCCCCAGAGAAATACCCCAAAGGAAAAGGCAGCCCCCCACATATAATGACTGTGAGTAAGATGAAAAGACAAAACGTAGGGATGAAATAGATTCAGCAAAGTGGGGCCCGATATTCTAGACAGAGCGAGGACAGTAAAGCGAACTTTGCAGTCTACAAAAAACCCTAAAGCAAAAACCACGCAAAGGGGGCAAAAAAGACCCACCGTGCCGAACTAACGGCACGGCGGTACACCCTTTGCTTCTCAGAGCTACCAGCAAAACAAAATACAAGCTGGACAGAAAAAAAAAAACAAAATAGCAAAAAAGCACTTAGCTCTACAGAGCAGCAGGTCACAGGAACAATCAGGAGAAGCTCAGATCCAACACTGGAACATTGACAAGGAGCAGGGATAGCAGCATCAGGCGGAGTTAAGTAACGAAGCAGTTAACGAGCTCACCAGAACACCTGAGGAAGGAAGCTCAGAAGCTGCAGTACCACTTGTGACCACAGAAGTGAATTCAGCCACAGAATTCACAACAGTGATGCATGTTGTTAATGTAACGTCACCTCTGCAACCAAACCACCAAGACCCGAGCAGCAGCAGGGAGCCGAGGCTGGAGTCGGGGAGGGTGAGTACTTTGCACCCGTTCGTATTTACCTTGTTTATTGCTCTTATAAAAGCCTCATCTATGACTGACGACTTTACTTCCCCTGACGAAGCTGCAGCCGCAGCAATACACGTGGGGCTCTTGCCTCGCCCCTTCTCTTTCTCTTTTTGGCTGGTCTTCAGCCTTGGGAACTTTTCGGCAGTTGATGCTGTACCTCTCACTACTATGGGTACATCTCTTGATTTTGCCCAATCCTGTGAGACCTTGGACTTTTTCAAATAACTGGTATTATACCTTCTATCTCTTACAAGCACATTTTTTCCTCTAGGCCTATAGACCTCCCTTTATAGAATTGCTATACTTCATTATATGACCTCTTTTTTCTTTGTGTGTTATGCGCATAGCTTTTTACAAGTTCCTAATATAGGACAGGATTGGTGTAGGTCTTCTTTATATTCTATGAGGATAATGCGCACTTATAAGGTCTATACTGTGGCATAAAATACCTGGATGCATGATGTGGTATATGCACTAGGACTCGAGCATGCCCACATTATACTGTGATTTACTTTATGTATGGGGCCTCATATTCCCTATATTGGGTATTTGGTGTGTACTTTATTACATTCATGGGGTTATTTTCATAACACATTGTGTACAACCATTTAATTCTGGTTTCCAGTTACTTAATCCAGGAATTAGAGACATTTCATATTGTGCAACTTTATAACCAATTGTATTGTATTGTCTATTTTTGATTTGTATTCATTACATATCCTTTGGTTATGGTACACTGTATATGGTACATGATTATCTAGGGGGTGTTGGCTATTGGTCCTATATTTAGGCCTTTTAAATGGTTTTATTACATGTTTGTCTTTTTGAGGTTTAAATAAAGCTGTTCTATTTTTCTTATCTTCGGCTGGTGTGCATACCATTATTAGTCTAGTCTTTTCTCTTTTCCTACAGAGTATGGAGCCTAGGTTAGGGTTTCCTGAATCAACCCCTGGCAAAAGACGAAAATCCTTCTACATTCTAAAGAGCTCCCAGGAAGATTTCGGAGGAGGTGCTCTGCCATTGTGAGATGAGAACTATCAGACACCTTGCCTACAGAGAATGTCTTAAAGAAATATTACTGTACGTACACATTTATGACAAGTGATAGGTCCTGTCTAACGTTTACAGTCAGATTGGTAGGAGAATGAAATTAAAAAAAAAAAAACACTCTGAAAGGAGTCTGACACCTAAAGTGAATTTCATAATAAATGCTGATTTAATCTAATAATGTAATCACTTTTATAATGTACTTCACTTAAATATCCCTACCATTCCGTCTCTAACTTTCTGTCTGTTTACGTTTTTTTTTTACTTTTGATTGTGTTTCGTTTAAATATTCCAGCATGCACAGGGGATTCTTAAACATGAAGTCATCAGGGAGGTTGGTACTGCTGTCACCACCCTTATACAAAGTGTCATCCATCAGGGAATTCTGTTTCAGGGGTTGGGTGTAACACTGAGTCACTTCTTGTGGGAAGTATATTTCTAAGTCCTGAGGGCAACAGACAATTCTTTTGTTTTCCCCATGACTCACAATCCAGAAAAGTCAGTGGCTGGATGAAAGATGCAAGAGTCTGTCTGGATCCCAGAAAACTCAGCTTTTATGCACACATACTGTTCACAAGAAAACAGATCACAGGTGAGGATGTTACCTTTAGTAGCCATTCAAACCCATTTGTGTTGACTTCTGTGCATGTTATCAGGCCAAAATCACCAGGGTATGTAAACTATTGATCAGGGTCATTTGGATGTTTTGGGTTGTCATTATGACTTAATAAGAGAAAACACAGTAGTTTCACAATAAATGGCTTCACCCAACCACTAACCATGAGTGGAGAAAAAGTTTTGGTGTTATCATTCATTTTTCTGAAAAAAGGCCAAGAAAGCAAAAATTCTGCCAGGGTATGTAAACTTTTGAACACAACTGCATAAACTGACACTGACCAAATACGGATGAAACTTGAATCCTGGACACATTTATGAAAGAAGTCGCACCATTTTTTGTGTACCTGAAAAATCACTGTTTTCTGAATGATGCCTTATACTTTAATAATAGTTTAACCCCTTCCTGACATTTGCAGTACATGTACCTCATGATCAGGAAGGACTTCCCAACTGATACAGTACATGTACGTCATTGCAATCGCCCGCGCACAGGAGACTATGCACCAGCGATCTCCGCCAGGTGACAGCTGATCCTGACAGCTGACACCGACTCTCAGTGTCAGGAGCGAGCCCGCACCGGTCCTGGCACTTTCAGTCCATAAATGCTGCAATCAAACTCGATCGCCGCATTTAGCGAGCGGGCAGAGGGAAGACAGCCCCTCTGCCCTTGGATTGGAGACGCCCACAGGGTCCCGATCGTTGCCATGGTGACCCAATGTCATCATGACAACATCCAGGTCACCAAGTACTATGAAGTTAGTTATATCATGTGCAGTGCATGATCTAACTAACTTCTGTCATCAGCACTGACAGGCTATAAGGTATAGCAATGCTTCTGATTTACTATACCTTATAACTGCGATCAGATTGCAGAAAGTTAAAGTCCCATAGTGGGAATACCGAATATACTCGAGCATAAGCCAAGTTTTTCAGCACATTTTTTGTGCTGAAAATTCTCCCCTTGGCTCATACACAAGTCATTGTCCCAGAAGACGTTGGGGGAGCGGCAGCGGAAGAGCAACGGGTCACAGGAGGCAGGAGCTGGATGCTGCGGCTGGCAGTGAATATTAATTTCTCTGTAATATCTATCCAAGAAGTATAATTTCTCCTTGTGGAGATCGACATGCTAAGCATGTCGAGATGAAGAGACTTAAAGCCGCAATGCTCCTCTGGAAATATGCTAATTATGCAAATTGTCTCTCTCTCTCTCTCTATATATATATATATATATACTGTATATACATATATATTGTACCCATAAATAAATATTATTATAAAAAAACAAGAAATAAAAATAAAAGTACACATATTTGGTATCGCCGCATCCATAAAACTGTCACATTAGTTAACCCCTTTAGTGAACACCATAAAAAAAAAAGAGAGTGGGAGACAAAAAATGGAATAAAACTCAATTAAAAAGACAAATGTAAATAAAAACGGTACCGCTGAAACCATCATCTTGTCCCGCAAAAATAAAGCTGCCATTCAGCTCCATCAGCCGAAAAATAAAACAGTTATAGCTCTCAGAATAAAGCGATGCAAAAACAATTATTTTTTTCTATAAAATAGTTTTTATTGTGTAAAAGCGACAAAACATAAAAAAATATATAAATGGTGTATCATTATAATCGTCCTGACCAGAAGAATAAATCTGCCTTATCAATTTTATTATAATAATCTATATACATAATTGTCTAAGGGGTACTTCCGTCTGTCTGTCTGTCCTTCTGTCATGGATATTCATTGGTCGTGGCCTCTGTCTATCATGGAAATCCAAGTCGCTGATTGGTCGCCGCAAAACAGCCTCGACCAATCAGCGACGGGCTCAGTCCGGAAGAAAATGGCCGCTCTATACTCCCCGCAGTCAGTGGCCGGCGCCCGTTCCCCGCAGTCAGTTTCCCCGGCGCTCCGCTCCCCGCAGTCAGTGTCCCCGGCGCTCCACTCCCCGCAGTCAGTGTCCCCGGCGCTCCGCTCCCCACAGTCAGTGTCCCCGACACTCCGCTCCCCGCAGTCAGTGTCCCCGGCGCTCCGCTCCCCGCAGTCAGTGTCCCCGGCGCTCCGCTCCCCGCAGTCAGTGTCCCCGGCGCTCCGCTGCTTACTCCCCGCAGTCAGTGTCCCCAGCGCCCGCTCCATACTCCTCTCCAGTCACCGCTAACACAGGGTTAATGCCGGCGGTAACGCATTCCGTTAACGCCGCTATTAACCCTGTGTGTCCCCAACCTTTTACTATTGATGCTGCCTATGCGGCATCAATAGTAAAAGAAAGTAATGTTAAAAATAGTAGAAAACAATAAACCTGCTATACTCACCCTCCGTTGTCCGCTGAGCCACTCGCGCCTGCTGCCATCTTCCTTTCCCAGCGATGCTTTGCGAAATTACCCATAACACCTAGCGGTCTCGCGAGACCGCTAAATCATATGGGTAATTTTGCAAAGCATCCTGGGAACGCAAGATGGCGGCAGCCGCGCGCCCATCTGCAAAGCGCAGTTGGATTCCAGGAAGCGGAGAGACGGGACGCTGAGGAGCAGTGACAAGAATGGTGAGTATAATCAACTACAAGGGGCCCTCGGATCGTTAGGTGAGTATGTTTATTTTTTATATTTTTAACCTGTGACATACGTGGCTCGGTAATATAGTATGTCACTGGGCAATATCCTACGTGGCTCTGTGCTGTATACTACAAGGCTGGGCAATATACTACGTCGCTGTGCAATATACTACGTGCCTCTGTGCTGTATACTACGTGGCTGGGCAATATACTACGTGGCTGGACAATATACTACGTGGCTCTGTGCTGTATACTACGTGGCTGGACAATATACTACCTCGCTGTGCAATATACTACGTGGCTCTGTGCTGTATACTATGCCGCTGTGCAATATACTACATGGCTCTGTGCTGTATACTATGTGGCTGGGCAATATACTACGTCACTGGGCAATATACTACGTGGCTCTGTGCTGTATACTACGTGACTGGGCAATATACTACGTGGCTGGGCAATATACTACGTGACTGGGCAATATACTACGTCGATGGGCAATATACTACGTGGCTGGACAATATACTACGTGGACATGCATATTCTAGAATACCCGATGCGTTAGAATCGGGCCACCATCTAGTCTACTATATAATTGTCTAAGGGTCACTACTGTCTGTCTGTCTTTCTGTCGGTCACAGATATTCATTGGTCGCGGCCTCTGTCTGTCATGAAAATCCAAGTCGCTGATTGGTCGCGGCAAAACAGCCACGAACAATCAGCGACCGGCACAGTCCGGTGGCAATATGGCCGCTTCTTCCTCCCCGCAGTCAGTGCCCGTTCCGTACTCCCCTCCCATCAGCCCTCACACAGGTTAATGGCAGCGTTAATGGACCGCGTTATGCCATGGTGTAACGCACTCCATTAACGCTGCTATTAACCCTGTGTGACCACCTTTTTACTATTGAGGCGGCCTGGGCAGCATCAATAGTAAAAAGATCTAATGTTAAAAATAATAAATAAAATAAAAAATCGTTATATACTGACCGTCCGTCGGCCCCCGGATCAGGAACAATCCTTTCCCGCTCCTCGCGATGCCACGGTGACCCCTCCATGCATTGCGATCTCGCAAGATGATGACGTATCTGTCTCGCAAGACCGCTACATCATCATCTCGTGAGACCGCAATGCGGGTGAGTATAGAACTATTTTTTATTTTAATTCTTTTTTGTAACAGGGATATGATGCCAATATTGCTACATACGTGGGCTGTGCAATATATTAGGTGGGCTGTGCAATGTACTACGGGGGCTGTGCAATATACTACGCGGGCTGGGCAATATACTATGCGGGCTGTGCAATGTACTGCGCGGGCTGTGCAATGTACTGCGCGGACTGTGCAATGTACTGCGCGGGCTGTGCAATGTACTACGTGGCTGTGCTATATACTACGTGGCCTGTGTTATACACTACGTGGCCTGTGTTGTACACTACATTGCCTGTGTTATACACTACGCGGCCTGTGTTATACACTGCATGCGTGGTACTGCGCGGGCTGTGCAATATACTACGTGAGCTGTGCTATATTCTCCGTGGGATGTGTTATATACTTCGTGGGCTGTGCTATATACTACATGGCCGGCCGCAAACAATCAGTGACTGGCGCAGTCCAGCCGTGAATTGGCGCGGGATTTCAACCACGCTTCGCTAATTGGTCGCGGCCGGCCGAATCCTGTGTATTCAATGTATTATTCTAAAATCTTCATAAATAAATTACATACATATTCTAGAATACCCGATGCATTAGAATTGGGCTACCATCTAGTCTACTATATAATTGTCTTAGGGTCACTTCCGTCTGTCTTTCTGTCACAAATGTTCATTGGTCGCGGCCTCTGTCTGTCATGTAAATCCAAGTCGCTGATCGGTCGTGGCAAAACGCCCACGACCATTGCCACGATCAATCAGCGACGGGCACAGTCCGGTGCCAACATGGCAGCTCCTTGCTCTCCGCAGTCAGTTGCCGCTGCATACCCCTTCCAGTCAGCCCTCACACAGGGTTAATGGCAGCGTTAATGGACCGCGTTATGCCGCAGTGTAACGCACTCCATTAATGCAACTATTAACCCTGTGTGACCAACTTTTTACTATTGATGCTGCGTATACAGCATCAATAGTAAAAAAATCTAATGTTACAAATAATAATAATAAAAAAAAGGTTATTCTCACCCTCCGACATCGCGTTGTCCTCGCCAGTGCAAGCGGCAGGTTCCGGTACAAAGGATGCTATGGGAGAAGGACCTTCCATGATGTCATGGTCATGTGACCGCGACGTCATCACAGGTCCTGCGCTCATACCAATCCTGGGACCGGAAGCTGCTGTGTGCACCGCACACAGGCGTCAGTACTACAAGGGGCTCTTCGGAAGGTGAGTATATGTTTAATTTTTATTTTAAGTCTTTTTTAACCTGTTACATACGTGACTGGGCAATATACTACGTGGCTGGGCAATATACTACGTGGCTGGGCAATATACTATGTGACTGGGCAATATACTACGTGACTGGGCAATATACTACGTGGCTGGGCAATATACTACGTGGTTGGACAATATACTACGTGGACATGCATATTCTAGAATACCCGATGCGTTAGAATCGGGCCACCATCTAGTAAATAATAATCTTTATTTTTATATAGCGCTAACATATTCCGCAGCGCTTTACAGACATTATCATCGCTGTCCCCAATGGGGCTCACAATCTAAATTCCCTATCAGTATGTCTTTGGAATGTGGGAGGAAACCGGAGTGCCTGGAGGAAACCCACGCAAACACGGAGACAACATACAAACTCTTTGCAGATGTTGTCCAAGGTGGGATTAGAACCCAGGCTCCAGCGCTGCAAGGCTGCTGTGCTAACCACTGCGCCGGAGCACTATGTCCCGGAACACAGCGAAATACTTCCAGACATAGTGCGCCGAAAGATTGCCTTGCACAGGCGTGTGTACTACGGAGGACAGAGAATGAACTTCAATCAAATATTGCGGCCAGCATGCAGCTAGCAGGTAAGGAAAGGGTGAATCAAACACCCGAAAACTCCGCCCATATGACCGAAAAACGGTCCCGCCAAATTCAGGTGACAGGTTCCCTTTAAAGGGTTAAATAAACACACACATGCAGAAAAAAGTATTTTAATGAAATAAAACACCACACAGTTTTGCAATCTTTGTATTGTTCTGCTATTCTGAGCGAAGCCATCAATCTTCTGAAATAAAAATAAAATAAACAAGCAAAAGTATACTTCCTGATCCCTCGTAGTCAGGTACGGACTGGGGCTGAAATTCAGCCCTAGCATTTGAAATCACACAGGCCCATGTTGTCCCCGTCCCCAAGCACCAGATGAGATATATTATTAATATTACTCTAGATGGAAGAAAGGAAGATTTTCTACAACACCAATATTTCTAATGATATCTGTGGCCTGCTGGGGTAAGTGACGGAGTCAGCGACTTTGTGATCCATCACAACTCTTAACAGTATGGGTGTCTTGAGAACACCGATTCTGTTAACAATGTAGCAGACAAGGCCGCCCATGACTACAAAGGCCCTTCTGGCATTTGCCAGAATTGCCAGATGGCCAGTCCGGCCCTGCTTAGACACTCCGAAGAGCTGTTCACTTTTCCATTTATAGATTCGGGCCTCTCGCCCTGTCCATTTGAAGCGGGGCAAGATGAGATTGCATGTAGCGATGCCCAAGTATTTGAGCGGCCACGTTCACATGAAGGCGATGGTGGGAATGTGTAACAAGAGCTGGACGATGATGAGACACAATTGCCAGAAAGTCAGGAGGAGGATCAGGGTGCAGAAGTGGAAGACGAGATGGTGGATGATATTGTAACTGACCCAACCTGGTAGGAGGACATGCAGAGCGAGAACAGCAGCACACAGGGGGAGGGAGGCGTAGCACCCCAACAGGCAGGAAGAAGCATTATAGTGGCCGCAGACAGAAGGCGGGCAACCATTCCTTGTAATACCAACACGACAGAACTTGGCAGTACAACTGTTAGGCCTTCCCAAGTCTGGTTGTTTGTTAAAGACTCTGCCGATAACCCCAAGCAGGCCATCTGCACCACCTGCCATGCCCGCATCGCCCGATCTATCAATATATAAAAAGAATGAATCTGATCGGTAAAAGGAGTAGCAAAAAAAAAAGTCAAAATGCCAGAATTTAGTTTTTTTGGTTGCTGCAACATTGGATTAAAATACAATAACGGGCAATCAAAAGATTGTATCTATAACAAAATGGTGTCGGTAAAAACATCAGCTTGCGCGCAAAAAATAAGCCCTCACCCAACCTGAGATTAAAAAAATGATCGTGTTTCCACTAATGCTTTTGTCTTGATTTTGTCTAGGATAGTGGTGCTGTATGATGAGCGGGGGACGTGTTTTATGAGGGGAAGGGGAGAGGGTTAGGTCAGAGGAGCGGCGCAGTGTTTTGGTTTGGATTTTTTATTTTATTTTTTTTTTATCTGTATTAATTTAATGTGTGTAGATTCCAGCAGCCAATCAGGACACAGAAGCCATCCACGTCGTCATTACACAAGGTCTTCTGTGATTGGCTGCCCATGTCACATGTCCCTGTTCATCTTGTTTTCCTGGCTCCATGTCCTCAGTGTAACAGCGCAGACAGGCCGCTCCTGTTGCTGAAAGTGAAGTTGTCAGTCAGGGAGACAGGATCCTGTCCTGTGTGAAATCTGTCAGCCTGAACTAGAAAACAATTATGGCCCACAGCAGGGAGATTCTCCTCAGCTCCATTTTCTATCTGAGCAGACTCCGCTCTGTCACAGGCTGAGGCCTGCACTGCCTGTGTAGATATCACTCCTGACAGCTCCCCGTCCTACCTGACTAATCTACCTGAGAGGGAGACCCCTCACCTGACGCAGCCCCCTCAGCTCATACTACAGTCTCCTGCTCATCACATAACAAACAAGTTAACCCTTTAATGGAAAAACAAAAAAATCTCCCTGTCATCTAGGGGTGCTGTCCTGAAGAGAGGCGTCCCAGAGACCCTCCTGGCCATGAGGAGACTGCTGCACACGCTGAGGTGCAGGATCAATGGGGCTTTTTTGTATTCAGACTTTCCGACCACCTTATAACATATTACTTATATTAACAAAAAATGTCCCAAAGAAAATCAATTAATGGCACTTCACATCAGTTATACATCAGCAGCACGGATGTCAGTCCATCCGAGATAAAGAAGAGATCCATAAATAAAATAAATAAGTTTATATCAATACATTGAAAAATGAACATATACAAACAAATAAAATCAAGATGTCTCCACTAAATAGGGAGTCGTCACCAACACAAATAATCCTTAAAAGGTGGTTTCCAATATCCATAAAAAAAACAATATCAGGCTAGATACTAAAATCCACAGAAATAACAAAGATAAGTACGGTAATATAATTCCAATAACTCACTAACAGAAGGACATATATATAATAAAGTGCCCAGTGCTATTAATGTATTCTCAATCTAATAATTATCACAGGGTAGAAAAATACCCTAATCCTAAATGGCTCTATTATATATACTCTTTCAAGTCACAATAGCTACTTCAGTGTACACCAATACCCATAAGTTATCCAGAAACTCTACACACAAAAACAATAATGTGGAGATAGCAAATTACTGTATAGCCATACTCTCAAAGGAATACGCAGAAAAAAATGGAAAAAAAAAATGAATAAGGAACGACACTCAGATCTACCTCTCTGGCCCAGACGTCACCGCTCTGCTGTCCAGAATCCCAGAGTGCCTATCAGCCATATCCTCCTTCTTCTCCTCTCGCTTCCTCAAACTCAATGTGGACAAATCTGAACTCATCATCTTTCCTCCATCCCACAAATCTTCCTTACTTGACCTATCTATCGCAGTCAATGACATCATGCTTTCCCCTGTACCCGAAGTCCGCTGCCTCGGATTAACCTTCGACTCTGCCCTGTCCTTCAAACCACACATCCAAGCTCTTTCCACCTCCTGTCGCCTCCAGCTCAAAAATATCTCCAGGATCCGTCCTTTCCTCAACCCCCAATCTACTAAAATGCTTGTGCACGCCCTCATCATCTCCCGCCTTGACTACTGCAATATCCTTTTCTGTGGCCTCCCTGCTAACACCCTTGCACCTCTCCAGTCCATCCTTAACTCTGCTGCCCGACTAATCCATCTCTCTCCTCGCTACTCCTCCGCTTCCCCCCTCTGCAAATCTCTTCACTGGCTCCCATTCACTCAGCGTATCCAGTTCAAATTGCTAATACTGACCTACAAAGCCATCCACAACCTGTCTCCTCCATATATCTCTGAACTAATCTCTCGATATCTTCCCTCACGTGATCTCCGGTCCTCCCAAGACCTCCTTCTCTCCTCCACACTTATTCGCTCCTCATCCAATCGCCTCCAAGACTTCTCCCGAATATCCCCCATCCTCTGGAACTCTCTGCCCCAACACGTCCGACTATCAACCACAGTCGGATCCTTCAGACGGAACCTGAAAACTCATCTCTTCAGGAAAGCCTACAGCCTGCACTGACACCGCTGCTGCCTCACCAACACCGGAGCTACCGCCTCACCAACACCGGAGCTACCGCCTCACCAACACCGGAACTCCGGCAACCCTCAACCTACTGTCTCCTTCCCCATAATCCTGTAGAATGTAAGCCCGCAAGGGCAGGGTCCTCGCCCCTCTGTATCAGTCCGTCATTGTTAGTTTGTTTACTGTATGTGATATTTGTAACTTGTATGTAACCCCTTCTCATGTACAGCACCATGGAATCAATGGTGCTATATAAATAAATAATAATAATAATAAATAATTTTAAATCATTCATAATCTAATATATAAAGCTGAATGTGTGCATGTGTGTATGTGTGTATGTGTGTATGTATGTCCGGGATTGGCATCTGCACCGTCGCAGCTACAGCCACAAAATTTTGCACAGTCACACGTCTGGACCCCGAGAGCGTCATAGGCTATATTGTGAGGTGAAATTTTAACCCCGCGCGTTCCAATTCACCAAACAATTTTGCCCCTATCTACATAATGGGGAAAAAAGTGAAAGGAAAAGTGTTGGAGGCGTTGAAGCTACAGCCACAAAATTTTGCACAGTCACACGTCTGGACCCCGAGAGCGTCATAGGCTATGTTGTGAGGTGAAATTTTAACCCCGCGCATTCCAATTCGCCAAACAATTTTGCCCCTATCTACATAATGGGAAAAAAATGAAAGGAAAAGTGTTGGAGGCAAATTGACAGCTGCCAGATGTGAACAAGGGGGACGTAAAGAGTGAGAGCGATGGCGCCAAAGAGTATATACCGTACAGTTGCTAAGGTGGGGCCCCGACATGGGATACTCACCACACACGGGGATATGAACACACACACAAAATGCGCCACACACTTCCACGTGCTTGAACACATATCACCCTCAGCACACATTTCACCACACATTCTCCAACCTCGCCACATAAAAGTCGAAACACAAAAGTCGCCGCTCAAAACTCGCCACGCGCAGAACTCGCCACATGCAAAAACTAGGCTCTTGCAAAACTCGCCACAAGTGCAAAACTCACCTCATGGAAAACTCGCCACACGCAAAACTTGCACATGCGGAAAAATTGCCACATGCACAAAAGTTGCAACACATGCAAAATTTCTTCACACAAAACTTTCACATACTCAAAAGGCACCACACAAAACTCGCCACGTGCAAAACTCGCCATGCGCAAAACTTGCTGCACACAAGTTGCTACACTAACCTGTCACATGCAACTCGACACACAAAAAGTTGCTACACGCAACTCAACACACACAACTTGACAAACGAAACTCGCCCTAAAACACACACAAGTCTGGTCTTATCCTTCAAAAATAAAAATCTGATTAATAAGCAGACAAACTACAACAAATGTACCATAAAGGAAATACGGCAGCTGTCAGTCACATGACCTGTCTATTATGTGTATGTGTGAGCTAATATATACTGCCAGGGGGAGGGCTTCCTGCTGGCTGGGGATTTATCAGGCTGCCAATTTATCTTACAAATACTGAGGTAAAAATACTGAGCAAATAACGTGCGAACGAGGTCTAATACAGGAGGAGATGACACACAGGTATATACTATATACAGGAGAGATGACACACAGGTATATACTATATAGAGGAGGAGATGACATACAGGTACATATATATACAGGAGGAGATGACATACAGGTATATACTATATACAGGAGGAGATGACACACAGGTATATACTATATACAGGAGCAGATGACCTACAGGTATATACTATATACAGGAGGAGATGACATACAGGTATATGCTATATATAGAAGATGACATGCAGGTATATACTATATACAGGAGGAGATGACACACAGATATATACTATATATAGGGGAGATGACACACAGCAGGTATATAATATATACAGGGGAGATGACATACAGGTATATACTATATACAGGAGATGACATACAGATGTATACTATATATAAGGGAGATGACAAACATGTATATACTGAGGTGATGAGGTGAAAATGAGAGGTGTGAGGTGAAAATGAAAAGGTGTGAGTGCAAAATGAGAGGAGTGAGGAAAAATAATGGAGTGATCAGAAAATGACATGTGAGGTTGAAATGACAAGTGTTAGGGGGGAATGAGAGGAGTGAGGGAGAAAATGAGAGATGTGAGGGAGAAAATGAGAGATGTGATTGGGAAAATGAGAGGCGGGATGGGAAAATAAGAGAAATGACGTGCTATAACTAACCACAGATATTTACTATGCCCAGGCAACGCCGGGCTCTTCAGCTAGTTGTATAATAATACCGAGATAGGTCTTACTTAGGCCGGTGGCATAAATGCCATATACCAAAGAAGCGTGTGGAGGGATACAAGTGCCAAGACCGTCGATATATAGAAGGTTTGAAATATAAAGAGAACCCTTTAAACCGTACTAAAGTAGTGGTGGCGTCCCCTCACCCTGCCGTACGTTTCGCCGCTGGCTTCTTCCAGTGTCGTCCAATTCCCCTCAGCTCCATTTTCTATCTGAGCAGACTGCGCTGTCACAGGCTGAGACCTGCAGTGCTGAAATCCTGGCTGCATTTTCTTAATCTTATAACATACTAGATGGTGGCCCAATTCTAACGCATCGGGAATTCAAGAATATGTATGCAGTTTATTTATGAAGTTTCCAGAATAATGCAATTTATATACAGGATTCGGTCGGCCGGGCGCATCCAATTAGCGAAGCGTTGGCAAATACCGCGCCAATTCGCGGCCGGACTGAGCCTGTCGCTGATTGTTCGCGGCCGTGCATGACCAATCAGTGTAGCCAGGGCCTGCTCCAGGTTTTTGAGGGCCCGGGGTGAGAGTCTTAGTGGGCCCCTCTCTTTAACACATACCACGATTCATGATGCACAGATACAGCAGAGAAATATAGCACAGCCAAGTAGCATACAGCCCACGTAGTATATAACACAGCCCACGTAATATATAGCACAGCCCATGTAGTATATTGCCCAGCCACGCAGTATATGGCACAGCCCCTGTAGTATATAGCACAGCCCCCGTGGTATATAGCACAGCCCCCGTGGTATATAGCACAGCCCCCGTAGTATATAGCACAGTCCCCGTAGTATATAGCACAGACACGTAGTATGTTGCCCAGCCACGTAATATATTGCACAGCCATGCAATATATTGCACAGCCACGTAATATATTGCACAGCCACATAGTATATAGCACAACCACGTAGTATATAACAACCCATGCAGTACATAACACAGGCCACATAGTAAAGAGCACAGTGATGTAGTATATTGCCCAGCCACATAATATATACCACAGCCACGTAGTATATAGCACAGAGACGTAGTATATAACACAGCCCATGCAGTATATAACAGCCCACGTAGTATATTGCCCAGCCACGTAATATATTGCACAGCCACGTAATATATTGCACAGCCACATAATATATTGCACAGCCACATAATATATTGCACAGCCACATAATATATTGCACAGCCACATAGTATATAGCACAACCACGTAGTATATAACAAAGCCCATGCAGTATATAACACAGGCCACGTAGTATAGAGCACAGTGATGTAGTATATTGCCCAGCCACATAATATATATCACAGCCACGTAGTATATAGCACAGAGATGTAGTATATAACACAGCCCACGCAGTATATAACACAGCCCATGCAGTATATAACACAGCCCACGTAGTATATTGCCCAGCCACGTAATATATTGCACAGCCACGTAATATATTGCATAGCCACGTAATATATTGCACAGCCACATAGTATATAGCACAGCTATGTAGTATATAACAAAGCCCATGCAGTATATAACACAGGCCACGTAGTATAGAGCACAGCGATGTAGTATATTGCCTAGCCACGTAATATATACCACAGCCACGTAGTTTATAGCACAGAGACGTAGTATATAACACAGCCCATGCAGTATCTAACACAGCCCACGTAGTATATAGCAATGTGGGCACCATATCCCTGTTAAAAAAAGAAATAAAAAATAGCTATATACTCACCTTCCGTCAACCCCCGGATCCAGCCCAGGCATTTACCGATGCTCCTCACGACGCTCCGGTCCCAAGAATGCATTGCGATCTCGTGAGATGATGACGTAGCGGTCTCGCGAGACCGCTACGTCATCATCTCACGAGACCGCAATGCATGGACCGGAGCGTCGAGGAGAGCAGCGGGAAAGGCGATGGAAGGTGAGAATATAATGATTTTTTATTTTATTTATTATTTTTAACATTAGATCTTTTTACTATTGATGCTGCATAGGCAGGAGGGTCCATTCCATTACTGTCTGCTGCTGCCAGGTATCACTGGCCAGGAATATTTTTTTGTTTTGCCTCTTAATCCTGTTTATTTAATTCAAAAGGAATCCAGAGCACACTTTTTTTCTCTATTTGCTTGTTGGTACTGCAGAATACAGCCAGATCCTTTTCATCGTACAGCGTGAAAATCCAGCTATTTTAAATGGGTTTGCCTGTCCAAGCGATCACTTCTGAGTGCGTATAAAATTCTGCCAATTTTGTGGTACAGTAAAAAAAATTTTGGAGTGTCATACAATTTCTTGACACCATTTTGCTGCAAAAAAAATATTTAACTACAGGGCAGATATTTTACACTGGGTTTTGTGCCCCACACGGATCGCATATCATTGAGCTCAAAATTGTGCAATTTCAGGCCTCCATAGAATTGTTTTTGTTGTGCCTACTTATGGACACAGTTTTGCTGGCCAAAAAAAAAAAAGTACAGGCCAGATATTTGAAAGTGGGCTATCGCCGTCAGATGCCTCATCTAACTGTGGGCTAAAAATTGACATTTGAGGCCTCCATTCAACTGCTTTTGCTAAGTGTTACTCCAATTATTAACACTATTTTGCTGTAAAAAAAAATATAAAATACAGGCCACATATTTTACAGTGTGGTTTCTCCATCACACACCTTATCTATCTGTGGGCTACAAATTGTGGCATTTGAGGCCTCCATTCAACTGTTTTTCCTGTGTCTTAGCCTAGATATTGACACCAGTTTGCTGGAAAAAAAAAGAAATTGTTACCTACAGGCCAGATATTTTAAATGGTGGTTTTCCCACATACGGATCACATATAAGTTCACTCCAAATTCAGCTATTTGTAATGAATGTGGAAAATATTGTAGTCCATTTAAAATGGGCATGGCGCGTGGCAAGGGACGAGGAAGTGGACGTGATGGTGTTGGTGCATGCAGAGGCCGAGGCCATGGGCAAGCTGAAATTGGGCCACAACAAACACCCACATCTTCTAAGGGACCTTAGCAGCACACCACTATTGAACCCAGACGAGTGTCAAAAGGTTGTTGGTGGGATAGCGAATAATGCTTCCAGTCACTTTGCCACCACCACCACCCTGTCTTCCACACGGTCAAGTCTGAGTAACCGTGAGTCTGGACCGCATATTTCTCAGCATGATCCTCCTTCCTCCCACCATGCCAAGTGCGCGGAGACAACTGATCCTACACTTAGACACAGGTATGGACTGGGGCTGAAATTCAGACCTGGCATTTGAAATCACACAGGCCCATGTTGTCCCCGTCCCCAAGCACCAGATAAAATATATTACTAATATTACCCTGGATGGAGAAAAGGAAGATTTTCTACAAGACCAATATTTCTAATGATACCCATGGCCTGCTGGGGTAAGTGACGGAGTCAGCGACTTTGTGCTCCATCACAATTCTTAACAGTATGGGTGTCTTGAGAACTCTGATTCTGTTAACAATGAAGCAGACAAGGCCGTCCATGACCACAAAGGCCCTTCTGGCATTTGTCAGAATTGCCAGATGGCCAGTCTGGCCCTGGTCGTAGTCCAATATAACGAGTGTCCCACGCAGTATCTGGGGGAGATAAAGCTTACAACCAGGAGTGCTGCTAATGCGACAGCTCCTGGCTGTAAGCGACTGGGGAATGAATGAGCCGGAGTGGGCGCAGGCTCAGTAACTAGCGGTGACGTCACCGAGCCTGCGTCCGCTCACAGCCTGACCTAAAGTTACCATGGGAAAATGCCGGGTAAGAGGTTACCGCAGGTAAATTATCTATCTATTCATTCTATCTGTTCTTTCAATCTATCTATTCTATCTATCTATTCATTCTATCTACATATTAAAAAAAATAGGAACAGCACAAATCCTTTACTTATCTTCGGGTGCAGGGCCCCCAGACAACCTGTCCACTGATTGTCCCAAGTCCATAAACTTCAAAAAAGCAGGCAGAACTCCATCTCATTTGAAAACTGTGCAGTTTTCAAAGGAGATGGAGTGCTGCCTGCTTTTTTGAAGTTTATTAATTCTATCTACAGGAAGTTGTTTTTTTTTTCTCTGTGTGCACTCAACTTTATTGGCATGCACAAAGAGAAAAAACGCATGAAAAAAAACACACCAAAAACGCAGCAAAAAAAAAACACACAACAAAATGCACCTAAACCTGCGTTTTTGGCGCAGCTTCTTTCCTGCCAAGATGATCAGGTTTTGCTGCAGAAAAAAAAAAGCACAAACATGCCCTGTGTGAACCTACACTAATTGTACACAGAAGTGCCATAACACTTCCTGCCCTACATAATTGAAGCTCAGGTTTTGCAGCGCTTCTTTACAGGTCTCGCTTGAACTGTGCATGTAACATTTTAGCGCATGTGCAATGCAAAATTACAGAAAAAGAAAACCTCACTGTCAGTGTATTTTTATGACGAACACTATGAACAACAGGAAAAAAATATCTATATATTGGGGAATGTCTATGAATTTACATTTGATAACCCAGCTTTAGGGCTTGCTTTATTCATTATTGTATTTGTTTTGTTTTTTTTTTTTGCTTGGTTTTTAATATTTTTCACCTTTTTAATTTGAGCCTTTTTTACAGTCTATTTTATATGTGATCGCCTGTTTTTTGGTGTTTCCATATCTTTTTGGCTGCTTTATGAATTGTGACGCAAATGTAATCCAATCTCCAACATCATACAGGGAGCAGGGAAAGGGATTAGTGGTGCCTCACCAGAATCCAAATGAACACAGGTGCCAGGAACAAGTGGCTTGATACCACTCAGTAGCAATAGCAAAAAAGGAAAAAAAGTTCCAGCACCAGGCGTCTCTTCATAAAATCTTCAATATTTTATTCTCATGTCAACAAAGAAAACATCATGCGGGGACGCAGCCCCTAAACGCCTGATGCGTTTTGAACAAAGTTCTTAGTCATAGGCATCCAATCTCCTCCTTGAGTAATTTTATGTCTGTCTTAGGGTATGTTCACACGTTCAGGATTTCCATCCTTTTTTTTTCAGGTCAGTTTTTTAAAAAAAACTGCAGCTCTTGGCAGAAAACGCAGGTCCTTTTTTTGGTCCTTTTTTTGTCCTTTTTTGATGCGTTTTTTGATGCGTTTTTTGATGCGTTTTTTTATCCTTTTTTTATGCAGTTTTCTATGCAGAGACTGTGTGTTTCCTAGGAAGCTTTTTAGGGCTAAAATGGCTGAAAATACCCTAACCCTAACCCTACCCCTAACCCTAACCCTACCCCTAACCCTAACCCTACCCCTAACCCTACCCCTACCCCTACCCCTATTCTAACCTTAGTGAAAAAAAAAAAAAAAATTCTTAATTTTTTTATTGTCCCTACCAATGGGGGTGACAAAGTGGGGGGGGTGTCATTTACTATTTTTTTATTTTGATCACTGAGATAGGTTATATCTCAGTGATCAAAATGCACTTTGGAGCGAATCTGCCGGCCGGCAGATTCGGCGGGCGCACTGCGCATGCGCCCGCCATTTTGCAAGATGGCGGCGCCCAGGGAGAAGACGGCCGGACGGACACCGGGACGCCGGGTAAGTATAAGGGGGGGAGATTAGGGCACGGGGGGGGCATCGGAGCACTGGGGGGGGCATCGGAGCACGGGGGAGGGGCATCGGAGCACGGGGGGCGGGATCGGAGCACGGGGGGCAGCCACACTCCGCCCACGCACTTCCGCCCGCTCCCCCGCACTTCCTGCTGCAGCGGTTCTGCACATCAAATCGCAGTAAAACCCGCAGATATATTTTTGATCTGCGGGTTTTACTGCGATTTTGACCTCACAATGGAGGTCTATGGGTGCAGAACCGCTGCGGTTCAGGAAAAAGAAGTGACATGCTCCTTCTTTTTTGCCGCAGCTATTCTGCGCGGCTTTTTAAACGAAATTACGGATCATGTGCACAGCAGTGACTGTTTTCCATAGGGTTACATTGTTATGTACCCTGCATGGAAAACAGCTGCGGAACCGCAGCGGCCAAACCGCTGCGGTTCCGCAGTAAAAAACGCACTGTGTGAACATGGCCTTAATATTACTTACAAATTTTGCATCATTTTAGAGGAACTTGTGACTTTTTGTACTAGAATTTAGCATAAAAGGTTAAAGATAAAAATAACTAGCATCTTTGATTTTGCAGTAAATTCATGAACCATATGTGTCTCTTTCAATAATTTTTGATACAAAAAATGATAACGAAAACAAGTTGATAAACGGTGGCTCAGTGGTTAGCACTGCAGCCTTGCCAGGCTGGGGTCCTGGGTTGAAATCCCACCAAGGACAACATCTTCAAGAAGTTTGAATGTTTTCTCCCAGTTTGGGTGGGTTTCCTCCTGGTTCTCCAGTTTCCTCTTGCACTCCAAAGACAAATTGATAGGGAATTTAGATTGTGAGCCCCATTGGGGACAGTGATGGTAATGTATGTAAAGCGCTGCGGATTAACTTAGTGCTATATAAGCAAAATAATAATAAAAAAAACTCACTGGTGAAATGGGCCTTATATCTTTATACTCAAGTAAACTGCTGATAAATTACCTGCTCACAGAAGGGGGTACCATATCGTAGTTCAGTGACAAAATGTTCACAGTTGGCTTTGCGAACATCATAGCGCCTTATCTTCCCCACTTCCATTCGTGCTGCATTTACAATTTTTCCTGGTGGGTAAGGGTCTGCTTTCTTGTCATATTTGTTATTCACTTTATAGTCATAGCCAAAAAACTCCAAAGACTCTTCTTTCACAACAGCTACGGCTCCCATTGATGTGGAAAAACTGCCCAAACCATTTGGATCTGAGTACAAAACACAAATATTCACATATTATAATGCATTTAGCAAAACAATTTAAATCCTATATCTAACATATAATCCTAAATCCATTAAACATGACAAAGAAATAAATACAGTGCCTTACAAGTGTATTCACGCTCAGAGGCCCCCAATCCATAAAGACCTATGTGAACAACGTGAACCTTCATTGGGGGGCATTCATTAAGAGGCACGCTCCTCTTAATGACTCAGAAGCCTCTAACAAGTGTCTTATTTTATTCCTAAAACCTTCAGTTATCAGTAATCTTTCTGTGTTTTTTTTTTTTTTTTTAAGGGGTTATCCGAGGGAAAAGCAATAAGTCTGCAGTCGTCCTGTGTGACTTATGAACCCCGCAGCGCACGCACTTATTATTATTATTTATTATTATTATTATTATTTATTTATATAGCACCATTAATTCCATGGTGCTGTACATGAGAAAGGGGTTACATACAGAGTTATAGATATCATTTACAGTAAACAGGTTTACGATGACAGACTGGTACAGAGGGGAGAGAACCCTGTCCTTGCGGACTTACATTCTATTAGGTTTGCAGGGGATTCGCCAGGTTCCAACCGGGGACCGGAAGGTATGAATGACTAAGGGTATGTGTCCACGTTCAGGATTGCATCAGGATTTGGTCAGGATTTTTCATCAGTATTTGTAACCAAAACCAGGAGTGAGTGATAAATACAGAAGTGGAGCATGTTTCTATTATACTTTTCCTCTAATTGTTCCATTCCTGGTTTTGGCTACAAATACTGATGAAAAATCCTGACCAAATCCTGATGCAATCCTGAACGTGGACACATACCCTTACACATACTCCCGGCCAGTGGGTGCGGCCTCGCTCCATATACTTGTATGGAGCCAGGCTGCTCCCTCTAGTCGGCCACACTCACCACGTCATTAGCCTTAACGTACCGTCACACATAACAATATTGTTGCTTTATGTGACGTAGCAACGATATCGTTAACGAAATCGTTATGCGTGACAGCGACCAACGATCAGGCCCCTGCTGGGAGATCGTTGGTCGCTGGGGAATGATCAGGACTTTATTTCGTCGCTGGATCGCCCGCTGACATCGCTGAATCGGCATGTGTGACGCTGATTCAGCGATGTCTTCACTGGTAACCAGAGTAAACATCGGGTTACTAAGAGCAGGGCCGCGCTTAGTAACCCGATGTTTACCCTGGTTACCATTGTAAAAGTAAAAAACAAACGAACACTACATACTTACATTCCTGTCACGTCCCTCAGCGTCAGCTTCCCTGCGTCTCCCAGTGTCTGCGCTGGCCAGCCGTAAAGCAGAGCACTGCGGTGACGTCAACGCTTTGCTTTCCGGCCAGCGCGATTACATAGTGCAGGGAAGCTGACACTGGGGGACGCGACAGGAATGTAACTATGTAGTGTTTTTTTTTACTTTTACAATGGTAACCAGGGTAAACATCGGGTTACTAAGCGCGGCCCTGCGCTTAGTAACCCGATGTTTACCATGGTTACCCGGGGACTTCGGCATCGTTGGTCGCTGGAGAGCTGTCTGTGTGACAGCTCTCCAGGGACCACACAACGACTTACCAACGATCACGGCCAGGTCGTATCGCTGGTCGTGATCGTTGGTAAATCGTTAAGTGTAACGGTACCTTTAGTCCTAGTGTAGTGTATGTAGTGTCTTAGTTTTAGTCTTAGTGTATGGCGTGAGGCTGCCCCCACCAGCCATGCATAACTCATACCTATATAACTATGTAACAATACATACCATCTGGTCACGAGTAGGAAAACCGACAAGTCCCGTCAGGGAACAGTGCCTGCACTGGGGGGATTCATAAGTCTGCATTAATTTGGACCAGACAACTCCTTTAAATCCCCGATATGCTTCCAGAGATGTGGGCTTTTCTTCAGTGCTAAATTTGATGGTCTTTACTCATGGAACAATCCCGCACTATTGAAGGATGTTCCCTGGCTGAAACCCCAAATCCTTAAAGGTTTAAAGGTTAAATTGATAAAGTTCATTGTGATAACAGATGAAAGGCGGCGACAATAATTGTCTTCTTACACAGAGTGAGTGTGGATGAATAGTGACTCTGGATATAATGGTTCACCATGGTCTCAACCAAATAGATCTATTTTATTCTTGTGAGCATCTTCTCCATTGTTTCACTCTTTTTATTACATGTACAGTACAGACCAAAAGTTTGGACACACATTCTAATTTAAAGATTTTTCTGTATTTTCATGACTATGAAAATTGTAAATTCACACTGAAGGCATCAAAACTATGAATGAACACATGTGAAATTATATACTTAACAAAAAAGTGTGAAACAACTGAAATTGTGTCTTATATTCTAGGTTCTTCAAAGTAGCCACCTTTTGCTTTGATGACTGCTTTGCACACTCTTGGCATTCTCTTGATGAGCTTCAAGAGGTAGTTACCGGAAATGGTTTTCACTTCACAGGTGTGCCCTGTCAGGTTTAATAAGTGGGATTTCTTGCCTTATAAATGGGGTTGGGACCATCAGTTGTGTTGTGCAGAAGTCGCAGAAGTCTGGTGGATACACAGCTGATAGTCCTACTGAATAGACTGGTAGAATTTGTATTATGGCAAGAAAAAAGCAGCTAAGTAAAGAAAAACGAGTGGTCATCATTACTTTAAGAAATGAAGGTCAGTCAGTCCGAAAAATTGGGAAAACTTTGAAAGTGTCCCCAAGTGCAGTGGCAAAAAACATCAAGTGCTACAAAGAAACTGGCTCACATGAGGACCGCCCCAGGAAAGGAAGACCAAGAGTCACCTCTGCTTCTGAGGATAAGTTTATCCGATTCACCGGCCTCAGAAATGGCAGGTTAACAGCAGCTCAGATTAGAGACCAGGTCAATGCCACACAGAGTTCTAGCAGCAGACACATCTCTACAACAACTGTTAAGAGGAGACTTTGTGCAGCAGGCCTTCATGGTAAACTAGCTGCTACGAAACCACTGCTAAGGACAGGCAACAAGCAGAAGAGACTTGTTTGGGCTAAAGAACACATGGAATGGACATTAGACCAGTGGAAATCAGTGCTGGTCTGATGAGTCCAAATTTGAGATCTTTGGTTCCAACCACCGTCTCTTTGTGTGACGCAGAAAAGGTGAACGGATGGACTCTACATGCCTGGTTCCCACCGTGAAGCATGGAGGAGGAGGTGTGATGGTGTGGGGGTGCTTTGCTGGTGACACTGTTGGGGATTTATTCAAAATTGAAGGCATACTGAATCAGCATGGCTACCACAGCATCTTGCAGCGGCATGCTATTCCATCTGGTTTGCGTTTAGTTGGACCATCACTTATTTTTCAACAGGACAATGACCCCAAACACACCTCCAGGCTGTGTAAGGGCTATTTGACCAAGAAGGAGAGTGATGGGGTGCAGTCAACAGACCTGAACCCAATCGAGATGATTTGGGGTGAGCTGGACCGCAGAGTGAAGGCAAAAGGGCCAATAAGTGCTAAGCATCTCTGGGAACTCCTTCAAGATTGTTGGAAGACCATTCCCGGTGACTACCTCTTGAAGCTCATCAAGAGAATGCCAAGAGTGTGCAAAGCAGTCATAAAAGCAAAAGGTGGCTACTTTGAAGAACCTAGAATATAAAACATAATTTCAGTTGTTTCACACTTTTTTGTTAAGTATATAATTCCACATGTGTTAATTCATAGTTTTGATGCATTCAGTGTGAATTTACAATTTTCATAGTCATGAAAATACAGAAAAATCTTTAAATAAGAAGGTGTGTCCAAACTTTTGGTCTGTACTGCATGTAAATAAATATACAAGACATATTATAAATTGTAAAGTTACACAGTAAATCCTTTCGAAAAGTATTTAAAAAACAATTAAATTACATATCATCTTAGCAAAATTTAAAATTTAAAAGTTAGGAAAGGAGAAAATAAAAAATGAAAAATAAAAATGAAATAAATGAATAAATAAATTAATAAATATGCGAAGCACATTATAAACTGCAAAATTACACAGTGGATCCTGTAATCCTTTCCACAAATATTTATAAAACAATTCAATTACATGACATTTTAGCAGAATTCAGAAGGGAAAAATATACATATATTTATACGCACATAAATACACACATATATATACAGGGTGGAGCGCGGTAATTTGCTGATTTGGGAATGAAATAAAAAAATTATGATCATTAGAAAAATTTATTTTATATTTTAATTATACTGAACAGTAATGGAATTTTTAAATTACATGGTTTTAAATAGTGTATCTGGCAAATGTCGACCTTCGCTATCCACACACTGCTGCGTACGTTTTCTGAAGTTTTCATGAACTCTAACAAGCATGTCCACTGGTATTCTGCCAATTTCAGCTTCAATATTGTTCCTTAGGTCTTCCAAGGTGTTGGGACGGTTGATATACACATTAGACTTCAGGTAACCCCAAAGGAAAAAATTGCATGGGGCTAAATCTGGTGAGCGTGCTGGCCAGTTCACATCTCCCCTCAAAGAGATAAGCCGTCCAGGAAACATTTGCCTCAAACAATTCATGGTAACCCTCGCTGTGTGTGCAGTGGCACCATCCTGTTGGAACCATGTATCCTCTAGTTCCATTGCCTCAAGAGCCGGCTGAAAATAATCCTGTATCATAGACAAGTACCGTTCGGAGTTCACAGTTATGGCACGACCATTATCCTAAAAAAGTAAGGACCAATGATGCCTACTCGTGATATGGCGCACCACACAGTGAAAATGAGGTGAAAATGTGCCTCATCAGAAAAAAAACACAATTGCGTCACGGGGTATCGTTGCTAACATGTCTTCACAAGAGGTCCGCCGTGTCACATAGTCCCATGCTGACAAATGTTGGACCACGCACATTTTATACGGGTGAAAATTCAGTTCATCATGAAGAATCCGGTGGAGAGAACGTCTTGAAATGCCAAGAGCAAATGATTGCTTCCGAGCAGAGCATTTCGGAGATTGCAGTACTGCTGCTCTAACTCTCTCGATGTTTTGTGGTGTTGTAATCCTTCTCTCAGGTCCCCTTCGTACACATGACACATTCCCTGCTGTTCTGAATGCATTCACCCAATTTACAATTGATTGCCGTCCAGGAACACGTCCGCGTGGAGGAACAGCGAATTGTAAACGAAAAGCACGCTGCACTGCAATGATCGAGTGGGCATTTGAAAAATACGCTTCAACACAAAATGGCCTCTCCTCACGTGTCCACTGCATGATGGCAACTGAAAGGCAGAGGAATACAAATCTCCCATCAGCCACTGTAAGCCACACCCACTCTCCCCTCTCTTCGACCGACAGTGCCGCCACAGCATGCAGTGCAAAAAAGCAAATTACCGTGCTCCACCCTGTATATATATATATTCCCTTCATCTTTCATTTACCTCTTATCCCTCTCCCTCCTCCTCCCCTCTCCATTGCGAATCTCTATACGTTTTCCACTGTTTCATTGAGGCCATCGGGATATAAGGTTTTTAATCAGAAAATCCAATAGGACTCCTTTCTATTTAATTTCTGGGTTCTGCTGATGTCATTCTGTGGTATTTGCTCCACAAGGGTTACCTTTATGTCAAATTCTTTGTCATGTTTGACCAGAAAGTGTCTGGACAGACTGTGTTTTAAAAAACCTTTTTTGGTGTTGTGCCTGTGGCCATTCATACGCAATCGCACTGTCTGTGTGGTGCGACCCACGTATTGAAGGCCACAAGCGCAAGTGATCACATAAATAACATACCGTATATACTCGAGTATAAGCCGAGATTTTCAGCCCAAATTTTTGGGCTGAAAGTGCCCCTCTCGGCTTATACTCGAGTCACGGTGGGCGGCAGGGTCGGCGGGTGAGGGGGAGAGGGCGCTGAGGCATACTTACCTAGTCCTGGCACTCTTGACGCTCCCCCTGCCTGTCACACTGTCTCCGGGTGCCGCAGCTCTTCCTGTCAGCGGTCACTGGCACCGCTCATTAGAGAACTGAATATGGACTCCACTCCTATAGGGGTGGAGCCACATATTCATTCCTCTGAGCGGTGCCAGTGACCGCTGACAGGAAGAGCTGCGGCACCCGGAGACAGTGTGACAGGCAGGGGGAGCGTCAGGAGCGCCGGGACTAGGTGAGTATTTTATATTCACCTGTCCGCGTTCCACATGCCGGGCGTCGCTCCATCTTCCCGGCGCCGCTCTGTCTTCCCGGCGTCGCTCCGCTCTGACTGTTCAGGTCAGAGGGCGCGATGACGCATATAGTGTGCGCGGCGCCCTCTGCCTGATCAGTCAGTGCGGAGAGACGCCGGGACCGGACGCTGAGGAGCTGCAATCAAGAGAGGTGAGTATGTGTTGTTTTTTTTTTATTATTATTGCAGCAGCAGCAGCAATGGCACAGATTTATAAGGAGCATATATGGGGCAATAATGAACGGTGCAGAGCACTATATGGCACAGCTATGGGACAGTATGAACGGTGCAGAGCACTATATAGCACAGCTATGGGGCAGTATGAACGGTGCAGAGCACTATATGGGGCACAGTTTTGGGACAATATGAACGGTGCAGAGCACTATATGGGGCACAGCTATGGGGCAAGAATGAACGGTGCAGAGCACTATATGGCACAGCTATGAGGCAAGAATGAACGGTGCAGAGCACTATATGGCACAACTATGGGGCAATAATGAACGTGCAGAGCACTATATGGCACAGCTATGGGGCAAAAATGAACGGTGCAGAGCATTATATGGCACAGCTATGGGGCAATAATGAACGGTGCAGAGCACTATATGGCACAGCTATGGGGCAAGAATGAACGGTGCAGAGCACTATATGGCACAGTTATGGGGCAAGAATGAACGGTGCAGAGCACTATATGGCACAGCTATGGGGCAAAAATGAACGGTGCAGAGCACTATATGGAGCATCTATGGGGCAAAAATTAACGGTGCAGAGCACTATATGGCAGAGCTATGGGGCGAGAATGAACGGTGCAGAGCACTATATGGCACAGCTATGGGGCAATAATGAACGGTGCAGAGCACTATATGGCACAACTAGGGGGCAAGAATGAACGGTGCAGAGCACTATATGGCACAGCTATGGGGCAAGAATGAACGGTGCAGAGCACTATATGGCAGAGCTATGGGGCAAGAATGAATGGTGCAGAGCACTATATGGAACAGCTAGGGGGCAATAATGAATGGTGCAGAGCACTATATGGCACAGCTAGGGGGCAAGAATGAACGGTGCAGAGCACTATATGGCACACCTTTCTATGGTACATCTATGGGGCAATAATGAACGGTGCAGAGCACTATATGGCACAGCTATGGGGCCATAATGAACGGTATGGAGCATCTATTTTTATTTTTGAAATTCACCGGTAGCTGCTGCATTTTCCACCCTAGGCTTATACTCGAGTCAATAAGTTTTCCCAGTTTTTTGTGGCAAAATTAGGGGCGTCGGCTTATACTCGGGCCGGCTTATACTCGAGTATATACGGTAGTTACTATCAGAAGTGAGGTGTTGATTTATATTTATGGTTTCTCCTGTACTGCTTGATATAATACAGTTTTGTTTATGGCTGATGATGTTGCAGCAGTGACACTTTTTAGATCCACATTTGAAAACTCCAAAAGGATGTTGTATAGGAGTCTCTTTAGTATTTAAAGAGGAAAGGGGTTTCCCCAAATTACTAGGAGCAATGATGTTTTTAATTGTAACTCCCCTCCGAAATGTGATACCGGGATACTTAGGTAACCATTGTTTTAAAAAAGAATCCTTTCTTAAGATGTACCAGTACTTATTTAAAATCTGTTTTACTTGCAGACTTCCCTGATTAAAAGCGGTGATGAAATTATATTCCCATCTAGTATTTTTTTCTATAGTGTTTTCATTTTTGTTATTTGCACGTCTTCGTTTGTTCGATGTTTGAACTAGAAGGTTGTTTATTGTTTATGAGTTTCTTGTACAGACACTCATTTTGATTTTTTTTCAAGTTTGTTTCATAAGCTTCTGCTATGAGTTTTTTCGGGTATTTTTTATCCAAGAACTTTTTTGTCAAAATTTTGGATTGTTCTAAATAGTCTGTGTCTACCGTATTATTTTTACGGATTCGCCGATATTGACTAAACGGTATATTCTTTTTCCATTTAGAATAGTGTGCGCTCCGAAAATCCAAAAAACCATTAGAATCTGTTTTTTTTAAAGTGAGTTTTGGTTATAATTTTTTTGACTGAATGACTGTTTTCTAGATCCAAATAATGGATTTTCTCTTTATCTATATTGTATGTGAAGGAAATGCCCCAATTATTCTTGTTGAGTTCTTCTACAAGTGAGATTGCTAATTTTTCAGTGTCCTTCCAAAAGATGATAAGATCATCTATATAACGCCTGCATAGCAATATGTTTTCTTTATAAGCTGTTTGGCTGAGAGGCGATGAGGACTCGAATCGCCCCATAAAGAGATTTGTGAAACTGGGCGCGACCCGAGTCCCTATTGTAGTGCCAAATTGCTGCAGAAACAGCTCACCCTGGAATTCAAAAACATTGTGCTCCAATATAAATCTTAAACCTGTTATGAGAAAATCTCTCTGGACTGGTGGCATATCTGGAATCCCAGATAAATAGTATGCTACTGCTTCGATTCCCCTATTTTGTTCTATGTTGGAATATAGAGCATTCACATCTAGTGTAATAAAGAAATAATCTTTTTCCCAATTTAGGGAACTACATTCCTTTATAAGTTGGTTAGAATCCAGTAGAAAAGATGGTAGTTTTTTTTACAAGATCCTGAAGATGTAAGTCTATATAATGGGATAACTGGCTTGTCAAAGATCCGATACCTGAGATAAAAACATTCTTGAAAACGAAAATCCAGACAAAAATAACACGATAAAAATATTCAATAAAGTATAAAGAATATACCGTTTAGTCAATATCGGCGCATCCGTAAAAATAATACGGTAGACACAGACTATAGTATCCAAATGGTGGTACTAAAGAGCAACATCACGTGAGTAGACTAGTAGTAAACACTCACTGCTGCTCACTTGTCGGACTATAAACCGTACCATAAAGGCACAGATGATTGGCCTCGGGGAGACCAAAACATCCAACACTGCGGAGACACCATCACGTGTTTCTCAACGCAGTGATTCCAGAACACTGCCCCCATCCCTTATGGGAAATATGCAAATGCAAGTAAAATGCAAGTAAAAGCAAGTTTCGAATTCAGCATTAGTAGAACAGATGCGGCGTATCCGCAGAAATTGCCCAACCGGGACAGCACGAACCATATGTGCCGGGTGGGAGGAGGAGGCGTGAAGAAGCATGTTAGTGGCCATCGGTTTTCTACTAATGCTGAATTCGAAACCCAG
The DNA here is from genome assembly GCF_032444005.1 of Ranitomeya imitator. NCBI lineage: Eukaryota > Metazoa > Chordata > Amphibia > Anura > Dendrobatidae > Ranitomeya > Ranitomeya imitator. Next base: position 39,117,177 of record NC_091290.1, on the reverse strand, counting down.
GCAGAGGTCCTGAAATCCCGTTTTAAGGAACGGGGTTACAGTAATCGTGCGATAAAGAGAGCTTATTTACGCGCCAAACACAGCAGTAGAGATGTACTCTTGTATAAAAGCCAAAACAGGGGTGATACATCTGATACCATCAGGTTTGTCACAAATTTTAACTCGCGGGCAGGTGCTATACGCACTGCCCTCGAACGTGCCTGGCCTATTCTTAAGACCGACCCCACGCTAGCTAAACTGGTACCTAATCGACTCTCTATTGCATTCCGTAGAGCCAAGAACCTACGGGACCATTTGGTGCGCAGCCACTATACAAGTGAGCCTCCCAGGACATTTTTAAATGACCCTAGTAATAGACCGAGAGGTGGCTGTCGCACCTGCGGTAAATGTGTAGCGTGTAAGAACATCTTGAGGGCAGATTCATTTGTGGATTCGACAGGACACAAGACGTTTGATATCAAGAAATGTATAACATGCACGTCCAAGAATGTCATATATTATGCATCTTGCCCGTGTCCTCTTATTTACGTAGGCCTAACCACGAGGCAACTAAAAATTAGAGTAAGAGAACACGTTCGTGGGATTGAGGCAGCTGCTTTGGAAACGGATGCGCAATTACTAAAAACGATACCGCGTCACTTTAAACAACATCACAATTGTGACAGCAGTGGTTTACTGGTTAAATGCATCGATTTGATTGAAACTAATATCAGAGGCGGGAATATCTCACAACGCTTGGCACAGCTTGAGACGCGGTGGATATGGACGCTCAATAGTGTCCATCCCCACGGACTTAATGAGAACATAAGCTTTGCGTCTTTTCTGTGATCGTGACCGGCATATAGAGGATTTGGTCATGTGCATGATCGGGTGCACCTCTATTTTGTTTTTAACATTGTTTTTATGTTTCAGATCCATTTCTATTGATTGATGGACATGTCAGATGTGTCGTTTGGACCCTAGTCACCATTTGTACATCGGATGATGTCTCAGATATATCGCGTTTGGAAGAAACAGCATCCAACCCCACCCTCCGAGTTTACAGCCTGTCGGGGGACACGGATTTCGTCCTATATTCTTTTTTGTTTTTTATCTATATGCTTTTTTCTATTTTATGTCTCTTGTGGTAGTGTTAATATTATGTTCCTTTTGTCTGTGTTTTGTGATAGTATAAGGGTGTATTCCATCTATGGGTTCTTGTTCCATATTGTCGCCTTAGTGCCGTTTGAGTGCAGTGCTTGTGATCATTGTGATGTTGGAGGTTGGGTCTATGTACCCTAATGTGTTCTATGGGGAGGGCTAGCGGAGGTAACCATGCTTATAGGGATTTTAGGTTTTAGACAGACATGATCCATTCACCCTGTTTGCACGGTGACTGTCTCCAGTCCGGCTAGCGCCCCGCATCTGCAGCGGCGTCTCCTGTATGCATACGGGCTGGGAATCGCTGCTCCCCGCGGCCTGCGGCGTCTCTATGCTCGGTCGGTTGCCATGGTTGTGGCGGCGCCCTTGCATGACGTCGCCGCCGCTGTGGGTAGTGTTGCCCCGGCAACGCCTGTGTCATTTCCGGTCGACGCCGCTGCAGAGGCTGACGGGCACGCATTTAAACCCCGGCACGCAGGCATTCCGACACATACCCCTGACGAAGGAGCCTCGGCTCCGAAACGCGCGTCGGGTAGACGTGCCGGCTACGCTCCTGTTGCACACCAGCTTACAGTCCAGGACGAGGTAATAATGATCGGTCTACCGCAGTGTTTATGTTCCACATAGGTGCATTGACACCTCTCTGGTCTAGTTCCTGGGGCATGCTTTACGTATCTGGTTATGGAATTTATTGTTGAGTCACCTGGTTTATCGTATACCTCACATGCCTGACATTAGTGGTCACTTGGGATGTCCCAGGGGTCCTTGGTTCTCTGCCCCATTACTCTATATTAGGTTTCACTGTTAATATATACGGGCATTGTAGAGATCCACATATATATAATTTTTGACCCACTGTATTCAGGGCATAGTGATGTAATAGATATAAAGTACTTCACATACTATTTAGCCATTCCATCTCGTTGGTGTCTCCTCCCACTACTAAGATCTTTTTCAATTAGGGAGTCAGGGCCTAGCCCGCACGTTTAGTCCTTTACAGGGGAGTACCTGTATTGTAACATGTTCCATTTCCCCATCCATGTTCTATCTATGTCCTAGTATGTTTTATAGATATGTATTTAATAAAGAGTTTTTTACTTCAATTATAGCTACCCTTGTTGGTCGTCTCTCTTGTGGTTTCCACATCCTCTCTGTATTATACAGCTACGACTGGTACGGTTTATAGTCCGACAAGTGAGCAGCAGTGAGTGTTTACTACTAGTCTACTCACGTGATGTTGCTCTTTAGTACCACCATTTGGATACTATATTGTTTTTCTGTGTTTTGCACAGGTACGTTGGGGGTCATTTTGGACTTTAGGGCCAGGGAACAGTCCTGGCTAGGACAAATCGAACAGGTGTTCGGACATGATGGGACGGGTGATATGCCGGTTCGCGATCGCAGTTGTGACGCAATATTTGAGTCTTTGAAGAAATTACTTGTAAAACGTACAAAAATCTGGTGGAACAGGATGTTCCTAGAACGATAAGTCTCTAAAAATATGATCCCTAGAGGTCTCCGTGTCAGGGTTGTGCCAACTTTTCCTGTTGAAGATGCCGAATTTATTGCTGGATGGGAGGAGGCCTGCGGGTCATGTTCAACGGCACTTATGAAATTACTCATTGGGTTCAACACTAGGACTATTGAGGGCTTAGATAAAGATATTGATCTGGCGTTATCTGAATTGCGTGGGAAATGCACTGAAGAACAAATTAAAAACTATGACAGTCAGATGGATAAATCCCTAGAGATGATTGTCAAGAGGATCAGTGAAACACAGACATCAAAATTAAACAGAGACATAAGGGATTACCAGACCCAGAATGTGTATCAATGGGGGAAATCGGTACCACAGCAACGCCAACTCCAGCGGAGCACATCTAACACGTCTCTGTCATCTAATAGCACTCAGTCAGAGGCTTCCATGTCCTCGGTAGTGACACGACAGTGCTAGCTACAATAGATCGCGGAACTATAACTTCCACCCATATAAGAGACAGAAACCCCGCCATTTTGATACACCGAGTGATTCTAACAAGGTAATTAATTTGAGTAAATATGTACTGTCGGAGACCGACTGTTCGCTTTTATATAAGGGATTGTCCTTCTCGCCAACAGCTGGGTTTGACAACTTTACGGTGGTGAAGGACCTTCATTTGTTTGCTCGGTCATTGTTATTTAAAAGATTTTTTTATGATGACAATTTACATCAATTATTCCCTACAGAAAACGAGCAGTCGGCCCTGAGGATATTAGAAGAATTATCCAGGGAGCAGTACGTTGAGGAAGGAGGTAGGATCCCCCAATCTATCCGTTTGAAATCTAAAAGATTTCCTCCATTGTCTAGCTGCGGAGCAATTGATATGTTTGTGAAGGTAGTTAGCGATGAACTTACACGGATTCCTAAATATATTCTTAAGGACAATCTTACGGGTAGTGAGAGGGCTAGATTGAAAACTCTGAGGGATCTCCCAGGGGTGGTGATTAAGCCGGCGGACAAGGGGGGCAATATCGTCATATGGCCTACTGTAATGTACGAAAAGGAGGCCATGCGTCAATTGTCTAACACAACATGCTATAAGAAATTGACGTATAACCCCTTGTCCGCCTTTGTTGCTGAGCTCGGGTAGATCCTTCAGAGTGCTACAGATAGGGGTACCATCACGAAAGAACTTTGTACAGCTCTTATTGTTACGGAGCCTATTATTCCAACGTTTTATCTCCTCCCTAAGACGCACAAAAATGCCTCAGTGCCGCCCGGTCGTCCGATAGTATCTGGGCGAGGAAATTATCTTGAGTCAATTAATAAATGGATAGACTCGGTATTACAGCCATTAGTAGAGGAGCTTCCGTCCTACCTCAAGGATACGAACCAGCTCCTACGGAGGGTGGATGACCTGAAGCTGGGTGTGGACACAATTATGGGCACAATGGACGTGGAATCATTGTACACGAGCATTAGGCACAATGATGGACTAGCAGCAGCTGATTTCTTTTTATCCACGTCAAATTGTTCCCCTGATTTCCGGAACTTTCTCCTGGACATCCTAAGATTTACATTAACCCACAACTTTTTCACGTTTAGGGGGTCCTTTTTCCTGGAGCTCCAGGGAACAGCCATGGGAGCGGCCTTTGCGCCCTCCTATGCCAACCTGTTCCTGGGGCTGTGGGAAAGGGACCTCCTACGGTCAGACAGCCTGTTATCTATGGAGCGCGTCCTCTTATGGACGCGCTACATAGATGACATCCTTGTGGTCTGGCAGGGTGACCAGGAGTCTTTTTCCGAGTTTGTTGGTGCCTTGAACCTAAATGATAAGAATATTAAATTGACATTTAATAACTCAAGTGTTGAGTTCCTTGACGTTAGGCTTATGAAGGACAAGACAGACACTGTCCAAACAACAGTGTATAGAAAACCGATGGCCACTAACATGCTTCTTCACGCCTCCTCCTCCTCCTCCCACCCGGCACATATGGTTCGTGCTGTCCCGGTTGGGCAATTTCTGCGGATACGCCGCATCTGTTCTACTAATGCTGAATTCGAAACCCAGGCAGAGGTCCTGAAATCCCGTTTTAAGGAACGGGGTTACAGTAATCGTGCGATAAAGAGAGCTTATTTACGCGCCAAACACAGCAGTAGAGATGTACTCTTGCATAAAAGCCAAAACAGGGGTGATACATCTGATACCATCAGGTTTGTCACGAATTTTAACTCGCGGGCAGGTGCTATACGCACTGCCCTCGAACGTGCCTGGCCTATTCTTAAGACCGACCCCACGCTAGCTAAACTGGTACCTAATCGACCCTCTATTGCATTCCGTAGAGCCAAGAACCTACGGGACCATTTGGTGCGCAGCCACTATACAAGTGAGACTCCCAGGACATTTTTAAATGACCCTAGTAATAGACCGAGAGGTGGCTGTCGCACCTGCAGTAAATGTGTAGCGTGTAAGAACATCTTGAGGGCAGATTCATTTGTGGATTCGACAGGACACAAGACGTTTGATATCAAGAAATGTATAACATGCACGTCCAAGAATGTCATATATTATGCATCTTGCCCGTGTCCTCTTATTTACGTAGGCCTAACCACGAGGCAACTAAAAATTAGAGTAAGAGAACACGTTCGTGGGATTGAGGCAGCTGCTTTGGAAACGGATGCGCAATTACTAAAAACGATACCGCGTCACTTTAAACAACATCACAATTGTGACAGCAGTGGTTTACTGGTTAAAGGCATCGATTTGATTGAAACTAATATCAGAGGCGGGAATATCTCACAACGCTTGGCACAGCTTGAGACGCGGTGGATATGGACGCTTAATAGTGTCCATCCCCACGGACTTAATGAGAACATAAGCTTTGCGTCTTTTCTGTGATCGTGACCGGCATATAGAGGATTTGGTCATGTGCATGATCGGGTGCACCTCTATTTTGTTTTTAACATTGTTTTTATGTTTCAGATCCATTTCTATTGATTGATGGACATGTCAGATGTGTCGTTTGGACCCTAGTCACCATTTGTACATCGGATGATGTCTCAGATATATCGCGTTTGGAAGAAACAGCATCCAACCCCACCCTCCAAGTTTGCAGCCTGTCGGGGGACACGGATTTCGTCCTATATTCTTTTTTGTTTTTTATCTATATGCTTTTTTCTATTTTATGTCTCTTGTGGTAGTGTTAATATTATGTTCCTTTTGTCTGTGTTTTGTGATAGTATAAGGGTGTATTCCATCTATGGGTTCTTGTTCCATATTGTCGCCTTAGTGCCGTTTGAGTGCAGTGCTTGTGATCATTGTGATGTTGGAGGTTGGGTCTATGTACCCTAATGTGTTCTATGGGGAGGGCTAGCGGAGGTAACCATGCTTATAGGGATTTTAGGTTTTAGACAGACATGATCCATTCACCCTGTTTGCACGGTGACTGTCTCCAGTCCGGCTAGCGCCCCGCATCTGCAGCGGCGTCTCCTGTACGCATACGGGCTGGGAAACGCTGCTCCCCGCGGCCTGCGGCGTCTCTATGCTCGGGTGGTTGCCATGGTTGTGGCGGCGCCCTTGCATGACGTCGCCGCCGCTGTGGGTAGTGTTGCCCCGGCAACGCCTGCGTCATTTCCGGTCGACGCCGCTGCAGAGGCTGACGGGCACGCATTTAAACCCCGGCACGCAGGCATTCCGACACATACCCCTGACGAAGGAGCCTCGGCTCCGAAACGCGCGTCGGGTAGACGTGCCGGCTACGCTCCTGTTGCACACCAGCTTACAGTCCAGGACCAGGAAATAATGATCGGTCTACCGCAGTGTTTATGTTCCACATAGGTGCATTGGCACCTCTCTGGTCTAGTTCCTGGGGCATGCTTTACGTATCTGGTTATGGCATTTATTGTTGAGTCACCTGATTTATCGTATACCTCACATGCCTGACATTAGTGGTCACTTGGGATGTCCCAGGGGTCCTTGGTTCTCTGCCCCATTACTCTATATTAGGTTTCACTGTTAATATATACGGGCATTGTAGAGATCCACATATATATAATTTTTGACCCACTGTATTCAGGGCATAGTGATGTAATAGATATAAAGTACTTCACATACTATTTAGCCATTCCATCTCGTTGGTGTCTCCTCCCACTACTAAGATCTTTTTCAATTAGGGAGTCAGGGCCTAGCCCGCATGTTTAGTCCTTTACAGGGGAGTACCTGTATTGTAACATGTTCCATTTCCCCATCCATGTTCTATCTATGTCCTAGTATGTTTTATAGATATGTATTTAATAAAGAGTTTTTTACTTCAATTATAGCTACCCTTGTTGGTCGTCTCTCTTGTGGTTTCCACATCCTCTCTGTAGACACAGACTATGTAGAACAATCCAAAATTTTGACAAAAAAGTTCTTGGATAAAAAATACCCGAAAAAACTCATAGCAGAAGCTTATGAAACAAACTTGAAAAAAAATCAAAATGAGTGTCTGTACAAGAAACTCATAAACAATAAACAACCTTCTAGTTCAAACATCGAACAAACGAAGACGTGCAAAAACAAAAATGAAAACACTATCGAAAAAAATACTAGATGGGAATATAATTTCATCACTGCTTTTAATCAGGGAAGTCTGCAAGTAAAACAGATTTTAAATAAGTATTGGTACATCCTAAGAAAGGATTCTTTTTTAAAACAATGGTTACCTAAGTATCCCGGTATCACATTTCGGAGGGGAGTTACAATTAAAAATATAATTGCTCCTAGTAATTTGGGGAAACCCCTTTCCTCTTTAAATACTAAAGAGACTCCTATACAACATCCTTTTGGAGTTTTCAAATGTGGATCTAAAAAGTGTCACTGCTGCAACATCATCAGCCATCAACAAAACTGTATAATATCAAGCAGTACAGGAGAAACCATAAATATAAATCAACACCTCACTTGTGATAGTAACTATGTTATTTATGTGATCACTTGTGCTTGTGGCCTTCAATACGTGGGTCGCACCACACAGACAGTGCGATTGCGTATGAATGGCCACAGGCACAACACCAAAAAGTTTTTTAAAACATAGTCTGTCCAGACACCTTCTGGTCAAACATGACAAAGAATTTGACATAAAGGTAATCCTTGTGGAGCAAATACCACAGAATGACATCAACAGAATCCAGAAATTAAATAGAAAGGAGTCCTATTGGATTTTCTGATTAAAAACCTTATATCCCGATGGCCCCAATGAAACAGTGGAAAATGTATAGAGATTCGCAATGGAGAGGGGAGGAGGAGGGAGAGGGATAAGAGGTAAATGAAAGATGAAGGGAAAAGGGAGAGAAGAAAAGAGAAAAAGGAGTAAAGATTATAAAAAAAGGATATACTGTATATATATATATATATATATATATATATATATATATATATATATGTATGTGCGTATAAGTATATGTATATTTTCTCCCTTCTGAATTCTGCTAAAATGTCATGTAATTGAATTGTTTTATAAATATTTGTGGAAAGGATTACAGGATCCACTGTGTAATTTTGCAGTTTATAATGTGCTTTGCATATTTATTAATTTATTTATTCATTTATTTCATTTTTATTTTTCATTTTTTATGTTCTCCTTTCCTAACTTTTAAATTTTAAATTTTGCTAAGACGATATGTAATTTAATTGTTTTTTTTAAATACTTTTCGAAAGGATTTACTGTGCAACTTTACAATTTATAATATGTCTTGTACAGTGGGGCAAAAAAGTATTTAGTCAGTCAGCAATAGTGCAAGTTCCACCACTTAAAAAGATGAGAGGCGTCTGTAATTTACATCATAGGTAGACCTCAACTATGGGAGACAAACTGAGAAAAAAAAATCCAGAAAATCACATTGTCTGTTTTTTTAACATTTTATTTGCATATTATGGTGGAAAATAAGTATTTGGTCAGAAACAAACAATCAAGATTTCTGGCTCTCACAGACCTGTAACTTCTTCTTTAAGAGTCTCCTCTTTCCTCCACTCATTACCTGTAGTAATGGCACCTGTTTAAACTTGTTATCAGTATAAAAAGACACCTGTGCACACCCTCAAACAGTCTGACTCCAAACTCCACTATGGTGAAGACCAAAGATCTGTCAAAGGACACCAGAAACAAAATTGTAGCCCTGCACCAGGCTGGGAAGACTGAATCTGCAATAGCCAACCAGCTTGGAGTGAAGAAATCAACAGTGGGAGCAATAATTAGAAAATGGAAGACATATAAGACCACTGATAATCTCCCTCGATCTGGGGCTCCACGCAAAATCCCACCCCATGGGGTCAGAATGATCACAAGAACGGTGAGCAAAAATCCCAGAACCACGCGGGGGGAACTAGTGAATGAACTGCAGAGAGCTGGGACCAATGTAAAAAGGCCTACCATAAGTAACACACTACGCCACCATGGACTCAGATCCTGCAGTGCCAGACGTGTCCCACTGCTTAAGCCAGTACATGTCCGGGCCCGTCTGAAGTTTGCTAGAGAGCATTTGGATGATCCAGAGGAGTTTTGGGAGAATGTCCTATGGTCTGATGAAACCAAAATGGAACTGTTTGGTAGAAACACAACTTGTCGTGTTTGGAGGAAAAAGAATACTGAGTTGCATCCATCAAACACCATACCTACTGTAAAGCATGGTGGTGTAAACATCATGCTTTGGGGCTGTTTCTCTGCAAAGGGGCCAGCACGACTGATCCGGGTACATGAAAGAATGAATGGGGCCATGTATCGTGAGATTTTGAGTGCAAACTGTTATGGCTGGCAATCAGGCAACACAGCGTGCAGTAATCAGCGCACATACAGAGATCTGACAATAACCCAAAACAATAGGACGAGCTCTGAGACGTGGAATCTCTGTAGACTGCAGTACCTGATCTATCCTCACACAACTGGAAGCAGCAGTGGATTGCGCCTATCAACTACCTATGCAACTCGGCACTGCCTGAGGAGCTGACTAGCCTGAAGATAGAAATACAAGCCTGACTTACCTCAGAGAAATACCCCAAAGGAATAGGCAGCCCCCACATATAATGACTGTTAGCAAGATGAAAAGACAAACGTAGGAATGAAATAGATTCAGCAAAGTGAGGCCCGATATTCTAGACAGAGCGAGGATAGCAAAGAGAACTATGCAGTCTACAAAAAACCCTAAAACGAAAACCACGCAAAGGGGCAAAAAGACCCACCGTGCCGAACTAACAGCACGGCGGTGCACCCCTTTGCTTCTCAGAGCTTCCAGCAAAAGAAAATAACAAGCTGGACAGAAAAAACAGAAAACAAACTAGAAGCACTTATCTAGCAGAGCAGCAGGCCCAAGGAAAGATGCAGTAGCTCAGATCCAACACTGGAACATTGACAAGGAGCAAGGAAGACAGACTCAGGTGGAGCTAAATAGCAAGGCAGCCAACGAGCTCACCAAAACACCTGAGGGAGGAAGCCCAGAGACTGCAATACCACTTGTGACCACAGAAGTGAACTCAGCCACAGAATTCACAACAGTACCCCCCCCTTGAGGAGGGGTCACCGAACCCTCACCAGAACCCCCAGGCCGACCAGGATGAGCCACATGAAAGGCACGAACAAGATCTGGGGCATGGACATCAGAGGCAAAAACCCAGGAATTATCTTCCTGAGCATAACCCTTCCATTTGACCAGATACTGGAGTTTCCGTCTAGAGACACGAGAATCCAAAATCTTCTCCACAATATACTCCAATTCCCCCTCCACCAAAACAGGGGCAGGAGGCTCCACAGATGGAACCATAGGTGCCACGTATCTCCTCAACAACGACCTATGGAATACATTATGTATGGAAAAGGAGTCTGGGAGGGTCAGACGAAAAGACACCGGATTGAGAATCTCAGAAATCCTATACGGACCAATAAAACGAGGTTTAAATTTAGGAGAGGAAACCTTCATAGGTATATGACGAGAAGATAACCAAACCAGATCCCCAACACGAAGTCGGGGTCCCACACGGCGTCTGCGATTAGCGAAAAGCTGAGCCTTCTCCTGGGACAAGGTCAAATTGTCCACTACCTGAGTCCAGATCTGCTGCAACCTGTCCACCACATAATCCACACCAGGACAGTCCGAAGACTCAACCTGTCCTGAAGAGAAACGAGGATGGAACCCAGAATTGCAGAAAAATGGAGAGACCAAGGTAGCCGAGCTGGCCCGATTATTAAGGGCGAACTCAGCCAACGGCAAAAATGACACCCAATCATCCTGGTCAGCGGAAGCAAAACATCTCAGATATGTTTCCAAGGTCTGATTGGTTCGTTCGGTCTGGCCATTAGTCTGAGGATGGAAGGCCGAGGAAAAAGATAGGTCAATGCCCATCCTACCACAAAAGGCTCGCCAGAACCTCGAGACAAACTGGGAACCTCTGTCAGAAACAATATTCTCAGGAATGCCATGTAAACGAACCACATGCTGGAAGAACAAAGGCACCAAATCAGAGGAGGAAGGCAATTTAACCAAGGGCACCAGATGGACCATTTTAGAAAAGCGATCACAGACCACCCAAATGACAGACATCTTTTGAGAAACGGGAAGGTCAGAAATGAAATCCATCGAAATATGTGTCCAAGGCCTCTTCGGGACCGGCAAGGGCAAAAGCAACCCACTGGCACGTGAACAGCAGGGCTTAGCCCTAGCACAAATTCCACAGGACTGCACAAAAGCACGCACATCCCGTGACAGAGATGGCCACCAGAAGGATCTAGCAACCAACTCCCTGGTACCAAAGATTCCTGGATGACCGGCCAGCACCGAACAATGAAGTTCAGAGATAACTTTACTAGTCCACCTATCAGGGACGAACAGTTTCTCGGCCGGACAACGATCAGGTTTATTAGCCTGAAATTTCTGCAACACTCTCCGCAAATCAGGGGAGATGGCAGACACAATGACTCCTTCCTTGAGGATACTCGCCGGCTCAGATAACCCCGGAGAGTCGGGCACAAAACTCCTAGACAGAGCATCCGCCTTCACATTTTTAGAGCCCGGAAGGTATGAAATCACAAAATCAAAACGAGCAAAAAATAACGACCAACGGGCCTGTCTAGGATTCAAGCGCTTGGCAGACTCAAGATAAGTAAGGTTCTTATGATCAGTCAAAACCACCACGCGATGCTTAGCACCCTCAAGCCAATGACGCCACTCCTCGAATGCCCACTTCATGGCCAGCAACTCTCGGTTGCCCACATCATAATTACGCTCAGCAGCAGAAAATTTCCTGGAAAAGAAAGCACATGGTTTGAACACTGAGCAACCAGAACCTCTCTGTGACAAAACCGCCCCTGCACCAATCTCAGAAGCATCAACCTCGACCTGGAACGGAAGAGAAACATCAGGTTGACACAACACAGGGGCACAGCAAAAACGACGCTTCAACTCCTGAAAAGCTTCCACGGCAGCAGAAGACCAATTAACCAAATCAGCACCCTTCTTGGTCAAATCGGTCAATGGTCTAGCAATGCTAGAAAAATTACAGATGAAGCGACGATAAAAATTAGCAAAGCCCAGGAATTTCTGCAAACTTTTTAGAGATGTCGGCTGAGTCCAATCCTGGATGGCCTGAACCTTAACCGGATCCATCTCGATAGTAGAAGGGGAAAAGATGAACCCCAAAAATGAAACTTTCTGCACACCGAAGAGACACTTTGATCCCTTCACGAACAAGGAATTAGCACGCAGTACCTGGAAAACCATTCTGACTTGCTTCACATGAGACTCCCAATCATCAGAGAAGATCAAAATGTCATCCAAGTAAACAATCAAGAATTTATCCAGATACTCACGGAAAATGTCATGCATAAAAGACTGAAAAACAGATGGAGCATTGGCAAGTCCGAACGGCATCACCAGATACTCAAAATGACCCTCGGGCGTATTAAATGCCGTTTTCCATTCATCTCCCTGCCTGATTCTCACCAGATTATACGCACCACGAAGATCAATCTTAGTAAACCAACTAGCCCCCTTAATCCGAGCAAACAAGTCAGAAATCAATGGCAAGGGATACTGAAACTTAACAGTGATCTTATTAAGAAGGCGGTAATCAATACACGGTCTTAGCGAACCATCCTTCTTGGCTACAAAAAAGAACCCTGCTCCCAATGGTGACGACGATGGGCGAATATGTCCCTTCTCCAGGGACTCCTTCACATAACTGCGCATAGCGGTGTGTTCAGGTACGGACAAATTAAATAAACGACCCTTAGGGAATTTACTACCAGGAATCAAATCGATAGCACAATCACAATTCCTATGCGGAGGAAGGGCATCAGACTTGGACTCTTCAAATACATCCTGAAAGTCCGACAAGAACTCTGGGATGTCAGAAGGAATGGATGACGAAATAGACAAAAATGGAACATCACCATGTACTCCCTGACAACCCCAGCTGGTTACCGACATAGAGTTCCAATCCAATACTGGATTATGGGTTTGTAGCCATGGCAACCCCAACACGACCACATCATGCAAATTATGCAGTACCAAAAAGCGAATAACTTCCTGATGTGCAGGAGCCATGCACATGGTCAGCTGGGCCCAGTACTGAGGCTTATTCTTGGCCAGAGGTGTAGCATCAATTCCTCTCAACGGAATAGGACACCGCAAAGGCTCCAAGAAAAATCCACAACGTTTAGCATAATCCAAATCCATCAGATTCAGGGCAGCGCCTGAATCCACAAACGCCATGACAGAATACGATGACAAAGAGCACATTAAGGTAATGGACAAAAGGAATTTGGACTGTACAGTACCAATAACGGCAGAGCTATCGAACCGCCTAGTGCGTTTAGGACAATTAGAAATAGCATGAGTAGAATCACCACAATAGAAACACAGTCTGTTCAGACGTCTGTGTTCGTGCCGTTCTACTTTAGTCATAGTCCTGTCGCACTGCATAGGCTCAGGCTTACTCTCAGACAATACCGCCAGATGGTGCACAGATTTACGCTCGCGCAAGCGACGACCGATCTGAATGGCCAAGGACATAGACTCATTCAAACCAGCAGGCATAGGAAATCCCACCATTACATCCTTAAGAGCTTCAGAGAGACCCTTTCTGAACAAAGCCGCTAGTGCAGATTCATTCCACAGAGTGAGTACTGACCATTTTCTAAATTTCTGACAATATACTTCTACATCATCCTGACCCTGGCATAAAGCCAGCAGATTTTTCTCAGCTTGATCCACTGAATTAGGCTCATCGTAAAGCAATCCCAGCGCCTGGAAAAATGCATCAACATTACTCAATGCAGAATCTCCTGGTGCAAGAGAAAACGCCCAGTCCTGTGGGTCGCCGCGCAAAAAAGAAATAATAATCAAAACCTGTTGAATAGGATTACCAGAAGAATGAGGTTTCAAGGCCAAAAATAGCTTACAATTATTTCTGAAGCTCAGGAACTTAGTTCTGTCACCAAAAAACAAATCAGGAATCGGAATTCTTGGTTCTAGCATCGATTTCTGATCAATAGTATCTTGAATCTTTTGTACATTTACAACGAGATTATCCATTGAGGAGCACAGAGCCTGAATATCCATGTCCACAGCTGTGTCCTGAAGCACTCTAATGTCTAGGGGAAAAAAAAGACTGAAGACAGAGCTAAGAAAAAAAAAATGATGTCAGGATTTCTTTTTTCCCTCTATTGGAAATCATTGAATGGCTCCTTGTACTGTTATGGCTGGCAATCAGGCAACACAGCGTGCAGTAATCAGCGCACATACAGAGATCTGACAATAACCCAAAACAATAGGACGAGCTCTGAGACGTGGAATCTCTGTAGACTGCAGTACCTGATCTATCCTCACACAACTGGAAGCAGCAGTGGATTGCGCCTATCAACTACCTATGCAACTCGGCACTGCCTGAGGAGCTGACTAGCCTGAAGATAGAAATACAAGCCTGACTTACCTCAGAGAAATACCCCAAAGGAATAGGCAGCCCCCCACATATAATGACTGTTAGCAAGATGAAAAGACAAACGTAGGAATGAAATAGATTCAGCAAAGTGAGGCCCGATATTCTAGACAGAGCGAGGATAGCAAAGAGAACTATGCAGTCTACAAAAAACCCTAAAACGAAAACCACGCAAAGGGGCAAAAAGACCCACCGTGCCGAACTAACAGCACGGCGGTGCACCCCTTTGCTTCTCAGAGCTTCCAGCAAAAGAAAATAACAAGCTGGACAGAAAAAACAGAAAACAAACTAGAAGCACTTATCTAGCAGAGCAGCAGGCCCAAGGAAAGATGCAGTAGCTCAGATCCAACACTGGAACATTGACAAGGAGCAAGGAAGACAGACTCAGGTGGAGCTAAATAGCAAGGCAGCCAACGAGCTCACCAAAACACCTGAGGGAGGAAGCCCAGAGACTGCAATACCACTTGTGACCACAGAAGTGAACTCAGCCACAGAATTCACAACAGCAAACCTCCTTCCATCAGCAAGGGCATTGAAGATGAAACGTGGCTGGGTCTTTCAACATGACAATGATCCAAAGCACACCGCCAGGGCAACGAAGGAGTGGCTTCGTAAGAAGCATTTCAAGGTCTTGGAGTGGCCTAGCCAGTCTCCAGGTCTCAACCCTATAGAAAACCTTTGGAGGGAGTTGAAAGTCCGTGTTGTCAAGTGAAAAGCCAAAAACATCACTGCTCTAGAGGAGATCTGCATGGAGGAATGGGCCAACATACCAACAACAGTGTGTGGCAACCTTGTGAAGACTTACAGAAAACGTTTGACCTCTGTCATTGCCAACAAAGGATATATTACAAAGTATTGAGATGAAATTTTGTTTCTGACCAAATACTTATTTTCCACCATAATATGCAAATAAAATGTTAAAAAAACAGACAATGTGATTTTCTGGATTTTTTTTTCTCAGTTTGTCTCCCATAGTTGAGGTCTACCTATAATGTAAATTACAGACGCCTCTCATCTTTTTAAGTGGTGGAACTTGCACTATTGCTGACTGACTAAATACTTTTTTGCCCCACTGTATATTTATTTACCTATATATAATTTTTTTTTTTTTATTATACCATTATAACATTTGATACACCAGGATTGGTTTAAGATCACACTGACTCACTTGGGGTGGAGTGTTAATCCTAATTAATTCAGGCACACCCCTGCTATGTGTTAGGAGTCACCAGTCTATAAAGATAACTTTCTTTTAAAATATTTTTAAAAGCATATATAATACCTGATGAAGGCCGTTGTGGGCTGAAACGTGTTGTTTTGTTCTTATTAAAGTGTCCTAATAAATTTGGTACTGAGCAAATTATCTCAACCTTCAAACTATCCTTGTCTTCCGGAAGCGCCAAGAAAATATATTTTTTTTTCTCTAACCATTGTATTCACATGCAATCCTTGGATCAAGGCTGGCATAGTTCCTGCAATAGTGCTGCCTACCGGAATATTATAAGGCATGGATCCATCAATTGAATGTACATACAAGACATCCAAAGGGTGAGTGCAACAATATATATTTCTTGCTGTGAATATACACCTACACTTAGACTCTGAGCCCCTTGTCTCCCCTTTTATATCTCCTTCCGATATCCTTGTGAGACTGGTACAGAGGGAAGAGGACCCTGCCCTTGCGGGCTTACATTCTACAGGATGGTGGGGAAGGAGACAGTAGGGTGAGGGGTTGCAGGAGCTCCAATGGTGTTGAGGTGGCCATGTGGTCTTTACAGGCTGTAAGTTATATTGTAAATAAATACACAGCAAGTGTAAAGTATTTTATTTGAAGTCAAAACAAAACACACTTTTCCATTTTTATTTAAAAATAACAAACCCTGTTATACTCACCTAATGCCCATTACATTGAAGCCCTTGTATCCTGTAATGAAGGAATATTTTGGCGCATTTTATGGATGTGCCATTTCTGGAGCGGATGAGGGCTTATATTTGGTCGAAGTGTGACAAGGAGACAATGATGTGAGCTGCCTTCAGCAGCTGGCACATGGAATCAGCGCAAACTGTACTGCTTTTCCCAGGAGTCGGTACGTGTCACACGGACACACAGCACGCGGATGTGACACATGGACAGCAAACGGATACACGGATGTCATACGAATGTCACATGCTTACATATGGATGGCATTTGGACAACAGATCTCATCAATACTGATTTTTCCTGTACAAGAATCATCAGGACATATGAAGGAGGCCTTACCTGTTAAATGAACAACCTTCCCGTCTGCAACACATACTCCCCAATGATGATAAAAAGCGTAGTCAAATTCAATCAAATCGCCCGGTTGTGGTAAAGGTCCCTTTGAGAAAAACATTATAACTTTAAAGCATATCCATTACTAGAAGTAATTTTTCTCTATCTCCTTAGGTAGTTGAATATTAATAATAATAATAATAATAATAATAATATTAACTTTTATAGTAAAGAATTGTTGGGCCCGGCTAATCATCTGCATCTTAAGTTGCTTTTCTTCAATAAAAAGCTGGAAGGAAAGTAAAAGAGCAATAGGGTCTTATCTGGGTTTTAAGAGATACCTGTAATCAGATATTGCTCATCAGATAGAGCCCAAACACAGGCTCATAGAAATATTAGCTGCTGCAGATCCACCGGTCTCCTCGTGAGCAGCCAGAGTAATAAAAAAAGGGATAAAAAGATGGATTAATGCCGCGCTGCTTGAAAGATAGAAGTCCAAATGGATGTTCAGATGAAAAACTGGTTTTATTCAACACATTTCGAAGTACTATGACTCCTTCATCAGGAAACCACAAAAGTACTGCATAGTAATCCACCTTTTTATCCCTTTTTTTAAAGTTGCTTTTCTTAAAATGTATTGTGGCATTTTCTTGGATTTTTTTATTTGGGGGAGGGGAATTTTATTAAAATGTTGCATGTGGTCAAAATGCTCTTTTTTACGTCTTTATCAAAATTTACGGCTTTTTTTAGTGCAAAAAGTCACACATTTTGCAGAATTAAATATATGTAAAAATTCCTGGCAAAAATACAATCGCTTCAGGATAGGACTGGAGTACATTTGAGACAAACTGCGTCTTTTTGAAAATTCAAAAGGGGAATTTGGGGCAAATAAGCAAAAAGGACCAAAACACCAAAAACTTGTTAAAAAACAGGTGCAACTGTGATAATAAATTGTGTTCTCTGCATCTATGCATCTAATTTGAATAACGGCCTGGATTTTATCAATACTAAGCGAATTAAGTTTTTTCATAACTTGTGATATTTCTATTCTGTATTTATGTATTTTTATTAAAGTCAAACATTATTTAAAGGTTATTTCAAACATTACAAGTTATCAACTGTGTATGGCAGTTATAGAGATACTTTGGCCAGTATTTCTATAGGGACAATTGGGAAGCCACATACACACATAGATGCATGTTGGATGTTCCAAATAGAATGTAAAAGTGAAGGTTGTCAAGTTTTGCAATTGACTTTTGTCCTTTAAAAATTATGTTCATGATAATACTCTAGTAATGTAGAGTAGACCTGTAGCTCTGCCACCTACACTTACCTTGCAAGGCATGGCTCCTGTTCTCTACGGATTCCTTTAACTTCTATAAATTTGCCTATTGAATATAGAAATAGTTATGGGTTTAAATAGCAAGTAAACATTCATGGCGAAAGTGTTGGCACCCCAAAAAATGAAATGAAGTATTTCTCCCATAAAATTATTGCAATTACTCATGTTTTCTTATACACAAGTTTAAAGTTTATTTCCTGTTCCTGTGTATTGGAACAACACAAAAAAAGAGAAAGAAGTCAAATTGGACAGGATTTCACACAAACCCCCAAAAATGGTCTGGAAAAAAATGTTGCCTCCTTTCCAATATTGTAAGCAACTTTGTTTCAAGCATTTGATGCTCGTTCAAATTCACCTGTGGCAAGTAACAAGTGCGGGCGATAGGAAAATCATACCTGAAATCACATAAAAAAGGGAGAAGTTTGCTCAATCTTTGCATTGTGTGTCTGTGTGTGCCACACTTAAAAAAACACCATTAGAGGAAAAACCTCCACTATTCTAGACAAAAAAAACACCAGTATACTGTGGCCTCTGTTCACACAGGATGCATTATGGTTAGCCCGCTATATGGCGTCATTAATAGGCTTTGAGCCATATACTTTGCATTTCTGTGTAAACATGCCACATACAGACTATTTGTTTGCACAGGTGCACCAAGTGGCCAATTCCTGATTGTAGGGTGGCTGCCTTATCGGTATTATTGCACCTGTGTATCTGTCATCTTAACTTGGGTCCACTGCACCTTAGCTAGTGCAATGGTTGGAGGCCTTGGACAGGTAAGCATCTCTGCCTGTGTACTGGTGTTTTGTTTTTTTTTGTGCCACATTTAGCATGGATAACAGAAAGAGGAGAAGAGAACTGTCTGAGGACTTGAGAACCAAAATTGTTGAAAAAGATCAACAATCTTAAAGTTACATGTCCATCTGCAGAGATCTTAATGTTCATTTGAGCAACATAATCAAGAAGTTTACAATCCATGGCACTGAAGCTAATCTCACCTAGATGTGGACGGCAGAGAAAAATTTATGAAAGGTTGCAACGCAGGATAATCCGGATGGTGGATAAGCAGCCCCAATCAAGTTCCCAAAAAAATTCAAGCTGTCCTATAGGTTCAGGGTGCATCAGTGTCAGTGCGAATTGTCCGTCGACATTTATAATAATAATTTTTATTTATATAGCGCCAACATATTTTGCAGCACTTTACATTATAGAAGGGACTTGTACAGACAATAGACATATTACAGCATAACAATAAACACAGATCAAAATAGATACTAAGGAACGAGGGCCCTGCTCACAAGCTTACAAACTATGAGGAAAAAAAGGGAGACACGAGAGGTGGATGGTAACACTTGCTTTCGTTGTTCAGACGTTCATGTAAAGCTGCATGAACCGGTTAACAGCCTAAATAAGTAACAGTACAGACACAGAGGGCTATTAAATGCATAAAGTGTATGATAACATGATGCGAGGAACCTGATTATGGTTTAAGTTTTTTGAATGGGCCACAGAGGGATAGTTAGGTTAATGCGTTGAGACGGTAGGCCAGTCACAACAAATGCATTTTTAGGACACGCTTAAAACTGTGGGGATTGGGGATTAATCGTATTAACCTGGGTAGTGCATTCCAAAGAATTGGCGCAGCATGTGAAAAGTCTTGGAGACGGGAGTGGGAGGTTCTGATTATTGAGGATGCTAACCTCAAGTCATTAGCAGAACGGAGACCAAGGGTAGGGTGGTAGGCTGAGACCAGTAAGGAGATGTAGGGTGATGCTGTGCCATGGAGCACTTTGTGGATAAGGGTAATAAGTTTGTACTGTATTCTGGAGTGGATGGGTAACCAGTGTAATGGCTGGCACAAGGTAGAGGCATCGGTGTAACGGTTGGTGAGGAATATGATCCTGGCAGCAGCATTCAGGACAAATTGGATCGGGGAGAGCTTGGTAAGAGGAGGCCAATTACTAGAGAGTTACAATAGTGCAGACGAGAATTAATAAAAGAAACAGTAAGAGTTTTTGCAGAGTCGAAAGTTATAAAAGGTTGAATTCTAGAAATGTTTTTGAGAGGCAGATAAGAGCGAGCCAGGGATTGGATGTGGGGGGTGAAGGAAAGCTCGGAATCAAGTATGACCCCAAGGCAGCGGGCATGTTGCTTTGGAGTAATGGTGGAACAACACACGGAGATGGCAATGTCAGGCAAAGGTAGGTTAGTAGAGGGAGAAAACACAAGGAGTTCAGTTTTTAACAGGTTCAGTTTCAGATAGAGGGAGGACATGATGTTAGAGACAGTGGTAAGACAATCACTGGTGTTTTTTTAAAAAGGCAGGAGTGATATCAGGAGCAGAAGTGTATAATTGGGTGTCATCAACATAGAGATGGTACTGGAACCCAAATCTGCTGATTGTTTGTCCAATAGGGTCGGTATACAAAGAGAAGAGGAGGGGGCCTAGGACTGATCCTTGAGGAACCCCAACAGTAGGGGGAAAATGAGAGGAGGAGGAACCAGCAAAAGATACAGTGAAAGAGTGGTCGGGAAGATAGGAGAACCAGGAGAGAACAGTGTCCTTAAGGCCAATGGAGCAGAGCATAGTGAGGAGGAGGAGCTGATGATCCACAGTATCAAATGCTGTGGAGAGATCCAAGAGAATTAGCATGGAGTAGTGACCATTAGATTTAGCGGTTAGTAAATCATTAAAGACTTTAGTGAGGGCAGTTTCAGTAGAGTGCAAAGAGCGGAAACCAGATTGAAGAGGGTCGAGAAGAGAGATATCAGAGATAGCGGATAAGATGGGAGTGGACCAGGCGTTTGAGGAGTTTAAAGATGAAGACAAGATTAGAGACAGGTCTATAGTTAGCGGCACAGTTTTGGTCGAGGGATGGTTTTTTAAGTAATGGATGTATGATGGCATGCTTAAATGAGGAAGGAAAGATACCAGAAGAGAGAGAGAGGTTGAATATTTTTGTTAGGTGAGAGGTGACAGCAGGGGAAAGGGACTGGAGGAGATGTCACGGAATGAGGTAACTGGTGCAAGTGGTCGGGCGAGAAGATTCAAGGAGCCTGATGATTTCTTCTTTTGAATGAAATGAAAAGCTATGACAGGAAACCAAAGAGGACCCCGCTGCTGACACAGATACAGAAAAAAGCTAACTGTCGTATATCTGAGATTAGAAGATCAAGATGATTAGATGAGCACAGGTCCTCTTTAAATCTACATGACCATTCATGAGATAACAGGTTTCTTGTGGAATGGAAAAGGTTTAGATTTCCCAGTGGTCTATTGGCTGTTCTGCTTATTGGAACCACACCCTTCTATTATATAAACTCGTGTCTGGCTTTCTTCCATGACAGCAATAGAATCTTCATTCTGTTCCTGGCTTTTTTGGAGAAAGTGTTCTGGAGAGTCGCTGTTGTTATCTTGAGATTGCTGCTTTCAGTTTGTTGTGAATACCTCTACCTTCCCCTTATGGCGTTCTTATGTGTTGCTTTTTTGCTTCTTTACTGTGCAGCCATTTTCCCTCTGTATTTTGTCCTGTGTGTCTGTCATTTGATTGTGCCTTGATGTCCCCATCTGTCCAGCCGGTGTTCGCCTTTTACTCCTTCCCATTTCCTCCCGGGTGGGGGGGGATGGGAGTTGTGTAGCATATCAAAGGAGCACAGAGAGGTATGAAACCTGCAAATCTCCACTTTCAGGCGTAACCCTGGGTTAGGCCAGAGTCACACTAGACCGTAATACGGACGAGTGCAATGCGATAAAAAAAAAAATCGCATAGCACTCGGCAGTGACCCCTCACAATATATATATTGTGAGGCAGTGACCCCTGTTACAGCTAGGGGGAGCTGTATGTGCTCTCCAGAATGTGCAAGGAATCGTAGTGAAGCCATGAGGGCGTACTACAGACACAGCTGTGGCTGTAATTAGAAGAGTGAAGCAGTGACTGATTAAAAAGCCCTGCCCTGTAGTACTGGGGGAGGTGTGTCAGTGTGTTCTTGGAAGCAGACAGGGCAGTTGTCTGCAGAGCTCTCTCTGTGTGGAGCAGAACAGAGGCTAAAGGAACCAGAGAGACTGACACCCTGCATCTTGGGCTGTCTTATGTGTACCCGGCTGCACTCCAGAGGATAAAGAGTGCAGTGCGCTGAGTGAGTACAGAGACTTGTTACCGGCGTGCGGTCACCCAGGGAAACTGGACAGAGGGAAGTTCAGCCTGTGTATTGATTGCGCCCCACGTGACCGCTCATACAGTAGAAGGTGCGGCCAGGACAGGAAGCAGCCCCAGCCAGCGAGGGAGCCGGGTGAGTATTTTAATAACAGTGGGGGGGGGGGGGGTCATGGATCTTTATTTTAAACACGATTATTCATATCTTCTCTACAGCAAACGCTGCTGCAGGTAAGATATGAATCGCCGCTTCAACACCAGATGCAGGGGACAGCGCTAAACGTTAGCGCTGTCTCCTGTACGGTGCGTGTGGCACCCAGTGGGCACACGGGCAGCACACGTGTGCTGCACGTGTGTCACACTGATGTGCCACAGAAACGCACCGACACACGGACATGGATAATTCCGGAACCGATTTTTCCGGTACCGGAATTATCTGGACGTGTGAGACTGCCCTAAGACAAAGTTGTTTTTTTTCAATTTTTTTGCATTTCAGTTCCAATCTATTATGAGTAGTACACCAAATAAAAATCAAATGAGAAGAGCAATGCATTGCAGCAGTTTTCTGCACTATTTGTTATAGGTTGAGTCTGAAAGGGAAAGAGTTGCATGGCGCGTATTGCTCCTAAATATTTTTTCTGTTGTCTGCTATATTAATTATGATGGGTCGTTATTTCATGCCATAGGCACACAGCCTTTATGTGAGTTTTCATTATATGGCTTTCTCTATCAGATACAGTTATATGAAAAAGTTTGGGCACCCCTATTAATCTTAAGCTTAATGTTTTATAAAAAAATTTTTTTTTGCAACAGCTATTTCAGTTTCATATATCTAATAACTGTTGGACACAGTAATGTTTCTGCCTTGAAATGAGGTTTATTGTACTAACAGAAAATGTGCAATCTGCATTCAAACAAAATTTGACAGGTGCATAAGTATGGGCACCCCACCAGAAAAGTGACATTAATATTTAGTAGATCCTCCCTTTGCAAAAATAACAGCCTCTAGTCGCTTCCTGTAGCTTTTAATGAGTTCCCGGATCCTGGATTAAGGTATTTTTGACCATTCCTCTTTACAAAACACTTCCAGTTCAGTTAAGTTTGATGGTCGCCGAGCATGGACAGCCCTCTTCAAATGATCTCACAGATGTTCAATGATATTCAGGTCTGGGGACTGGGATGGCCATTCCAGAACAGTGTAATTGTTCCTCTGCATGAATGCCTGAGTAGATTTGGAGCGGTGTTTTTGATCATTGTCTTGCTGAAAGATGCATCCCCTGCGTAACTTCAACTTTGTCACTGATTCATGAACATTATTGTCAAGAATCTGCTGATACTGAGAGGAATCCATGCGTCCCTCAACTTTAACAAGATTCCCGGTGCCGGCATTGGCCACACAGCCCCAAAGCATGATGGAACCTCCACCAAATTTTACTGTGGGTAGCAAGGGTTTTTCTTGGAATGCTGTGTTTTTTGGCCGCCTTGCATAACACCTTTTTGTATGACCAAACAACTCAATCTTGGCTTCATCAGTCCACAGGACCTTCTTCCAAAAATAAATTGGCTTCACCAAATGTGCTTTTGCATACCTCAGCCGACTGTTTGTGGCGTGCTTGCAGAAACGGCTTCTTTCGCATCACTCTCCCATACATTCTCCTTGTGCAAAGTGCGTTGTATAGTTGACCAATGCACAGTGACACCATCTGCAGCAAGTTGATGCTGCAGCTCTCTGGAGGTGGTCTGAGGATTGTCCTTGACTGATCTCACCATTCTTCTTCTCTGCCTTTCTGATGTTTTTCTTGGCCTGCCACTTCTGGCCTTAACAAGAACTGTACCTGTGTTCTTCCATTTCCTTACTATGTTCCTCACAGTGGAAATTGACAGGTTAAATCTCTGAGACAGCTTTTTGTATCCTTCCCCTGAACAACTATGTTGAATAATCTTTGTTTTCAGATCATTAGACAGTTGTTTTGAGGAGCCCATGATGCCACTCTTCAGAGGAGATTCAAACAGTAGAACAACTTGCAAGTGGCCACTTTAAGTAGCTTTTCTCATGATTGCATACACCTGGCTATGAAGTTCAAAGCTCAATGAGGTTAGAAAACAAAAAAAGTGCTTTAGTAAGTCAGTCAAAAGTAGGTAGGAGTATTTTAAACAAGAAAATGATAAGGGTGCCCATACTTATGCACCTGTCAAATTTTGTTTGAATGCAGATTGCACATTTTCTGTTAGTACAATAAACCTCATTTCAAGGCAGAAACATTACTGTGTCCAACAGTTATTAGATATATGAAACTGAAATAGCTGTTGCAAAAAAAAAAACAATTTTTTATAAAACATTAATTTTAAGATTAATAGGGGTGCCCAAACTTTTTCATATAACTGTAGCTCAACTTATTGTAAATGCAGATATTCACCTTCTAATTTCTTTTAGCTAAACTTGCAAATGTGAAAAAATCTTCATACAGAATAAAGAGACTGTCCAAAGGCAATAAGAGGAAAGAAGCAATGAAGAAAAAGTAGCACAGAAACATAATCTAATAAACTATCATTGTGAACATTGCATTAAAATATACATTACTTACCAGACAGCTGGTTCTTCCTAACACTACAAGTAACACAACACACAGGACTCTTTTATACTCCAGATGATTCTTTCACTTTCATTTCTCAATTTCTGTAATTGTCATCAGCAGGAAAAAGCATTGTTACTCTGGAGCAAACATTGATAGGAACTTTCCAATGTAACGTGGCGCAGGAAGTTGGCTTGGGCGATGCACTCGTCTCTAACACCCCAGCACGTTACATAAAGACGGGGGTCCCAGCTGGGTGCACGAGCCTTAGCTGTAGTGTCGATACGCCCCTTGCAGACAGCATTTTGACAATGTTTTCAGCAGGAAAGGATCAGATGTTACAGAGTTCAGTGAGGAAGATCATAGTTCATAAATAAGCATATTTTTACTGAAGAATAACTTGGTGTGAGCTATATACAGCAGATAGTAGGTATTTATCTTCAAGGACGTTATTTTAACAAGGAGCGACATCATCGCACACATTTCTTCCTCGGTTACTTCCTCTACTCTTTGCACAGCCCAGAACACTACTTCAGAATGTTTGGAAGTGACGGTCAGTCTTTTGATATTTGCATATACAGGTTCTGTGACTGAGAACTCAGCTGCAGACGGTTTTATTTACAGCAAGATCCTACCTTCCCATATACAGTACAGACCAAAAGTTTGGACACACCTCATTTAAAGATTTTTCTGTATTTTCATGACTATGAAAATTGTAAATTCACATTGAAGGCATCAAAACTATGAATTAACACGTGGAGTTATATACTTAACAAAAAAGTGTGAAACTACTGAAATTATGTCTTATATTCTAGGTTCTTCAAAGTAGCCACCTTGTGCTTTGATGACTGCTTTGCACACTCTTGGCATTCTCTTGATGAACTTCAAGAGGTAGTCACTGGAAATGGTTTTCACTTCACAGGTGTGCCCTGTCAGGTTTAATAAGTGGGATTTCTTGCCTTATAAATGGTGTTGGGACCATCAGTTGTGTTGTGCAGAAGTCTGGTGGATGCACAGCTGATAGTCCTACTGAATAGACTGTTAGAATTTGTATTAAGGCAAGAAAAAAGCAGCTAAGTAAAGAAAAACGAGTGGCCATCATTACTTTAAGAAATGAAGGTCAGTCAGTCCGAAAAATTGGGAAAACTTTGAAAGCGTTCCCAAGTGCAGTTGCAAAAATCATCAAACGCAACAAAGAAACTGGCTCACATGAGGACCGCCCCAGGAAAGGAAGACCAAGAGTCACCTCTGCTTCTGAGGATAAGTTTATCTGAGTCACCAGCCTCAGAAATCGCAGGTTAACAGCAGCTCAGATTAGAGACCAGGTCAATGCCACACAGAGTTCTAGCAGCAGACACATCTCTACAACAACTGTTAAGAGGAGACTTTGTGCAGCAGGCCTTCATGGTAAAATAGCTGCTAGGAAACCACTGCTAAGGACAGGCAACAAGCAGAAGAGACTTGTTTGGGCTAAAGAACACAAGGAATGGACATTAGACCAGTGGAAATCTGTGCTTTGGTCTGATGAGTCCAAATTTGAGATCTTTGGTTCCAACCACCGTGTCTTTGTGCGATGCAGAAAAGGTGAACGGATGGACTCTACATGCCTGGTTCCCACCGTGAAGCATGAAGGAGGAGGTGTGATGGTATGGGGGGGCTTTGCTGGTGACACTGTTGGGGATTTATTCAAAATTGAAGGCATACTGAACCAGCATGGCTACCAGAATATCTTGCAGCGGCATGCTATTCCATCCGGTTTGCGTTTAGTTGGACCATCATTTATTTTTCAACAGGACAATGACCCCAAACACACCATTACTTTCAAACACTACTTTAACTATTTTGGGCATGGAGTTCACTAGAGATTCACAGGTTACCACTGAAATCCTCTTCTCTCCTCCATGACGACATCATGGAGCTGGTGGATGTTAGAGACCTTGCCACATTCTGTTTGAGGATGTCTCACAGATGCTCAATAGGGTTTTGGTCTGAAGACATGCTTGGCCAGTCCAGCACCTTTACCCTCAGTAAAGATGGCATGTTGGCATTCATGGTGCTCAGTCAACTGTAGCTCCCCACAGCTGGCCGCACTCATGCAGCCTGTTGTGAATTCTGTGGCTGAGTTCACTTCTGTGGTCACAAGTGGTATTGCAGTCTCTGGGCTTCCTCCCTCAGGTGTTTTGGTGAGCTCGTTGGCTGCCTTGCTATTTGGCTCCACCTGAGTCTGTCTTCCTTGCTCCTTGTCAATGTTCCAGTGTTGGATCTGAGCTACTGCATCTTTCCTTGGGCCTGCTGCTCTGCTAGATAAGTGCTTCTAGTTTGTTTTCTGTTTTTTTCTGTCCAGCTTGCTATTGTCTTTTGCTGGAAGCTCTGAGAAGCAGAGGGGTGCACCGCCGTGCTGTTAGTTCGGCACGGTGGGTCTTTTGCCCCTTTGCGTGGTTTTCGTTTTAGGGTTTTTTGTAGACTGCATAGTTCTCTTTGCTATCCTCGCTCTGTCTAGAATATCGGGCCTCACTTTGCTGAATCTATTTCATTCCTACGTTTGTCTTTTCATCTTGCTAACAGTCATTATATGTGGGGGGCTGCCTATTCCTTTGGGGTATTTCTCTGAGGTAAGTCAGGCTTGTATTTCTATCTTCAGGCTAGTCAGCTCCTCAGGCAGTGCCGAGTTGCATAGGTAGTTGTTAGGCGCAATCCACTGCTGCTTATAGTTGTGTGAGGATAGATCAGGTACTGCAGTCTACAGAGATTCCACGTCTCAGAGCTCGTCCTATTGTTTTTGGTTATTGCCAGATCTCTGTATGTGCGCTGATTACTGCACGCTGTGTTGCCTGATTGCCAGCCATAACAGTACAAGGAGCCACACCAATGATTCCCAATAGAGGGAAAAAAGAAATCCTGACATCATTTTTTTTTCTTAGCTCTGTCTTCAGTCTTTTTTTTCCCCTAGACATTAGAGTGCTTCAGGACACAGCTGTGGACATGGATATTCAGGCTCTGTGCTCCTCAATGGATAATCTCGTTGTAAATGTACAAAAGATTCAAGATACTATTGATCAGAAATCGATGCTAGAACCAAGAATTCCGATTCCTGATTTGTTTTTTGGTGACAGAACTAAGTTCCTGAGCTTCAGAAATAATTGTAAGCTATTTTTGGCCTTGAAACCTCATTCTTCTGGTAATCCTATTCAACAGGTTTTGATTATTATTTCTTTTTTGCGCGGCGACCCACAGGACTGGGCGTTTTCTCTTGCACCAGGAGATCCTGCATTGAGTAATGTTGATGCATTTTTCCTGGCGCTCGGATTGCTTTACGATGAGCCTAATTCAGTGGATCAGGCTGAGAAAAATCTGCTGGCTTTATGCCAGGGTCAGGATGATGTAGAAGTATATTGTCAGAAATTTAGGAAATGGTCAGTACTCACTCTGTGGAATGAATCTGCACTAGCGGCTTTGTTCAGAAAGGGTCTCTCTGAAGCTCTTAAGGATGTAGTGGTGGGATTTCCTATGCCTGCTGGTTTGAATGAGTCTATGTCCTTGGCCATTCAGATCGGTCGTCGCTTGCGCGAGCGTAAATCTGTGCACCATCTGGCGGTACTGCCTGAGAGTAAACCTGAGCCTATGCAGTGCGACAGGACTATGACTAAAGTAGAACGGCAAGAACACAGACGTCTGAACAGACTGTGTTTCTATTGTGGTGATTCTACTCATGCTATTTCTAATTGTCCTAAACGCACTAGGCGGTTCGATAGCTCTGCCGTTATTGGTACTGTACAGTCCAAATTCCTTTTGTCCATTACCTTAATGTGCTCTTTGTCATCGTATTCTGTCATGGCGTTTGTGGATTCAGGCGCTGCCCTGAATCTGATGGATTTGGATTATGCTAAACGTTGTGGATTTTTCTTGGAGCCTTTGCGGTGTCCTATTCCGTTGAGAGGAATTGATGCTACACCTTTGGCCAAGAATAAGCCTCAGTACTGGGCCCAGCTGACCATGTGCATGGCTCCTGCACATCAGGAGGTTATTCGCTTTCTGGTACTGCATAATTTGCATGGTGTGGTCGTGTTGGGGTTGCCATGGCTGCAAACCCATAATCCAGTATTGGATTGGAACTCTATGTCGGTAACCAGCTGGGGTTGTCAGGGAGTACATGGTGATGTTCCATTTTTGTCTATTTCGTCATCCATTCCTTCTGACATCCCAGAGTTCTTGTCGGACTTTCAGGATGTATTTGAAGAGTCCAAGTCTGATGCCCTACCTCCGCATAGGAATTGTGATTGTGCTATCGATTTGATTCCTGGTAGTAAATTCCCTAAGGGTCGTTTATTTAATTTGTCCGTACCTGAACACACCGCTATGCGCAGTTATGTGAAGGAGTCCCTGGAGAAGGGACATATTCGCCCATCGTCGTCACCATTGGGAGCAGGGTTCTTTTTTGTAGCCAAGAAGGATGGTTCGCTAAGACCGTGTATTGATTACCGCCTTCTTAATAAGATCACTGTTAAGTTTCAGTATCCCTTGCCATTGATTTCTGACTTGTTTGCTCGGATTAAGGGGGCTAGTTGGTTTACTAAGATTGATCTTCGTGGTGCGTATAATCTGGTGAGAATCAGGCAGGGAGATGAATGGAAAACGGCATTTAATACGCCCGAGGGTCATTTTGAGTATCTGGTGATGCCGTTCGGACTTGCCAATGCTCCATCTGTTTTTCAGTCTTTTATGCATGACATTTTCCGTGAGTATCTGGATAAATTCTTGATTGTTTACTTGGATGACATTTTGATCTTCTCAGATGATTGGGAGTCTCATGTGAAGCAAGTCAGAATGGTTTTCCAGGTACTGCGTGCTAATTCCTTGTTCGTGAAGGGATCAAAGTGTCTCTTCGGTGTGCAGAAAGTTTCATTTTTGGGGTTCATCTTTTCCCCTTCTACTATCGAGATGGATCCGGTTAAGGTTCAGGCCATCCAGGATTGGACTCAGCCGACATCTCTAAAAAGTCTGCAGAAATTCCTGGGCTTTGCTAATTTTTATCGTCGCTTCATCTGTAATTTTTCTAGCATTGCCAGACCATTGACCGATTTGACCAAGAAGGGTGCTGATTTGGTTAATTGGTCTTCTGCTGCCGTGGAAGCTTTTCAGGAGTTGAAGCGTCGTTTTTGCTGTGCCCCTGTGTTGTGTCAACCTGATGTTTCTCTTCCGTTCCAGGTCGAGGTTGATGCTTCTGAGATTGGTGCAGGGGCGGTTTTGTCACAGAGAGGTTCTGGTTGCTCAGTGTTCAAACCATGTGCTTTCTTTTCCAGGAAATTTTCTGCTGCTGAGCGTAATTATGATGTGGGCAACCGAGAGTTGCTGGCCATGAAGTGGGCATTCGAGGAGTGGCGTCATTGGCTTGAGGGTGCTAAGCATCGCGTGGTGGTATTGACTGATCATAAGAACTTGACTTATCTCGAGTCTGCCAAGCGCTTGAATCCTAGACAGGCCCGTTGGTCGTTATTTTTTGCTCGTTTTGATTTTGTGATTTCATACCTTCCGGGCTCTAAAAATGTGAAGGCGGATGCTCTGTCTAGGAGTTTTGTGCCCGACTCTCCGGGGTTATCTGAGCCGGCGAGTATCCTCAAGGAAGGAGTCATTGTGTCTGCCATCTCCCCTGATTTGCGGAGAGTGTTGCAGAAATTTCAGGCTAATAAACCTGATCGTTGTCCGGCCGAGAAACTGTTCGTCCCTGATAGGTGGACTAGTAAAGTTATCTCTGAACTTCATTGTTCGGTGCTGGCCGGTCATCCAGGAATCTTTGGTACCAGGGAGTTGGTTGCTAGATCCTTCTGGTGGCCATCTCTGTCACGGGATGTGCGTGCTTTTTGTGCAGTCCTGTGGAATTTGTGCTAGGGCTAAGCCCTGCTGTTCACGTGCCAGTGGGTTGCTTTTGCCCTTGCCGGTCCCGAAGAGGCCTTGGACACATATTTCGATGGATTTCATTTCTGATCTTCCCGTTTCTCAAAAAATGTCGGTCATTTGGGTGGTCTGTGATCGCTTTTCTAAAATGGTCCATCTGGTGCCCTTGGTTAAATTGCCTTCCTCCTCTGATTTGGTGCCTTTGTTCTTCCAGCATGTGGTTCGTTTACATGGCATTCCTGAGAATATTGTTTCTGACAGAGGTTCCCAGTTTGTCTCGAGGTTCTGGCGAGCCTTTTGTGGTAGGATGGGCATTGACCTATCTTTCTCCTCGGCCTTCCATCCTCAGACTAATGGCCAGACCGAACGAACCAATCAGACCTTGGAAACATATCTGAGATGTTTTGTTTCCGCTGACCAGGATGATTGGGTGTCATTTTTGCCGTTGGCTGAGTTCGCCCTTAATAATCGGGCCAGCTCGGCTACCTTGGTCTCTCCATTTTTCTGCAATTCTGGGTTCCATCCTCGTTTCTCTTCAGGACAGGTTGAGTCTTCGGACTGTCCTGGTGTGGATTCTGTGGTGGACAGGTTGCAGCAGATCTGGACTCAGGTAGTGGACAATTTGACCTTGTCCCAGGAGAAGGCTCAGCTTTTCGCTAATCGCAGACGCCGTGTGGGACCCCGACTTCGTGTTGGGGATTTGGTTTGGTTATCTTCTCGTCATATTCCTATGAAGGTTTCCTCTCCTAAATTTAAACCTCGTTTTATTGGTCCGTATAGGATTTCTGAGATTCTCAATCCAGTGTCTTTTCGTCTGACCCTCCCAGACTCCTTTTCCATACATAATGTATTCCATAGGTCGTTGTTGAGGAGATACGTGGCACCTATGGTTCCATCTGTGGAGCCTCCTGCCCCTGTTTTGGTGGAGGGGGAATTGGAGTATATTGTGGAGAAGATTTTGGATTCTCGTGTCTCTAGACGGAAACTCCAGTATCTGGTCAAATGGAAGGGTTATGCTCAGGAAGATAATTCCTGGGTTTTTGCCTCTGATGTCCATGCCCCAGATCTTGTTCGTGCCTTTCATGTGGCTCATCCTGGTCGGCCTGGGGGTTCTGGTGAGGGTTCGGTGACCCCTCCTCAAGGGGGGGGTACTGTTGTGAATTCTGTGGCTGAGTTCACTTCTGTGGTCACAAGTGGTATTGCAGTCTCTGGGCTTCCTCCCTCAGGTGTTTTGGTGAGCTCGTTGGCTGCCTTGCTATTTGGCTCCACCTGAGTCTGTCTTCCTTGCTCCTTGTCAATGTTCCAGTGTTGGATCTGAGCTACTGCATCTTTCCTTGGGCCTGCTGCTCTGCTAGATAAGTGCTTCTAGTTTGTTTTCTGTTTTTTTCTGTCCAGCTTGCTATTGTCTTTTGCTGGAAGCTCTGAGAAGCAGAGGGGTGCACCGCCGTGCTGTTAGTTCGGCACGGTGGGTCTTTTGCCCCTTTGCGTGGTTTTCGTTTTAGGGTTTTTTGTAGACTGCATAGTTCTCTTTGCTATCCTCGCTCTGTCTAGAATATCGGGCCTCACTTTGTTGAATCTATTTCATTCCTACGTTTGTCTTTTCATCTTGCTAACAGTCATTATATGTGGGGGGCTGCCTATTCCTTTGGGGTATTTCTCTGAGGTAAGTCAGGCTTGTATTTCTATCTTCAGGCTAGTCAGCTCCTCAGGCAGTGCCGAGTTGCATAGGTAGTTGTTAGGCGCAATCCACTGCTGCTTATAGTTGTGTGAGGATAGATCAGGTACTGCAGTCTACAGAGATTCCACGTCTCAGAGCTCGTCCTATTGTTTTTGGTTATTGCCAGATCTCTGTATGTGCGCTGATTACTGCACGCTGTGTTGCCTGATTGCCAGCCATAACAGCAGCCCCAATCCATGACACTCCTACCACCATGCTTGACTGTAGGCAAGACACACTTGTCTTTGAACTCCTCACCTGGTTGCCGTCACACACACTTGTTTGTGTACTTCTCACCTGGTTGCTGCCATAAACGCCTGACACCATCTGAACCAAATAAGTTTATCTTGGTCTCCTCAGACCACAGGACACGGTTCTAGCAATCCATGTCCTTTGTCTGTTTGTTTTCAGCAGACGGTTTGCAGGCTTTCTTGATGGCGAGCTTTCATCTTTAGGAGAGGCTTCCTTCTGGGACGACAGCCATGCAGACCAATTTGATGCAGTGTGCGGCCTATGGTCTGAGCACCGACAGGCGGACCACCCACCCCTGCAACCTCTGCAGAAATGCAGCACTCGTACATCTATTTTGGAAAGACAACCTCTGGATATGACGCTGAGCTCGTGCACTCAACTTCTGTGATCGACCATGGAGAGGCCAGGTCTGAGTGGAACCCGTCTTGTTACATCCCTGTTTGGTCTTGGCCACCGTGCTGCAGCTCAGTGTAATGATTCTGGGAATTTTCTTATAGCCCCGGCCATCTTTATGTAGAGCAACAATTCTTTTTTTTTTTTTTTAAATCCTCAAATAGTGCTTTGCCATGAGGTGCCAGTATGAGAGAGTGAGTGTGAGAGCAATAGGACCAAATTTACACTACCTGCTCCCATTCACACCTGAGACCTTGTTGTAACACTAACGAGTCACATGACACCGGGGACGGAAAATGGCTAATTGGGCACTATTTGGCCATTTTCACTTAGGGGTATACTCACTTTTATTGCCAGCGCTTTAGACATTAATGGTTGTGTGTTGAGTTATTTAGAGGGCACACCAAGTGTACACTGTTATACAAGCTGTACACTGACTACTTTACATTGTATCAAAGTGTCAGATCTTCAGTGTTGTCCCATGAAAAGTTATAATAAAATATTTACAAAAATGGGAGGGGTGTACTAACTTTTGTGATACACTGTACATCCTCTATGTTTGCATCTTGTTGAGATGTTAACAGGAACAGGAAGCGTCTTTAATCAGAATTAAGGTTCGTTTTCCAAACCTGGTAATATATTGTGAATTCTGCAATGGCCGGCGACCATCTGACAACTGTTCAGGTCAGAAGTGAGTAATTGACCTGACGCTGCGACTGATTAATATTCTATATGGTCGTACGCATGCACACAGCCACACCTTTCACAGGAAATTCTGTTTCCTAACACCAACGTTGCACTGTTTGCAGACAGCCGTGCAAAAATTTGCACACAAATACTAGCGTTTAATAAGAGGTTTCTTGGTAATTTATAGTGTAAATAACATTATTATTATTTTTTTTGCAAACAAAAGTGTAAGAGTCGTTCATGCAAGGCAGACACTACTAAATGCATTTTGGGCCGTTCCCTGGTATAAGGTGCCACCTATAACCTCTAGTTGACACCACCGGAACACTACACACAACCAGCACTTCTGTATTATCTCTCGTGGGCGGGCGGCAACTTCTTCCCAGCACAGGGGACTGGATTATTAAGTGATTGTATATTTTTTTAATTATTTTACATTGTTATAGTGTCATCGATATAGTGTCAGATTGATGTAGTGTTTGTGGTGCCAGGACTGAAATTGGGGAAGATTTGTCATAATTGATGTGAAAGAAAAATTTTATAGTTGCCCAAAGCAATAGAGCAGATTTCATTTTTTATAAATTTAAGATTTGTTGTCATGAAGAAATATTCCACTTTTCCTTTGCTAAATCTTATGCATCAATTTTGAACGATTACAAAAGTGGAAAAAGGATCAATTTAGTCAAATACATTTAAAGCCTTAGGGACGGAGAGATCATCGAGATCTGCTGTAAGAAATGTTGAGTAAAAACGGAGAGATGTATCTGAACTGCTGCCATAGGAAGTGTCTTTGATGTGAATTTCTTGTAGACATGTGTGTGTTATGGAGAGCTAGACAGGATCATTTCTTCTCTTCAAAGAACTCATAACTTCTAAACAAGTAAATATTTACAAACATACAATACGAAGTAACAATCACCTTTCCTCCTCTGGGAAGTGTTACCTTCACTCTCCAAGGACCAAGAAAGCCAATAAAATACAATAAACCTTCCTTCCGTAGCACTACTAGCAGTATTCTCGGATCCCAATACGATGAATGACGACTTACCTTCTTGCTCGGCTCCTGGTGATACTTTTTGGGTTTCTTTTAGTGATATTCTTGCTTCTTTTGTTTTGCAGGGTGCTGTAGCATGGAGCTCGTACTTTACTGCTACCCCTTGTGCGTTGTCCCCTCCCTTCTGTGAAATGTCCTCTTTCCTGTCACTCTCGATGTACAAAGTTTCCTCTTAAGTTCACTCTATCGCTCACTTCTCCAACTGACAGCCATTACTTCTTGTTTAATTATTGTACCTCTGCCTTATCAACGACTTAATTCATGCCGATTGTCGTGCAGTCTATGTTCCTGTACTATTCCCTTACTTTTATTACTTTTAATTATTATTATTCTATCTATTCTTTGTGTTTACATTTACTATATTTATCTAGTATCAGCTACTGCCATCCTCCATCTCTGTCTACTCCCATGCCCTGTTAAACATCACTTTACCCTTCCATGTGTCTTGTTTTAGCCGCTGTCGTCCTAACCTACCCCCTCACTAAATCCTTATGTAGTAACATACTGTGAATCTACAATACCCTCCTCTTCTTCCTCCTTTAATTTCCTCCCAAATCACCACTTCTCCTTTATACAGTATATGGAATTCTCAGTAACACACAACTAAGAGGGAACTAAAAAAGACAAGTTGCAGAACATTGATACAATATATAGGTCATGGCAATGTGAAGCTAACATTTTTAAGTTTTGCTTACAAATTGAAATATTAAAATTGCTTGTATCCAAATAAACAAAGTGTGCAGACAATAAGTGCTTACGGAGGGTGGTCTACATAATTAGATAACCCACCAAAAGCACAAGTCCATCCTATAATCCTTAAAGCAGATCTGACAACAGATTTCACAATACAAACTATATAAATATAAAGAGATCATTTATACCTAATGAGGCTGGTGTGCTAACTTTGAAAATCTAAGTAAAAATAACAGTATGTTCTCATATTAAAACGAGGATTCTAAAGCTAGATTCATATTAAAATTAAGCCGTGAAACTTTTGAAGAGGATTATACAGCCATTCTGACATGGATTTTACAAGGAACTACATTTGGTCTAAAAAATAAAAATCTACTTACAGTGGGGGAAATAAGTATTTGATCCCTTGCTGATTTTGTTAGTTTGTCCACTGACAAAGACATGAACAGCCTATAATTTTAAGGGTAGGTTAATTTTAACATTTAGAGATGGAAAATAAAAAATAAAATCCAGAAAATCACATTGTATAAATTATATAAATTTATTTGCATTTTGTAGTGAGAAATAAGAATTTGATTCCCTACCAACCATTTAGGCTGTGTGCACACGATCAGGAATTTTCGTGTTTTTTCGCTATAAAAACGCGATGAAACCGCGAAAAAAAAAAAACGCTTACATTAAGCATCCTATTATTAGAATTTTTTGTGGACATGGGGCTTTTTTTTTCGTGGCGGAATCACATTCCGGAAAAAAAACGCAGCATGTTCATTCCTTGTGCGGAATCGTGGGGATTCCGCACACATACGAATGCTATGATCCGCTTTCTTTCCACATGTGGCTATGCCCACCATGCGGGAAGTAAGCGGATCATGTGTGGTTGGTACGCAGGGTGGAGGAGACTCTCCCCCAGGCCCTGGGAACCAAATAATTGTTAAAAAAAAAAAAAGAATTACAATAATAAATCGTGATATTCTCACCTTCCGGCGGCCCCCACAGCATTCCCGCTCCTCGCGATGCTCCCGTTCCCAATAATGCCTAGCAGCAATGACCTGTGATGACGTAGCGGAAGGTGAGAATATCACGATTTATTATTTTTTAAATTATTTTTAACATTAGATATTTTTACTATTGATGCTGCATAGGCAGCATCAATAGTAAAAAGTTGGTCACACTTGTCAAACACTATGTTTGAAAAGTGTGACCAACCTGTCGATCAGTTTTCCAAGCGATGTTGCACATCGCTTGGAAAACGCTAGCATTCTGCAAGCTAATTACGCTTGCAAAACGCTAGTGTTTAACGGTAAAACGCATGCCAATTCCGCATGCATTTTTCCCGGGGCAAGGAGTTCCGCGGCAATTCCTGACGTGTGCACATAGCCTAAGAGTTCTGGCTCCTACAGACAAGTTAGGCCACGTGCACACAATGCGAAAAGTGGTGCTGATTTTTCCAGACTGATTTTGGTAAATCCGCAGGTAAACCGCACTGCGGATTAACTGCGGAATTACCGCGGATTTACCGCTTTTTTTGCGGATTTGGTGCGGATTCCACCTGCGGTTTTACACCTGCGGATTCCTATTATGGAGCAGGTGTAAACCGCTGCGGAATCCGCACAAAGAATTGACATGCTGCAGAATAAACAACGCTACGTTTCCACGCATTTTTTTTCCGCAGCATGTGCACTGTGGATTTTGTTTTCCATAGGTTTACATGGTACTGTAAACGCATGGAAAACTGCTGCGAATCCACAGCAAAATCCGCAACGTGTGCACTTACGGTGAGACGCTCCTAATCAACTTGTCACCTGCATTAAAGACAGCTGTCTTACATTGTCATCTTTATAAAAGACTCCTGTCCACAGACTCAATTAATCAGTCAGACTCTAACCTCTACAGCATGGGCAAGACCAAAGAGCTTTATAAGGATGTCAGGGACAAGATCATAGACCTGCACAAAGCTGGAATGGGCTACAAAGCCACAAGACGCTGGGTGAGAAGGAGACAACTTTTGGTGCAATAGTAAGAAACTGGAGGAAATACAAAATGACTGTCAATCGACATCAATCTGGGGCACCATGCAAAATCTCACCTCGTGGGGTATCCATGATCATGAGGAAGGCGAGAGATGAGCCTAAAACAACACAGGGGAACTTGTTAATGATCTCAAGGTAGTTGGCACCACAGTCACCAAGAAAACCATTGGTAACACATTATGCCGTAAAGGTTTAAAATCCTGCAGTGCCCGAAAGGCCCCCTGCTCAAGAAGGCACATTGTCAGTCCCGTCTGAAGTTTGCCAATGAACACCTGGATTATTCTGTGAGTGATTGGGAGAAGGTGCTGTGGTCAGATGAGACAAAATTGAGGTCTTTGGCATTAACTCGCCGTGTTTGGAGGAAGAGAAATGCTGCCTATGACCCAAAGAACACCGTTCCCACTGTCAAGCATGGAGGTGGAAACATTATGTTTTAGGGGCATTTCTCTGCCAAGGGCACAGTAATACTTCACCGCATCAATGGGACAATGGATAGAGCCATGCACCATGAAATCCTGAGTGACTGGATCTTCCAGCAAGACAATGACCCAAAACATACAACCAAGGTAACAAAGGAGTGGCTCAAAAACAAGCACATTAAGGTCTTGGAGTGGCCTAGCCAGTCTCCAGACCTTAATCCCATAGAAAACTTATGGAGGGATTTGAAGCTCCAAGTTACCAAGTGACAGACTCAAAATCTTAATGATTTAAAGATGATCTGCAAAGAGGAGTGGACCAAAATTACTCCTGACATGTGCGCAAACCTCATCATTAACTACAAAAAAAAAGTCTGACTACTGTGCTTGCCAACAAGGGTTTTACCGCCAAGTATTAACTCTTTTTTTTTGTCAGAGAGATCAAATACTTATTTCTCACTGCAAAATGCAAATCAATTTATAGAATGTATACAATGTGATTTTCTGGATTTTATTTTTGATATTCCATCTCTCAATGTTAAAATTAACCTACCCTTAAAATGATAGACTGTTCATGTCTTTGCCAGTGGCCAAACTTACAAAATCAGCAAAGGGATCAAATACTAATTTCCCCAACTGTAAAGGGAATCTGTCAGCAGGTTTTTGCTGTGTGATCTGAGAACAACATGATGTAGGGGCTGAAACTCTGATTCCAGTGATGTGTCACATTCTGGGCTGTGCTTTTTTTTGTTTCAATAAAATTCTGTTACTCTTTGCTTCCCTCACCCCGGTTTGCTGAACTCTGTTTTGCTTTATG
The DNA here is from genome assembly GCF_032444005.1 of Ranitomeya imitator. Lineage (NCBI taxonomy): Eukaryota > Metazoa > Chordata > Amphibia > Anura > Dendrobatidae > Ranitomeya > Ranitomeya imitator. Next base: position 39,078,318 of record NC_091290.1, on the reverse strand, counting down.
TTGGGCTTTGCAGATGGCCCGGCTTGATCCCATGTGATCTTCATATTGTGACAAAGTCACTGTCAAAATACTGGAGGGGAGATATAACATAGTAACATAGTAACATAGTTAGTAAGGCCGAAAAAAGACATTTGTCCATCCAGTTCAGCCTATATTCCATCATAATAAATCCCCAGATCTACGTCCTTCTACAGAACCTAATAATTGTATGATACAATATTGTTCTGCTCCAGGAAGACGTCCAGGCCTCTCTTGAACCCCTCGACTGAGTTCGCCATCACCACCTCCTCAGGCAAGCAACTCCAGATTCTCACTGCCCTAACAGTAAAGAATCCTCTTCTATGTTGGTGGAAAAACCTTCTCTCATCCAGACGCAAAGAATGCCCCCTCGTGCCCGTCACCTTCCTTGGTATAAACAGATCATCAGCGAGATATTTGTATTGTCCCCTTATATTCTTATACATGGTTATTAGATCGCCCCTCAGTCGTCTTTTTTCTAGAATAAATAATCCTAATTTCGCAAATCTATCTGGGTATTGTAGTTCTCACATCCCCTTTATTAATTTTGTTGACCTCCTTTGTACTCTCTCTAGTTCCATTATATCCTTCCTGAGCACCGGTGCCCAAAACTGGACACAGTACTCCATGTGCGGTCTAACTAGGGATTTGTACAGAGGCAGTATAATGCTCTCATCATGTGTATCCAGACCTCTTTTAATGCACCCCATGATCCTGTTTGCCTTGGCAGCTGCTGCCTGGCACTGGCTGCTCCAGGTAAGTTTATCATTAACTAGGATCCCCAAGTCCTTCTCCCTGTCAGATTTACCCAGTGGTTTCCCGTTCAGTGTGTAATGGTGATATTGATTCCTTCTTCCCATGTGTATAACCTTACATTTATCATTGTTAAACCTCATCTGCCACCTTTCAGCCCAAGTTTACAACTTATCCAGATCCATCTGTAGCAGAATACTATCTTCTCTTGTATTAACTGCTTTACATAGTTTTATATCATCTGCAAATATCGATATTTTACTGTGTAAACCTTCTACCAGATCATTAATGAATATGTTGAAGAGAACAGGTCCCAATACCGACCCCTGCGGTACCCCACTGGTCACAGCGACCCAGTTAGAGACTATACCATTTATAACCACCCTCTGCTTTCTATCACTAAGCCAGTTACTAACCCATTTACACACATTTTCCCCCAGACCAAGCATTCTCATTTTGTGTACCAACCTCTTGTGCGGCACGGTATCAAACGCTTTGGAAAAATCGAGATATACCACGTCCAATGACTCACCGTGGTCCAGCCTATAGCTTACCTCTTCATAAAAACTGATTAGATTGGTTTGACAGGAGCGATTTCTCATAAACCCATGCTGATATGGAGTTAAACAGTTATTCTCATTGAAATAATCCAGAATAACATCCTTCAGAAACCCTTCAAATATTTTACCAACAATAGAGGTTAGACTTACTGGCCTATAATTTCCAGGTTCACTTTTAGAGCCCTTTTTGAATATTGGCACCACATTTGCTATGCGCCAGTCCTGCGGAACAGACCCCGTCGCTATAGAGTCCCTAAAAATAAGAAATAATGGTTTATCTATTACATTACTTAGTTCTCTTAGTACTCGTGAGTGTATGCCATCCGGACCCGGAGATTTATCTATTTTAATCTTATTTAGCCGGTTTCGCACCTCTTCTTGGGTTAGATTGGTGACCCTTAATATAGGGTTTTCATTGTTTCTTGGGATTTCACCTAGCATTTCATTTTCCACCGTGAATACCGTGGAGAAGAAGGTGTTTAATATGTTAGCTTTTTCCTCGTCATCTACAACCATTCTTTCCTCACTATTTTTTAAGGGGCCTACATTTTCAGTTTTTATTCTTTTACTATTGATATAGTTGAAGAACAGTTTGGGATTAGTTTTACTCTCCTTAGCAATGTGCTTCTCTGTTTCCTTTTTGGCAGCTTTAATTAGTTTTTTAGATAAAGTATTTTTCTCCCTATAGTTTTTTAGAGCTTTAATGGTGCCATCCTGCTTTAGTAGTGCAAATGCTTTCTTTTTACTGTTAATTGCCTGTCTTACTTCTTTGTTTAGCCACATTGGGTTTTTCCTATTTCTAGTCCTTTTATTCCCACAAGGTATAAACCGCTTACAGTGCCTATTTAGGATGTTCTTAAACATTTTCCATTTATTATCTGTATTCTTATTTCTGAGGATATTGTCCCAGTCTACCAGATTAAGGGCATCTCTAAGCTGTTCAAACTTTGCCTTCCTAAAGTTCAGTGTATGTATATATGTATACATATGTATCACTGTGGTTGTTAGCTTCAGTGATATGAACCTAGGAAAATGCTCCAGCGCACTAAGTGCTGAAAGGGGTTAATCGGCCATGTTTAGGGCTAGGTTGAGTAGCTGTAGAGTGGGTGGAGTCCAGAGAATAAATAGCCAGCTTTGTGGCAAATTCAGGGCTGGGTGTGTTTGGAGGGGCAAGCTCCAGGGCTGTATTTTCATAAGGAAAGCTGAACTTTTGTTTTTTGTTCCTGAGCGTGCAGATCTCTGCAGCAATATGTACTATACCATACATTATGTATTTCTTTTCCTGTTAGGCCAGAAAAGCGGTGTTTGTTTTGCTGACGCTGCACTAGATTATGCAGTACCTTTAATAAACCAGTGGAAGATTTAAAGAGACAGCATTCTTGTGTCCACCTCTATGTGCAGCCAAGTGAGCCTTTCTACCACAGTATTAATACTCCGGAGTTCTTTGTGCCTGTAGCCTCCAGGACCTCTGCTACAGGTTCCCATTCTCCTGTCCACCTGCGATCTCCAAGACATCTGCTACCTGTTCCCGGTCTTCTGTCTGCCTATGGTCTCCAGGACCTCTGCTACCTGTTCCCGGTCTCTTGTCCGCCTGCGTCCTCCAGTACCTTCTACTACCTGTTCCAGCTCTCCGGCCTGCCTGCGTTCTCCAGGACCTCTACTAACTGTTCCCGGTCTCCGGCCTGCCTGCGTTCTCCTATACCTCTACTACCTGTTCCCGCTCTCTGGCCTGCCTGCGTTCTCCAGGACCTCTACTACCTGTTCCCACTCTCTGGCTTGTCTGCGTTCTCCAGGACCTCTATTACCTGTTCCCGCTCTCTGGCCTGCCTGCGTTCTCCAGGACCTCTACCTGTTCCCACTTTCCGGCCTGCCTGCGTTCTCCAGGACCTCTACAACCTATTCCTGCTCTCCGGCCTGCCTGCGTTCTCCAGGACCTCTACTACCTGTTCCCACTCTCTGGCCTGCCTGCGTTCTCCAGGACCTCTACTACCCGTTCCTGCTCTCCGGCCTGCCTGCGTTCTCCAGGACCTCTACTAACTGTTCCCGGTCTCCGGCCTGCCTGTGTTCTCCAGGATCTCTGCTACCTGTTCACCTGCAGTCTTCAGTACCTCTGATACCTGTTCCCAATCTCCTGTCCTCTGCTGTCTCCCGGACCTCTGCCACCTGTTCCCAGTCTCCTTTCTGCCTGCAGTTTTCAGTACATTTGCTATCTGTTCCCAGTCTCCTGTCCGCCTAAAGCCTCCAAAACCTCTGCCACTTGTTCCCAGTATTCTGTCTGCCTGGGGTTTCCAAGACTTCTGCTTTTTCCTGATCTCCTGTCTGCCTGCAGTCTCCAGTACCTCTGCTACCTGTTTCCTGCATGCCTGACCTGCCTGCTACACCAATGGATCCATCTCACTTGGTCAACCTAACATTAACAGTACAAGACTAGGTGCCTCGTGCCTCCTAGTCCAACCTTAACCCCCTTCTGACCTCGGACGGGATAGTGCGTCCGAGGTCAGCTCCCCTGCTTTGATGCAGGGCTCCGCGGTGAGCCCGCATCAAAGCCGGGACATGTCAGCTGTTTTGAACAGCTGACATGTGCCCGTAATAGGCGCGGGCAGAATCGCGATCTGCCCGCACCTATTAACTAGTTAAATGCCGCTGTCAAACGCAGACAGCGGCATTTAACCACCACTTCCGGCCGGGCGGCCGGAAATGATCGCATTGCCGACCCCCGTCACATGATCGGAGGTCGGCGATGCTTCAGAATAGTAACCATAGAGGTCCTTGAGACCTGTATGGTTACTGATCCCTGGCAGCTGTGAGCGCCACCCTGTGGTCGGCGCTCACAGCACACCTGCAATTCTGCTACAAAGCAGCGATCTGATGATCGCTGCTATGTAGCAGAGCCGATCGTGCTATGCCTGCTTCTAGCCTCCCATGGAGGCTATTGAAACATGGCAAAAGTAAAAAAAAAAAAAAGTAAAAAAACATGTGAAAAAAATAAAAAAAATATAAAAGTTTAAATCACCCCCCTTTCGCCCCAATCAAAATAAATGAATAAAAAAAATCAAATCTACACATATTTGGTATCGCCGCGCTCAGAATCGCCCGATCTATCAAATAAAAAAAAGCATTAACCTGATCGCTAAACGGCGTAGCGAGAAAAAAATGCGAAACGCCAGAATTACGTTTTTTTCGTCGCCGCGACATAGCATTAAAATGCAATAACGGGCGATCAAAAGAACGTTTCTGCAACAAAATGCTATCATTTAAAACGTCATCTCGGCACGCAAAAAATAAGCCCTCAACCGACCCCAGATCATGAAAAATGGAGACGCTGCGAGTATCGGAAAATGGCGCAATTTTTTTTTTTTTTAACAAAGTTTGGAATTTTTTTTTCACCACTTAGGTAAAAAATAACCTAGTCATGTTAGGTGTCTATGAACTCGTACTATAAAGGCACAGATGATTGGCCTCGGGGAGACCAAAACATCCAACACCGCGGAGACACCATCACGTGTTTCTCAACGCAGTGATTCCAGAACACTGCCCCCATCCCTTATGGGAAATATGCAGATGCAAGTAAAGAAGCTGCGGAGACACCATCACGTGTTTCTCGACGCAAGCAGTGAATAGCCAGGTCTTTCCCCGGGAAGGAACAACCACGGGAAGGGCAGCATCCTATGAAGGAAAGCCACCTATGCCAAGCATGGTATCCATCCACAGACAGCTGTTTCGGGGTTTTTGCCCCTCATCAGTGTGGAGTAGGAATCTGGCTATTTGGAGCAGTGCCTAGTAAAAAGGCAAAAAAGTAAAAAGTTCGCTATGCAGGTGGCCCATGTGTTTTTGGTTTTATAATTGTTCTCTTGTTTCTACAAGACTGGGGAGTTCACCACTCCTCTGTGGGTTATTTGCATTGTAGCGGTTCCATCTCGCATGTTCAACGTGGATATTTTCTCTCTGAGCCCTGTTCATACAGGTACTATACAGATGATCAGGTTTTTAAATACATCAGATAGGGATTATATACATTAGACAGGACTGCTCTATTATGGGCATACCTTGGCGATTGGTAGAGCAGCTTAACATACTTTTTTTTTGCAAAAAAACGTATTAACTAAATACCCTGTATTTTTTGACTAGCACTTGCTTATTTACTGTGACTTTTTTTTACAACAGAGTATTTTTTGACCTCTGTGTGCTTTTGTGTTTTCAAGTTCTTTGATGGTGTGAACAGGTTCCTACAGACTTGTTCGCTATGCAGGTGGCCCATGTGTTTTTGGTTTTATAGTACCCATTACTTGTAGTATTTATCCTTTCACAAAAGGCATCCAGGCATTTTATGACCTTTTTAAAGGAATTGCTCCATCTTGTACACATCATATGCCATAAGTGGCTGACAAATGCTGGTTCCCTCTCTGGGACATGCTTATATATTGAATGGACCTCATCCAGCGTTGTCTGTTAATAAAAGGGGTGGCCGCACACGCACAGCTCTTTTCATTAATTTGTATGAGAATTCCAAAAATTTGACTTGAATACACGAGCTTCGTCCAAAACGTAGAGATTAATGCAAGCAGCAATTTTTTTCATGCGGCTATTCGGTTCGTGAGAAAGAATACGGTCAGAAGGTTTTTTTTTTTTACGGACAGCAACAAAAATACAGTCATGAATGCAGCCTTACAGGAACTTTCAATTTATTGAACACAGGTTCCAGTTAAGGGTTATTTTAGTAAGATTTGTTTTTTATCTTAATTTTTTTCCGCTTAGTGAATTACCTTACATGTATCCACATTATATTCAAATTGGCATTTCTTGGCCCAAAAATCCAGCTTCCCCAAATCCCCCTGTAATATATAATCAGTGTGAATCACCTTGCATAGTATCATCTGCAAATATTGCAATTCTGCTCTATATGCCCTCAACATGGCAATATATTAAAAATAAGAGGGCCCAATACTGACCCCTGTGGTAGCCCAGTTTTCTATGACACAATAAGACTGTGTTCAATTCATATCCATCCTGTTTCCGCTCACCGAGCCAGTTTATAGTATATATACACATGCACACACATACAGTTAGGGCCAGAAATATTTGGACAGTGACACAAGTTTTGTTATTTTAGCTGTTTACAAAAACATGTTCAGAAATACAATTATATATATATATAATATGGGCTGAAAGTGCACACTCCCAGCTGCAATATGATAGTTTCCACATCCAAATCGGAGAAAGGGTTTAGGAATCATAGCTCTGTAATGCATAGCGTCCTCTTTTTCAAGGGACCAAAAGTAATTGGACAATGGACTCTAAGGGCTGCAATTAACTCTGAAGGCATCTCCCTCGTTAACCTGTAATCAATGAAGTAGTTAAAAGGTCAGGGGTGGATTCCAGGTGTGTGGTTTTGCATTTGGAAGCTGTTGCTGTGAGCAGACAACATGCGGTCAAAGGAACTCTCAATTGAGGTGAAGCAGAACATCCTGAGGCTGAAAAAAAGAAAAAATCCATCAGAGAGATAGCAGACATGCTTGGAGTAGCAAAATCAACAGTTGGGTACATTCTGAGAAAAAAGGAATTGACTGGTGAGCTTGGGAACTCAAAAAGGCCTGGGCGTCCACGGATGACAACAGTGGTGGATGATCGCCGCATACTTAATTTGGTGAAGAAGAACCCGTTCACAACATCAACTGAAGTCCAGAACACTCTCAGTGAAGTGAGGTGTATCTGTCTCTAAGTCAACAGTAAAGAGAAGACTCCATGACAGTAAATACAAAGGGTTCACATCTAGATGCAAACCATTCATCAATACCAAAAATAGACAGGCCAGAGTTAAATTTGCAGAAAAACACCTCAAGAAGCCAGCTCAGTTCTGGAAAAGTATTCTATGGACAGATGAGACAAAGATCAACCTGTACCAGAATGATGGGAAGAAAAAAGTTTGGAGAAGAAAGGGAACGGCACATGATCCAAGGCACACCACATCCTCTGTAAAACATGGTGGAGGCAACGTGATGGCATGGGCATGCATGGCTTTCAATGGCACTGGGTCACTTGTGTTTATTGATGACATAAGAGCAGACAAGAGTAGTTGGATGAATTCTGAAGTGTACCGGGATATACTTTCAGCCCAGATTCAGCCAAATGCTGCAAAGTTGATTGGACGGCGCTTCATAGTACAGATGGACAATGACCCCAAGCATACAGCCAAAGCTACCCAGGAGTTCATGAGTGCCAAAAAGTGGAACATTCTGCAATGGCCAAGTCAATCTCCAGATCTAAACCCAATTGAGCATGCATTTCACTTGCTCAAATCCAGACTTAAGACGGAAAGACCCACAAACAAGCAAGACCTGAAGGCTGCGGCTGTAAAGGCCTGGCAAAGCATTAAGAAGGAGGAAACCCAGCGTTTGGTGATGTCCATGGGTTCCAGACTTAAGGCAGTGATTGCCTCCAAAGGATTTGCAACAAAATATTGAAAATAAAAATATTTTGTTTGGGTTATGTTTATTTGTCCAATTACTTTTGACCTCCTAAAATGTGGAGTGTTTGTAAAGAAATGTGTACAATTCCTACATTTTCTATCAGATATTTTTGTTCAACCCTTCAAATTAAACGTTACAATCTGCACTTGAATTCTGTTGTAGAGGTTTCATTTCAAATCCAATGTGGTGGCATGCAGAGCCCAACTCGCGAAAATTGTGTCACTGTCCAAATATTTCTGGCCCTAACTGTATGTAGCAGAGATCTGACAAGAAGGTTATACCCAAATAGAGAAGGGCCAGTTGGGGTGAGAGGGTAAAAGTAGGACCTGATAATTTGGAAATTATTGAGGAGATGTCCGACCAAAAGGTGACGACGGTGGGACAGTTCCAGAAAATGTGTAATAAGTCACCTCTGTGGCCACACTCTCTCCAGCAAAGTGGGGTATTGGAGGAATTAATGTGAGACCACCTAGATGGTGTGTAGTACCATCTGGAGCATACTTTGAAGTGAGATTCTAGGAGGGACATACGATGTGAATACTTTTCTGCCCAATGATGACAGAAGTATTCTGGGAGTGATACCTTTATTGGCTAACCAGAAAATAATATGTTTGCAAGCTTTCAGAGCACAGAGGCTCCTTCTTCAGGCAGGATTACAGATATCTATCTGTAATTTTGCCTGAAGAAGGAGCCTCTGTGCTCTGAAAGCTTGCAAACATATTATTTTCTGGTTAGCCAATAAAAGGTATCACTCCCAGAATACTTCTGTCATCATTGGGCAGAAAAGTATTCACATCGATTTTTCTGGCTAACGCGGTACCACAATACAATTTGTTATCTTACATCATTAGGAGGGACATAGAAATTGTGGAGTGATATGATGTTGAGAATGCCTCTTCCCAGTCGTCTATAGAGGCATAGAGATTGAGGGATTTCTCCCAGGCTATTATGTAAGCGTTTTTGACAAAAGACTTGTCCTTATTAAAACTGTCGTAAATAAACGTATGACTCCAGAAAATTCGGTGGTTTGGGTTGGTTAGGATTTTTAAAGATACCTCTGAAAATCTTAGCTTGAGACCTTGAAAAAGTTTAGTATTTTCCCTGAGTACCATGTACTCGAGGAAGGAGGATGGTGGGACTTTGAATTTATTTTTTAGGTAGCTGAAATTCAGATGGTTGGGTCCATCCGAGATGTCACCCAGAGTTTGAATTTTTCAGTCCGCCCAAAGGGGGGGGCAAAGTTAGGTTCAGTAATGAGTAAATAAAAGTTAGAGGCAGTTTATGTAGCGTGGATCTGTTTTGGCTGCGACCCTCTAATCTGGAGATTCTGGACCAGGCAAGGGAAATTGCTTGAAATATTGGATGTGTGGGAGTGTTTAGGTTAGAGCTAGCTATGGCCTTAAAAAACAGAGATTTGGGGGGTTTGCCCTTGTTAATTTCCATCTCCATGTCATACCATGCTGGGACGTTTTGGTCTGAAAGCCAAATTGAGCTCTGTTTAAGTAAAAGTGTATGGTAATGGCCATGTATGTTAGGGAAGGTTCATTCCGCCGTGGATTCTCTTTTTGTATAGAGATCTAGTGTCCGTTCTGGGTTTTTTATTATTCCAGACAATGTTGTTCAGTTGAGATTGGATCGCCGTCAGGTAGGACGTGGAGATAGGAAGTGGGATGCATCTAAAAATATACAGAATTTTGGGGAGTGTGAATAATCTAATTGTCAAATTTCTCCCCCACCAGGAGAGGTCTCTATCCTTGAAGGTAATACTATCTTTTAAAATTGAGTCTGTTAGTTTTTTCATGTTTGATATGACGGTCTTGTCTAAGTTTTTGTTAATAATGACACCTAGGTATGGTAGTTCCTCACTACACCAGTTAAATGATATGGAAGTTTTTAAACGATGAATTTCTTTTAGGTTGACGTGAATGGGTAAAATGTTGGATTTTAAATTGTTAATCTTAAACTTAGAGATGGCAGCAAAATTCTCCAATTCGTTAAGGGTTTTCAGGGTGGAAGTTACCGGGTTAGTAAGAGTCAGAATTATGTAATCCGCGAATAGGCTAAGCTTATGCTGGCGTTTGTTGGTGTGTATACCAGTAATATTGGGGTTTTGTCTTATATGTTCCACCAGGAGTTCTAATGCTAAATTAAAGAGTAATGGGAAAGGGGGCATCCTTGTCTCGTACGGTTGTTGATGGCAAATGCATCCGAGATATGGTTATTGCAGATAATTCTTGCTGTAGGGCCATTGTAGAGTGTCATAAATGTGGCGATAAGATTGCTGTTAAAACCAAACTTAATTAGGGCCTGCTTGAGAAAACACCAATCAATACGGTCAAAAGCTTTCTCAGCGTCTAGTGATATAAATACTGTTGGGGACCTGGATAAGTTGGTGAGTTTGATGGAGTTCAATATTCTTCTTGTAGCGTCAGCTGGTTGCCTATTCTTGACGAAACCCATTTGGTCATTTGCTATTAAATTGGGTAGGAAGTAGCTAAGCCTATTGGCCAGAATTTTTTAAAATATTTTTATGTCTGTATATAAAAGGGAAATCGGTCTGTAGTTACTAGGAGATGCGGGATCGCCTGATTGTTTTGGGATTAGTATAATAGATGCCTCCAGCATCTCTGGTGGGAAGGATCCTGATTTGGCAGCGTAGTTAAAAAGCTTTACCAGGTGAGGGGATACATTTTTGCAGAAGGTTTTATAATAGGCATTGTTGAAGCCGTATGGCCCAGGTGACTTATGGGGTTTGAGGTGGTTAATGGTTTCTTCGACCTAAAGGCTGGAGAAGGGAGCTGACAGGGATTCTACATCTTCTTTCGTTAGAGATGGCAGTTTGATGTTGGCGAAGTATGTTTTGATGTCGAGTTCTTTTGGAGGGGGAAAGGAAGGGTCTGAGTTTAGATTATTTAGTTTAGTGTAGTATTTGGAGAACTCGTTGGCTATTTCCTGGGGGTGGGTTAGTATAGCATTATCGACCAGGGAGGAGATTCTATTTATTTTGTTTTGGGTCCTTAATTTTTTTATTCTGTTTGCCATATACCTGGTGGGCTTGTTCAGCGATGAATAGACCTTGTATTTAGAGGAGTTAAGAGCTGCTTCATATGGTGAGTAAAGTAAGGATCTTAATTCTTGCCGTTAAGTAAATAGGTCAGACTGAACCATAGGCGAGGGAGAGTGGAGACCAATTAAGTTTTTTTTTAGTTCGCGTATAGATTTTTGTAGTTTTTGTATTTTTTCCTTCTTTTCTTTTTTGATATTGGTGGAAATGTTTAATAAGGTGCCTCTGATAACGGCCTTATGGGCGCACCAATTAACGGATGGATTGGTAGTTTCCGGGGAGTTTTTGTTGAAATAATTGGTTATGGCTTTCTGAATTGTGGCCATGTGAATGGGAGTCATGGATGATGGAGGAGTTGCATTTCCACATCCTCGCATTTTCTAAAGATGGACCCATGAGGATCTCACCAATAACAGGGGAGTGGTCCGATAACGTCCTATCACCAATGCATACCTTTTTAAATTTCTCAAGAGAGAAGATGTCTGACAGGATCAGGTCTATTCTGGATGCCGATTGGTGGACTGAAGAGAAATGGGTAAATTCCTTGGATGAGGAATTCAGGCATCTAAAGGTGTCGTAGAGTTCATTTCTGTCCAGCCGCCAATTCAGGTTGTCTGAAGTTGGTCTGGAGCCAGAAGAGGAGTCTAGAATTCTGTCTGGGGTGATATTGAAATCTCCCAAGAGAATGAGAGTTCCTCTCTTAACCTCATTTACCTTCTTCAGTAGTTTAGATAGGAATCTAACCTGATTCCTATTTGGTGCGTACACATTCGCCAAAGTGCATGTTTGACCATTAATGATACAAATCAACATATGGTATCTGCCTCTAGCATCAACATGTTCCTCAAGGACCTCAAAGGGAACGGTATTTTTGACCAAGGTGATCACCCCAGCTCTTTTACTAGAATTGCAGGCTTCGAAAATGTGAGGGAAGCTGCGATGTTTGAAGTAGGGGTGATTTCCTGCCAAAAACCTCGTCTCCTGAATACAAGCAATGTCTGCTTGAGATTTAAGTAACTCTCTCCATAAAGTATGCCTCTTTTGGGGGCTGTTTAGCCCTCTGATGTTGTAAGATAAGATTTTGAACGACATTTTAACCAAATTGCTAATAAAGAAAAAGTAACACTTAAAAACTTAGGGTTACAGTAGCCTGAAAAGAAAAAGTTAAATTGGGGAACGAAATATAGTGATAACCTGTGTACTGTATTATAACTTTCTTCTTGCGAGCCTTAGAGTCGGCGGGTTCTTGGTTGAGACCTTAAAGATAAGATATTACAGTAACTACATAAGTAGGTCTACAGAACTACCTGAAAAGAAAGATGGGGTTATTAAGAGTGGACGGGAATAGGGGAGACATCCCAAATAGAAATTGAGAGGGAGACCCCCACCATTAGGTGATGGTAGAAAAGGAGCAACCTTATGTTTGGATGGTTTCTATTCAGCGGTCAAGTGATCTGACGAAATTTAAACCATCTTCAATGGAGAGAATCGGTATGATTCTTCTGCGGTGTGAAACTAGCAGTTTCAACGGGAAGCCCCATTTGTAGCTGATTCCTTTGTCACGAAGGGCTGAAGTCACTGGCCTGAATTCCCTTCGGCCTTCCAAAGTTTCTTTTGAAAAGTCGGGGAAAACCTTTAGATCCTTGTAAGGCTCTGGGAAGGTTCTTTTTTCCTTTAGGTAGGTAAGTATAGACTCTTTGGTTTTAAAAAAGTGGAGTTTGAGGATAGTGTCTCTTGGTAATTCTGCAGAGACCTTGGGAGGCTTGGGCAGCCGGAGGGCCCTGTCGATTGTTAGGTCCAGATCCAAGAGATCGGGCAGAGCTGATTTAAAGAAGTTTTTGAGGTGGGTTGATAATTGATCTTGGGACACATCTTCTTATATGCCCCTTATTTATAGATTATTTTGTCTACCTCTGTCTTCGAGGTCTGCCATTTTGGAGCGTAGGTGTTTCATTTCTAGGTTGATCCGGTCCAGTTCGTCGAAAGAAATTGATGACTATGTTCAAGCATGTTCAGCCTCTCCTCATGTTTTGACAGTTGTTTATCAATCTTGTCAAGCTTGTCACAATATCTTTGGAAGTTAGAGTCCATTTCTATTTTCATTGTTTTTAGAAGAGAGTTTAGTTTTTCGTCCATTTTGTTCATTAATTTGTTTATTTGATCATCTTGATCTGACTGACTTGGGCCTACAGAGTGTGTGTGAGTGAGTATGAGTTTGCTGATTTTATACCCTTATGGGATTCGGAGTCATCATATTTTGTTTTACTTTTCAGTGGTGATTAGTTAGGAGATGTGTCGCTAGATTCAACATCTTGCTCTGCTTCTGAATTGTTCCCGGAAGAGATATAGTTCTCACTTATAGCTCCTGGGTTCATTCTCTTCAAACTAGTAGAAGAGTCCATTTTAGTAGGAGAAGATTTGCTGTCAAAAGATTTGGTATTGGGTCCATAGTCAAGTAAATGAGGTATATCCCTCCTGGGAGATCTAGATCTGCGCCTAGGAGAGAAGGAGCTAGGTCTGTTTCTTTCTTGGTCTCTGCCACCTAGAGGTTTGTCTTGTTTTTGGCTGTAATGTTTTTATTGGGGTAGTAGGGATAACTTTCCCTTTAAGCTTTGCGTTGTTCATGATTGCAGTCAAAGGACACTGGCAGAGCAGTTTGTAGTGTATTGAGCAGATAGAACTATTTCTCTCAGTTATGTCATATGCGGCTGAGATTAAAAGAAACTACTTTTACTCCTTTCCAGGGGTAGATTTTCTTTGAGGGCAGTGAGAGGAGAGCGCTCCTAGGTTTGTTAGCCCTTTGGGAGCTTACTTGCGGTTTGTCTCTTATATTAAGTGCAATTACACTGCTTTACAGACTCTGCTCTCTGTTATCAGCTTTTTAGAGCAGTAATATGGCACTGGCGGAGTGATTCCTATTTAGAGCGGCCGGAACTACTTCCCATAAGCGCTTATTGAGAGTGCCCGAAATTTTTATAAAATAACATTTGTGCTCCCTTCCCACAAATGGTTACTATAGGGGCGATATATGAGGAGAGCACTACTGAATTTATCCCCCTTTTTGTTGCGGTGTTATGGATGCTTTTTAGGGGACTATTTTCTGAGATCGGGCCTCCAGGTTTCGCCGATTTGAAGTCGGGGGCTCGATTTTACAGTCCACTAACCTTGCGGTTTATCTCCGGGGAGCTTCCCGGGAAGGTCCGGATCTGCTACGGAAGGCACGGTGAGGATAAGGTGGGTCACCAGCGGTGCTCCTGCACAGCCGCTGTCCGCTGGACTCCTGGCGCAGAGGTCTGGGATCTGCTGATCCGTTTGCGCCGGCACCTGGGGAGCTGTGGAGGATCCTGCTTCTTAAGCGGCGCCGCTGCTGCACCGCGGTCGCCGCTTGCAGCCATCAGCCACCTGGAGCAGATCTTCAGCGGCACTGCACGCTCGATGGTATCTGGAGCCGCGGTCAGATCAAAGCCGCCTGGGCCCGCCCGTTGTGCCCGCTTACCGGAGGTAGCCAGGGATTCCTTCGGCTTGTAGCTTGTAGACCTTCCTGGAGGGACTCTATGTGGAGCTTTATCCCGGGGAATTGGAAGCGGGGAGGAGAAGTCTGCCCCTTCACTGCAGAGTTGGGCCTTCCAGGCTTGGTGGGCCCCAGAGGCCTAGTCAGGCTGGTGCTGTGGTGAAGCCTGTGATGCGGTATAGCCGGTTAGAGTCTTGGTTGGGGGGGCTCCCGATAGTATTAGGGGTTGATGTAGGGGGATTATGTGGCCGGGGGCCTCCTTAAGATGCGGTGAAAGTTGCTTTGTGGGATTTTTCCCCCTGGAGCTCCCTCTTCACGCGTGTCTCTCCATTGACACCGAAGCCACGCCCCCCAACCCTTATAAGTTCCTAACAAAAAAATGTGGGTTCCAAAATTGTGCTGATATAAAAGTAGACATGTGGAAATTGGTATTTAACTATTTTGTATGACATTACTCTCTGATTTAAGGGCATGAAAATTAAAAGTTTGAAAACTGGAAACATTTCCAAATTTTCACCAAATTTCTCTTTTTTTTTTCACAAATAAACGCAAGTCATACCGAAGAAATTTTACCACTATCTTGAAGTACAATATGTCACGAAAAAGCATTCGTAGAAACACCGGGATCCCTTGAAGCGTTCCAGAGTTATAACCTCATAAAGTGACAGTGGTCAGAATTGCAAACATTGGCCAAGTCATTAACATGCAAACCACCCTCGGGGGTAAAGGGGATAAAAGATACTAAGGTTACTTGTATTATAAATGAGTGTAACTTGGGAAACAGAATAGCCAAAAATATTGTTAAAAACCTAAATGCATTTATTATAAATTCTGTTACTATTCCCTGCTCTAAAGCAGGGATTCAAGCTTCAGGAGGCTAATTTGCATATTCCAGGTGCCTTCTGGGAGAAGCGAAGTCTCCCTAAGCTAGAAGATCGTTGGGTACAGCCGGGACCAGCTGCTTCGAAAGCATCACCAAACCAGGGATTCAAGCTTCAGGAGGCTAATTTGCATATTCCAGGTGCCTTCTGGGAGAAGCGAAGTCTCCCTAAGCTAGAAGATCGTTGGGTACAGCCGGGACCAGCTGCTTCGAAAGCATCACCAAACCAGGGATTCAAGCTTCAGGAGGCTAATTTGCATATTCCAGGTGCCTTCTGGGAGAAGCGAAGTCTCCCTAAGCTAGAAGATCGTTGGGTACAGCCGGGACCAGCTGCTTCGAAAGCATCACCAATTTTTGCCTGTAGGACATTATTGCAAGAGAGCTTGGCTGAGTAGATTACACAAGAAGGAAAACACACAGCAAGTCAGCAGGATCTAGGAGCAACATGGCAGATGTGACAACCTACATGGTGAGCTGCAGCATGTGCTACATGTTCACAGATCGACCAGAAGAAGAATCCAATTTCACCTGTCAGAAGTGTAGACTAGTGGCCCTTTTAGAAGAAAAGGTGCGGGGTCTGGAAGAAAGAATAGCAACTTTGAAACTCATCAAAGAGAATGAAGACTTTCTAGACAGAACAGAAGCATCTCTACTGGTCACAGAAGGTGCAAAAAGTGTCAGAGAACCTCCAAAAGCAGATGAGTGGAAGCATGTGACCAAAAGAAGCAAGAAGACCATGGAGAAATCACCAACCACACAACTGAAGAACCGATATCAAATCTTTGTAGAGGATGAAGATGGCACACCTAAGAATGAAGCAATACCAGCAAGCAAAAAAGAAAAGGGCACACAGCAACAAGTGACAGCAAAAAGTACAGCCAAGAAGCAACGAAGAGTGGTGGTGGTGGGAGACTCACTACTGAGAGGCACCGAAGCAGCCATCTGCAGACCGGACATAACTGCAAGAGAAGTATGCTGCCTTCCAGGTGCGATGATCAAGGATGTGACCGATAGGATACCAAAGCTCTTCAGCTCCAAGGACGTCCACCCATTTCTTCTGATACATGTTGGCACCAATGACACGGCAAGGAAGGACCTACCGACAATCTGCAAGGACTTTGAAGAGTTGGGGAAGAAAGTAAAGGAACTGGATGCACAGGTAGTTTTTTCTTCTATCCTTCCAGTAGACGGGCATGGCACCAGGAGATGGAACAGGGTCCTTGATGCAAACAACTGGCTAAGACGATGGTGCAGACAACAAGGATTTGGATTCCTGGACCACGGTGTGAATTACTGGTATGATGGACTCCTCGCCAGAGACGGACTACACCTCAACAAACCTGGGAAACACACATTCGCCAGAAGACTCGCTACACTCATCAGGAGGGCGTTAAACTAGAAGAAGAGGGGACGGGAAGAAAAACATTAGACTCGAACAAAGACGACCCAGGAAAACATACTCAGAAGGGAGGTAAGAACATTTCTAAAACAATCCACAGTGAGGAGATTGGAACAAAACAAAATCCTCTAAACTGCATGCTCGCAAACGCCAGAAGCCTGACAAACAAGATGGAAGAACTAGAAGCAGAAATATCTACAGGTAACTTTGACATAGTGGGAATAACCGAGACATGGTTAGATGAAAGCTATGACTGGGCAGTTAACTTACAGGGTTACAGTCTGTTTAGAAAGGATCGTAAAAATCGGAGAGGAGGAGGGGTTTGTCTCTATGTAAAGTCTTGTCTAAAGTCCACTTTAAGGGAGGATATTAGCGAAGGGAATGAGGATGTCGAGTCCATATGGGTTGAAATTCATGGAGGGAAAAATGGTAACAAAATTCTCATTGGGGTCTGTTACAAACCCCCAAATATAACAGAAAGCATGGAAAGTCTACTTCTAAAGCAGATAGATGAAGCTGCAACCCATAATGAGGTCCTGGTTATGGGGGACTTTAACTACCCGGATATTAACTGGGAAACAGAAACCTGTGAAACCCATAAAGGCAACAGGTTTCTGCTAATAACCAAGAAAAATTATCTTTCACAATTGGTGCAGAATCCAACCAGAGGAGCAGCACTTTTAGACCTAATACTATCTAATAGACCTGACAGAATAACAAATCTGCAGGTGGTTGGGCATTTAGGAAATAGCGACCACAATATTGTGCAGTTTCACCTGTCTTTCACTAGGGGGACTTGTCAGGGAGTCACAAAAACATTGAACTTTAGGAAGGCAAAGTTTGAACAGCTTAGAGATGCCCTTAATCTGGTAGACTGGGACAATATCCTCAGAAATGAGAATACAGATAATAAATGGGAAATGTTTAAGAACATCCTAAATAGGCAGTGTAAGCGGTTTATACCTTGTGGGAATAAAAGGACTAGAAATAGGAAAAACCCAATGTGGCTAAACAAAGAAGTAAGACAGGCAATTAACAGTAAAAAGAAAGCATTTGCACTACTAAAGCAGGATGGCACCATTGAAGCTCTAAAAAACTATAGGGAGAAAAATACTTTATCTAAAAAACTAATTAAAGCTGCCAAAAAGGAAACAGAGAAGCACATTGCTAAGGAGAGTAAAACTAATCCCAAACTGTTCTTCAACTATATCAATAGTAAAAGAATAAAAACTGAAAATGTAGGCCCCTTAAAAAATAGTGAGGAAAGAATGGTTGTAGATGACGAGGAAAAAGCTAACATATTAAACACCTTCTTCTCCACGGTATTCACGGTGGAAAATGAAATGCTAGGTGAAATCCCAAGAAACAATGAAAACCCTATATTAAGGGTCACCAATCTAACCCAAGAAGAGGTGCGAAACCGGCTAAATAAGATTAAAATAGATAAATCTCCGGGTCCGGATGGCATACACCCACGAGTACTAAGAGAACTAAGTAATGTAATAGATAAACCATTATTTCTTATTTTTAGTGACTCTATAGCGACAGGGTCTGTTCCGCAGGACTGGCGCATAGCAAATGTGGTGCCAATATTCGAAAAGGGCTCTAAAAGTGAACCTGGAAATTATAGGCCAGTAAGTCTAACCTCTATTGTTGGTAAAATATTTGAAGGGTTTCTGAAGGATGTTATTCTGGATTATCTCAATGAGAATAACTGTTTAACTCCATATCAGCATGGGTTTATGAGAAATCGCTCCTGTCAAACCAATCTAATCAGTTTTTATGAAGAGGTAAGCTATAGACTGGACCACGGTGAGTCATTGGACGTGGTATATCTCGATTTTTCCAAAGCGTTTGATACCGTGCCGCACAAGAGGTTGGTACACAAAATGAGAATGCTTGGTCTGGGGGAAAATGTGTGTAAATGGGTTAGTAACTGGCTTAGTGATAGAAAGCAGAGGGTGGTTATAAATGGTATAGTCTCTAACTGGGTCGCTGTGACCAGTGGGGTACCGCAGGGGTCAGTATTGGGACCTGTTCTCTTCAACATATTCATTAATGATCTGGTAGAAGGTTTACACAGTAAAATATCGATATTTGCAGATGATACAAAACTATGTAAAGCAGTTAATACAAGAGAAGATAGTATTCTGCTACAGATGGATCTGGATAAGTTGGAAACTTGGGCTGAAAGGTGGCAGATGAGGTTTAACAATGATAAATGTAAGGTTATACACATGGGAAGAGGGAATCAATATCACCATTACACACTGAACGGGAAACCACTGGGTAAATCTGACAGGGAGAAGGACTTGGGGATCCTAGTTAATGATAAACTTACCTGGAGCAGCCAGTGCCAGGCAGCAGCTGCCAAGGCAAACAGGATCATGGGGTGCATTAAAAGAGGTCTGGATACACATGATGAGAGCATTATACTGCCTCTGTACAAATCCCTAGTTAGACCGCACATGGAGTACTGTGTCCAGTTTTGGGCACCGGTGCTCAGGAAGGATATAATGGAACTAGAGAGAGTACAAAGGAGGGCAACAAAATTAATAAAGGGGATGGGAGAACTACAATACCCAGATAGATTAGCGAAATTAGGATTATTTAGTCTAGAAAAAAGACGACTGAGGGGCGATCTAATAACCATGTATAAGTATATAAGGGGACAATACAAATATCTCGCTGAGGATCTGTTTATACCAAGGAAGGTGACGGGCACAAGGGGGCATTCTTTGCGTCTGGAGGAGAGAAGGTTTTTCCACCAACATAGAAGAGGATTCTTTACTGTTAGGGCAGTGAGAATCTGGAATTGCTTGCCTGAGGAGGTGGTGATGGCGAACTCAGTCGAGGGGTTCAAGAGAGGCCTGGATGTCTTCCTGGAGCAGAACAATATTGTATCATACAATTATTAGGTTCTGTAGAAGGACGTAGATCTGGGTATTTATTATGATGGAATATAGGCTGAACTGGATGGACAAATGTCTTTTTTCGGCCTTACTAACTATGTTACTATGTTACTATGTAAAGCAACCTGTCTGAAAAGTCACCATAAGCTCGGATTCAGGAAAAAGGTTTGTCTACATTAAACAGTTCACAACCGGTTCAGCCTGTGTAAGACAATAGAAGGTAACCTGATAGCTGTTATTTAGAGTCACCTTCAGTCTTCAGATGAATGTTAGTTACATAGGTTGACAAAAGACCTAGGTCCATCAAGTTCAACCATTCTTATTTTCCTAACTCCCATTCGACCCAAGGATTCCAACCGTCCAGAAATTCCTGGACAGTTTAAAAAAAAAAATCTGTGATTTTTTGAAGCTGGAGAAATTTGTACAGATTAATATGACTATAATTATCATTTTACAGTTCACAGTAAATGCAGCTAATGTCTTAGACGTGTATCCCTTATAATCTTAACTGCTAATTATAGTTTTCTAATATTTCTGGAAAAAAATGTCTGTGCCTGATTTTTTTCATAAACCATGCAGAAAAAAAAAAATGAGTTGGCAAATCTGATTCAACCATTCTGGAGTAAGTGTAACTGTTTTTTTTTGTGTCCAAGGGTTAAAGATTCTCTTTGCGGAGAGTGACAGGTCAAGCCTGCAATGCCAAGCTGAGACTTTTACGCCTTGCAATGCTCCTCTCTGGGTTAATATGCAAATTGTATCTTCAGAGAGGAAGAGGAGGTGTCCCAGATCCCGGTCCTCTATATGGTGCTCCCTATCCTCATCAGAGTTTTCCAGCACATCGGCATGTCCTGATCATCAGCCTCATCCTCAAGAGACTCAAGCCGACAGAATTAACCAGGGCTTCCAGCCTAGCCAAGCCAAAGGCTTCATCCAGTGCTCCCAGCCTGGCCCTTCTGTACACATCCGTAGTTCCTGATGCCGGAGTTCCTCTATCGGATGGAGTCGCTCCTCCAGGGGAAGTGTAACTTCTTGGGAAAGAGGAAAAGTGAATATTCCAGCTTAAGTACTGTAATCTCTGCAGGTAAAGCTGTACAGCCCTTAGCTAGCGTATGTAAAGATTCTTTTTCTGTGAGATTAGTCCCCTCAGGTCTCATCTAGATGACGAGATTAGGAAAAGTTTAAAAAAAATTAGCCATGTTGACAATTGGCCATTAGTATCGGTGGATCAACACACGGTCGATAGGAGACCAATTGATAGACCTTTTGATAGAAGCAAGTAAAAGTCAGCAAACACCATGATTAATTCGTTACAGAGAGATCTATTTCAAGTGTTTATTTCTGTTAATGTTGATGATTATGGCTTACAGCCAATGAAAACCCAAAAATCATTATCTCAGTAAATTGGAAACACTTCATAAACACTTGAAATGGATCACTCTGTTTGTAATGATTCAATATATGAGTTTCACTTTTGGTATTGAAAAACTGAAATAAATTAACTTTTTGATGACATTCTAATTTTGTGAGATGCACCTGTATATATATATTTTATTGTACCATGTACATTGTGCAGTATTTCTTTTCCAAGTGTAAGCAAGATGTGCTGCCTACAGCAGGATTCTGTACTATGCTCATTTGCGCTGCTGGTATTTTTTAATGTAGATACTATTAACACATGCAATGCTACACACGCAATGCATACTACACAAATGCACTGTATTTCTCATATATGCACAGCATTGCTAGTGCAGCTTTGATTTTGTACAGACAGGCAGCCACAAAATGACAGCCCACTGAACCTGCAGCTGTAAGGGGTCTCGCCATTTGTCGATAAGGACCCCGGTCATTGCCCAGTTTGCCCTCTCCCAACACTTGCCCTCGGTACTTACAGTATCATATAGTGCTACGTGATAACCCCAACTTTCTTCTATCACAGTAATATCCAGGTATTTATAAGCGAGCAGCTGAGTAACATCTTTTAGAAACATTTTTGTGTCCCAAAATCTATTTGCGAAAAAAAAAAAAAAAATAGAGTCACGTTGATCAAAGTGTTACAATTGCTTTTATTAAAAATTTAGGATAGAAAAAGAAGCAGCAGAAATAAGAAGTCTTGGTCCAGAATTTTTTTGTGCTTTGGAATTTAGCTTTTTACCTTCTGGGAATCTTTAACTTTGGATGGGAGAGGGCATGGCGAGTCTGGCAAAGTCTGTTGTAAACTAGCATTCATTATACAATATCTCTGCAAAATCACATACATATATATATACACAGGTATAAGCATGTATAGACATGTATCAGGCCCAAATATTACATACATAACCATTAATACCCCCATACTATATCCTTTAAGTTATAGACAAAACTTTAGATTGCACACAAATTATAGAAATGAATGCGTAAAAGCGCAATAAACCATCTTTGTATATGTTTTATTAAACATTAGCGCTTCATTGGAAACATGTAAGATAAGGCACCAATACAAGTGCTGTGCGCGGTTTGCATGAAATCTAGACACTGTGGTCATATTGTAGGCTGAACCATGAATCGTATGTAGACACTAGTCAGAGGAGAGTTGCTTAACTTGATATTAGTGATGAGCGAAAGTGCTCAGATAAGATGTTTTCGGAACATGCTTGGGTGCTAACAGAGTGTCTTCGGCGTGCTCGAAACATATGTTGGAGTCCCCGCGGTTGCATGTCTGGCAGCTGTTAGACAGCCTCAACACATGCTGGGATTGCCTACCAAACAGGCAATCCATTCAAGTGTTGCAGCTGTCAAACAGCCACGAAACATGCAACTGCGAGGACTCGAACATATGTTTCGAGCACGCTGAAGACACTCTGTTAGCACCCGAGAATGTTCTGATAACATCTTATCCCAGCACATTTGCTCATCACCACTTGACAAGTAAATTGAAGGGAACCTGTTAGGATATCCATGCTGCTGGAAGCTGGAAAGATCCATCCAGTGGAGTTTTCTACAAGTCCAAATTATGGACCTGATTCATTAAAAATAGTGTTTTGTACTCCAGTTTTAATAAATGGGACTGCTGGAGTAAGTAGCTTCTAACTTGTTAAGAGATTAGGGCGGAGTACATTTCTGGTGGAATTTTGATCAAGGTGGCCGGCTGACCATTTTGGCATAGCTGTCCGTCACGCACGTAAAAATGACAAAAGTTGAGCAAAAACAATTGGAGAAAACAGCCTAATGAATTGGACCCTTTGTGTTCTCCGAAAAGATTTTCAGAGTGAAATGCTGCAATGAGTAATTCTCGCTGCCCACGGTTGGTGTGGGATGAATCTCCAGACAGGTTCTGCTCAAGTAAAGCTACTTTTCCTATTTTCTACTATCGGTGCGTCACTCAAGAAAACCGTGTGAATTTCTTTAAATGGGTATTCCCATCTTGTACATTTACAGCATGTTCCGAGGTTATGCCATAAATATATAACATAGGTGGATCCAGCCAATGGGACCTGCATCTAGGGGCCCTGCTTTACTTCCATTACAGGGATTATTCGAGGAAAAACAAGTTATCACCTACCTATGTGGGGGTCCCACACCAATTGTCAGAACGGGGAATTTTCACCCCCTGGTTAGAATAGAACAGCAATTAAGCATGCCCGATTCTAACGATTATAAAAGTGCCCCATTCTCGCGATCGCTGCGGGTCCCAGTTGTTGGACCGCCACAGATATCTTATAGAAGTTTGATCACACCAACACCACATGGAAAAGAGTGGTTTTGAACCATGTGTTATACTTCTCAAACACATAGAAAAACTCAATGCCTGGAACCACCTTGTTCCACTTGGTAGAGCTTTTTGGATTTTTTTTATTTTAAGACATTAGAAATTCATGACTTTTTTCGTAGCAAAAAAAAAAAAAAAACAGTTTGCGAAAGGTGAGCTCATGAATGGCTAATTAATGATTGAAGGGAAGATAAAGCTAAGTTGGCGGGAACAAAGCTCTAAATTTGCCCCATATGCCCCTGTGTTGTGTGCCCCCCTTCTTATCAGTCAAAGAGAATTAAAGAAAAAAGACTAAAGCCCCCCACACTTATTAGACTAATGTTGGCCGATACTGACGGGTTCGGCTAACAGTTTGTCAGGGGAAATGTTGACCGGGCATGTCTGATTTCAGACTGTGAATCACATTGTTCTTTATCGGAGATAACCCGCCAGTACAGATGTTTGTTGGGGTCTTTCTCATAGAGAACAAAGCTGTGCTGGGCTGAACGAACCCTCCTGTGTATGGGAGAGCCGGCCAAGATGGCTGTCAACCAAAAGATCAGCCGAATCATCGTTCAGCCGACAGCCATCTAAGCTGTATGGGGGGCTTAACACGCTCATATATAGCTAAGCATTGTATGAAGGACTACCCCATTAACTATATTGGTATGGATTGGAACAGGTTGTTTTTTGTTTTTCTTTATTTTAAGGAACTAAAGTAGGGCTACGTTCACATTTGCGTTGTGCGGTGCTGCGTCGGCGACGCAACGCACAACGCAAACCAAAACGCATGCAAAACGCATTGTTTTGTGACGCATGCGTCCTTTTTTGGCATGATTTTGGACGCAAAAAAAATGCAACTTGCTGCGTCCTCTGCGCCCTGACACGTGCGCCAAAAAAGACGCATGCGTCACAAAACGCAATGCAACGCATGTCCATGCGCCCCCATGTTAAATATAGGGGCACATGACGCATGCGACGCAGCCCGGCAGAACGCAAATGTGAACGTAGCCTAACTAACCTCCTTTCATCGGCAAGTCCCTTGGACACACAGACGTGTCTGGCAACAGTTCTGCGTCACACGTACATACAGAATTTATGCACCTAATACACTTTTTATGCTCTATAACCTCTACAGACTATAAGGCACTTTACAGGATGCTAATAAAGCCCCTTTAGCAGTGCAGAAATAGCAATAATATAAACCGAGGGGGTGGGGGGGGGGGAGGGGGGAAAGAGCAGCTACCCAACTAAACCAAGTAACCACCTACTTAAACCCAATAAAATATGAATATATAGAATATTGTTCGTAGATATCACACAATGATGTTAGAAATGCAAGTATTTGATGGCTTTGAGTCCAAAGAGGTTGCCTAAAATTAGAAAAACATGGCTTATTTCTTTAAAAAAAAACGGCATCACACCTGTTGATAGGTTGTGTGTGGTACTGCAGCTCAACCCCAGTCTCTTCAATAGGGCAGAGCTCCAATATTAGACAATCCTTGTACAGGTGTGGCGCTGTTATTGGAAGTAAGGGAGCCATGTTTTTCTATTCCTGGGCAATCCCTTTAATATGGACAGACCAGGCTTATCTGCAGCTCATCAAATCTATCTTAATTACTATAGTCAGCATTGCAGGGTAACATAAAAGATATACTGGACTCTGTATGAAAGTGCGGGGTATAAGATACAAAACACTGTGCGCCCCCAAACTTGTCATTGGATGAAATGGGAATGTGGTCCACCCATATTCAGCAGGGAATGTATGGATAAGTTTAATGGTGAAGGCTGGAAAGAGTATAGAAAAGGCACCGCGATCATATATTCTTAGGTGGCAATGCTGGAATGGCTGTGGTTCAGGATGGTGACTTGTGCTGGAGGCAGGAAAGACGCGATTTCACCCTGCTCTGCCGTCACTTTTGTTTCTTCCGCTCCGGTGGCGCGCCGACTGCCGGCTCTGTAAAGCGACGAGTAGAGTTGCCCAAGTGGTTTGTAGCCTGTTGTGGTATTTAAAGCAGAGGAGGAAAACATTAATTCACATTAAATTATATCATTTATAGCTTTAAAGGGAACCTGTCACCAGGTTTTTCCCATAAAAAGTAGGACCAGCACCCGTACAACCAGCACCCGCACACCTTATGTGACAGCGTTCTAGTATGCTGTATATATGTTCATAAAACAAAGAATAGCGTTTATTATACTCTGCTATGGGAAGGTCCAGTCCGATGGGCGTTGCTGTTCTGGATCCGGTGCCTTCTCTCTTCTTGCGGATGACGCGTCCTACGTCATCCACGCAGCGTCCTCCATTGCGCTCCTGTGCAGGCTCACTTCTCTCTGTCCTGCCGGGTGCAGAGAAAAAAGTATAGCAGTGCGCATGCGTCAGCGCTCTCCCCACACATGCGCATTACAATACTTTACGCTGCACTTGGAAAAGCAAAGAAGTGCACTTGCGCAAGAGCACGATGCCGAGGATGCTGCGTGGATGACGCAGGATACATCATCCACACAAAGAAAGATGAGAGGAGGCGCCGGATCCAGAACAGCGATGCCCATTGGACCGGATAGTCCCGTAGGCAAGTATATATAAGTTATTTTTTATTTTTACCTGTATACAGTATTCTAGTATGCTGTTACAGAGGGCGTACAGGTGCTGGCCACACATTATATGGGAAAAATCTGGTGAAAGGTTCCAGTTAGAGGTAATATTTAAACATATATGATCTATATGAGGACACTTGCTAAAATACACTTGACACCATGAAATGTGTAAGGCCTGTACATGCTGGATTGCAAGATTATTATTTTTTGATAATAATGATAGGCTGAAGTGGATGTCATGAGCAGCCAAGTTCAATGATTGGCTGCAGCGGTGATGTGAGATGTTGACGTGATGTCACCGCTGCAGCCAAAGCACAAAAAATGGAGCAGCTGGTGCTGGACCAGGGGAAGGTGAGTACTATCTGGCTTTGCTATTTTACATTACTGGAAATGTTTGGAGACCACTTTTCTAAAATTAAAAGTAATCGCTCGTCTACTCATTAGTGTTAAATGTTGATGTTGGCTGCTAGATATAGTGCGCGATGATGCGGCCATGTATTATAGTGGCTTTCAAATAAATCATAGGTAGAAAGGAGAGAATTGATTATTGCTAATGGTCACAAGGTTTTTTGGAACCCTTACGTGTGACCCTATCCTCCGCAGAATTAATAAAATATAAAGCACAGTAGCAATAAAAGGAGCTGAGACATGATGGACTGTGTCAAGTCTAGTGATGGGCAAATGTGCTTGGATAGCATCTTATCCGAGCACGCTTGGATGTTCTCCGAGTATCTCGGGCGTGCTCGTATATTATGTCCGAGTCCCTGCAGCTCCATGGTTTGCGGCTGTTAGACAGCCTCAACACATGCCTGTTTGTTAGGAAATGCCCACATGTGTCCAATCATTCAGCCGCAGGGACTCGGACATAATATACGAGCATGACCAAGATACTCTGATAACAATCGAGCATCCTGAGATAAGATGTTATCCGAGCTCGTTCGCCCATCACTACTCAAGACAGAAATTTCCTAATCCCATTGTGGTCATAGGCTTTCGAAGCTGAGACCGTAGAGTTGCAATGAAGTAACCTTACCTGATCTAGAACATAATCTGCACTGGAGTCTATGACTTTCCCAAGGTCTCTGTACTGTCCTGAATACTTGATGTAGCCCCAAGTCAGGAGTGCAATGAGAATCAATCCCATTGCACAGTTTAACAACTGGGCTATCACTCCTAACCCCACAAAGCCGGTGATACCAGAAGCCATGTATAATGCCGCCACCAAGGCCAGTAGCACCGCCGGGGTCCGAAAAGCGGTGAAGATGTTCTTGCTTTCGTTGTGCTTGCAGAAAGCAGTGTACATGTCCTCGAGGTTCTTCTCCAGCTCTTCCCTGTACTGTCGGCTAAATTCCACTCCTCCCATTTTCTTTGCACGGTCAAAAGAAGACAGTGCCTCGTCTTTGCAAACAGCGTCTCGATCCCGCAGGACATCGGGAGCCACATATGGCTTCTCTCCTCCACAAATCTGGTAAAAGGGAATAAGGATTATGATGAGATATAATCTAGGAGCGCTAAAAGCTTAGGTGATGTTCATATGTTGCGTTTTTGGAGCATTTTTTTCTGCACTAAAAACCAGAGTGTTGGCAGAAAAAAATGCACATGTTTGTTATGTTTTTACGTGCTTTTTTAAAGTTATTTTTACTCATTGATTTGCATGGGTGAAAAGCACTGCAAAAAAACTAACAGAACTGATGTAGTGAGACAATGCAGCACAACTCAAAATCTGCTTGGAAAGAAAAAACAGTGTGTGCGTGAGATTTCAGAAGTCTCATTGATTATGCTGGTACTGCAAAATGCTGCGTATTGAATTAACCAAATGTGCTATGTAAAAAGTGCAGCAAAAACACCCCGTGTAAACATATCCTTATGCGGTCATCTTTTACGGTTTAGAATCCGGACAAACCCTTTTCATTTGTCTATCTGAGCAAATAAACATAAAAAGTTATTCCCATCTTTACATGTTATTACCCATCTTTGGGAAAGGTGATAACTTGCTTATTGGTGGGGGTCCGACCTCTACAAAGCACTCCTCTATTCATTCTCTATGGGACTGTCAGAGATAGAGTGGGGTTTGACTTCTTACTACAGTCCCATAGCGAATGAAAAGAGCAGTGATGCGCACATCTAGCCCCCCGCTCCATTCAGTATGACCCCCGTTCTCAAAACAGTTAGGATCTCAGAGGTCGAACCCCATAGATCAGCAAGTTATCAGCTAGATTGTATGTATAGGTGATAACTTTTGAAGAAGGGAAAAACTTTTCAATGAGTTGCTGCAAAGTGTGGTTTTTGCTTTTTTTTTTTTATTAATCTGACCAGCTATGGAATGGTGACCAATATTGAGGAAAGTGATTCACAGGACCCTGGACAAGCAGTCATATTGGTAGTCTATGGCCGCCGGACCAGAACACTGCAAACCCCTGCAACATCACCACTGCCTTTTCATATTAGCAGGCCCCTGCGGTATTATTACATGGAGGTGCAGGACTAATCAGAAGAGGGATGTCACAGGCTGGCCGGTCACAGCACTCTGATCTTGCTAATCTTTTTCCTCAACTTTAGTGACCAACACGCTAGAGCTAAAGTCAGTAACTAATTGCAGCAAGTGCGTAGACCAGCAGCGGACCTGGGAAGAGTGTTGGAACGGGAGTGGTGGGGGATCTCCACCGTAAGTATAATGTCTTTTCAGTTTTTTGCAAAATCATTCAGAATAGAGTTAAAAAAAAAAAAAAAAGATAAGAAAAAGAAAAAAAAAATTGCTTGACAAATCCTTTGCACGAATCAAATAAAATGGCACTAAAGAAAATGTCCAAATCCACTCACTTTCTCCATACTGCTGTTGTATAAATCCTTAGCCGAAGCCACGGCGGCCAGGTTATTGGCTTCTGCAGTTGCCTAAGAAGAGAGAGGAAAGTTTTTAAAGCACAGGAGAACACGGAAGGGACTGGTGTGAACGTGGCAAGCGTTACGATGTCACTCATACCTGCAGCATGGATTTGGGATGGGGTAAATCTTCGCCTTGATAAATCTTTATGTAAGCCTTATTTAAAACAAAACAAAAAAAAATTATCACATCAAAAATCTAAAAGTTTCATTAAGTTATTATAACTGAGAAAGTACAAAATAGTCTAAAAATAAAAAGGGTCTCTAATACTGATGAGCACATGGAGGGGTACATGGAGCCGGTCACGTCTGCAGTTTGGGGGCGAGATTAGACCAAGTTTTACAATGAATGGACATCTGAACTTTGCCTAAAAGGGGAGTTTGGGTATAATTCTTAGTAAGTTTGGGGATGAAGACATTGTAAGTCTGTTGGGCACAGTACAAATCCACCATAAGATGGACCCGGCACTTCATCATGATTAATAACTTATCAAGTAATATGTACGGACTACGGTTTATGCCGAAAGGCTTTCACAACCAATATGTAATTAAACAGCACAGGGTAACTTATAGCATTTTGTCGGGTAAAAAAGACACCCAATTTACCTTAAAATACTCCAAAAGTCCTCTGCAGGTTACTTTTGCACCATTGATCTCTTTTTCCATCAGGCTTCGGGGGCCAAGAACTAAAGGAACCAGTTCACTGAGCTGCTCTGTGAACTCCGGAGCAATGTCTAAGGAATAAAAAAAAAAGAGAAAAAGCACATGAAATGAGGCCAGGGCTATTGTTTTGTCAGTTTTACATTGTCATGTGTCCTGCTCTTGATATGGAACTCTTTTTCTTAGAAAAAAAATGGCCCCAACTCTTAGAAGAGACACACAATATTCCTAAAGGGGCCCCATACACAGTATATGGCTGTTTATACATATTAGTCCAATTTACCAAGAACACATTCCACACAATGATACAACAAAAGGCCTGACGAGTTATTAACCAAGCCACAGAATGTTCAGTTCAAACATAGAAATTTATTAATGATAAATAAGATAAAATATTTTTTCACTTTTCAAAATACATTTACACAATGTCAAGAATGCCTCCAATCCAATAACTGATTCTATGTGCGGTGCAGATATTGAGCAACAGCAGGCTTAAAATACATGAGAAAACTCATTACATAACCTATTACCAAAGCCCAATCGTATATATTTATGTCTAAGTGATTACCTGGGGAAAAGACCTGCTATACTAAAGTGCCAATGTGCATATATAACAGGCTGTCAAAAATAGCCTATAAGGCTTATATAATGATGTACAATTATGTTAGTCAATCATAAATATAGCCACAACACCATATGTTGCATAGCACCTGAGTCTTAACATGTACCGTGTTTGCAAACGTTGCCAAGCATGACCCCAGCTATAGCATAATGGTTGATGGGGATGAATATTTATGGGAGGAGGATGCTTCTCAGAGGACAATAGAAACTGGTGGCGTTGCAAAGTCAGGTACAGGGTTTTTGCGGGACACAAGTGATGTTGATTTGCAAGAAAGTGCTCCTCAACCCAGCACAAGCAGTGAATTGACACCTGGAACGTTGGCCCACATGGCTGAGTATGCCTTGCGTATCCTAAATTGGGACCCCCACATTGTCAAAATGATGACCGATGACGATTACTGGTTGGCCTGCCTCCTGGATCCACGATATAAAGGAAAATTACAAAATATCATGCCACATGAGAACCTTGAGCAAATATTGGCTACCAAACAAGCAACTCTTGTAGACCGTTTGCTTCAGGCATTCCCAGCACACAGCGGCGGTGATGGTTCTCACACGAGCCGTAGAGGGCAACATGGCAGATGTGTTAGAGGTGCACAAATCTGAAGTGGCGTTGGACAGAGGGGTTTTATGACCAGGTTGTGGAGTGATTTCGCAATGACCGCAGACACGACAGGTAGTGCTGCATCGATTCAAAGTGACAGGAGACAGCATTTGTCCAGTATGGTTACCAACTATTTTTCCTCCCTTATCGATGTTCTCCCTCACAGGTCTTTCCCCTTTGATTACTGGGCATCTAAGACACCTGGCCTGAATTGGCAGAATATGCATTACAGGAGCTCGCTTGCCCAGCTGCTAGTGTGCTATCAGAAAGAGTCTTCAGTGCTGCTGGTTCAATACTGACCGAAAAAAGGACACGTCTGGCTACCCAGAATGTTGATGATCTAACCTTCATTAAAATGAACCAATCATGGATTTCAAATTATTTTGCCCCACCTTCTCCTGCTGACATGTAGCTTGCCAGAAAAATTTCTTGTTTTTGGTCTCCTCTTACTGACTTCTCCAATTCCGCCATTTGCAGCTGCTGAATGTCCACCATAGGCCATTTTTATACCTCCCTAAATGGGCTGACTCCCCCCACAGGGCCGTGGTCACCATCTGCCGCAAGCACCCGTGCGAGTGCCGTTTGCCTGGACAGGTGGATGTGCCCACTCTGGGGCGACGGCACTGGCACATGGTCCCTCATAGTACAATGAAGTGTCTCTGACGGTGGTGGTGCACAACCAACGTCAGACCCACCGTCGTAATATGAGGGGCCCTGTGCCAGTACCGCCGCCCACGAGAGAGTGTTCCCCCCCAGCTCGAACAGTGCTCTACCACTTGCTAAACTTACCTCTCCCTGCTCCACCACTGTGTAGTCTGTGCTGTTAAATCCTTCAATGGCACTGTTAATACAAATTTGTTGCAATGATAGATGATAGTAAAAATATACAGGGGCCCTGGCCTCCATTTAGACCCCTTAATACTTTGCGCCAACTACCACTGTCTGCAACTCTGCAGAGGAGCCCACCCCTGCACCTAGCTATGTCACCTGTTTATTTATGAACAATTCCTTGGCAGACATTCAGCCCACTTTAGTATTTGGGCCTACTAACTATGTCAGCCACTTATAATAGTTGTCTTCCGCTGAACAAAGCTATGCCGCCTGTGTACCCCTGTTACTAATTGTGAACTGCATGTAGCCTACTTGCTTACTTGTGCCTAGTAACTGTGTCAGCCTCTCATAACAGTTGTCCTCCCACGCTGAACCAAGGTAGGCCGCCTGGTTGGTCCTGCTAGCAGTTTTGAACTGCATTTAGCCACCTTTTTTTATTTTAGGCCTCTGTCTGTCTGTCTGCGCCACACATTACAACTGTCCCCCGCTGAAACAAGCTAGGCTGCCTTTACATCATCAAGGCATGCGTCCAAGTACACCGAGTTGCTATGAGGCGGCTGGGGTAACCAGGCAACGCGGCACCAAATATTTGCGTCACCATTCACTGACGCATCGGATATAACGTCGGTCATCTCGTTTACACATGTGGCGATCGGGATACTATTACAATGATTGGCTGGAAACTTATTTAAATAGACCCTTAGTTTCCCTCCTTAACACCCCCCCCCCCCCCCCCCCCCCCGGAAGAAGAACTTATGGAAACGCGCGTAGGGGGTTTATCACTGATTCTGTGAGATTGGGCAGAGGTAATGATGATCTTTTGATTATGCTATAGCTGGGGTCATGCCTGGCAACTTTTGCAAACACGGTACATGTTAAGACTCAGGTGCTATGCAACATATGGTGTTGTGGCTATATTTATGATTGACTAACATAATTGTACATCATTATATAAGCCTTATAGGCTATTTTTGACAGCCTGTTATATATGCACATTGGCACTTTAGTATAGCAGGTCTTTTCCCCAGGTAATTACTTAGACATAAATATATACGATTGGGCTTTGGTAATAGGTTATGTAATGAGTTTTCTCATGTATTTTAAGCCTGCTGTTGCTCAATATCTGCACCGCACATAGAATCAGTTATTGGATTGGAGGCATTCTTGACATTGTGTAAATGTATTTTGAAAAGTGAAAAAATAATTTATCTTATTTATCATTAATAAATTTCTATGTTTGAACTGAACATTCTGTGGCTTGGTTAATAACTCGTCAGGCCTTTTGTTACAGTATATGGCTGTCAGCTGAACGAAGGTTTGACCGGTAGCCATGTCTGCCGACTCCTCCATATTGAATATGAAATATAAAAGTGTCCACCTCTAGTAGGTGTATGCGCCCGAAAATGATGCGCGATGGCGCAGAAGTTGATTCTGTCTGCACCATTATAGGTAATAGCCTCGTCAGTGCATATGCGCCAGATCCCGATTTGTAGGGAGTTTGGACTTAAACCCCAACGGGGTCACCGAACATAGGAGAAAGCACCCCGATATATATAGGGAGCTTAATGCCACCACATCTTCTCATTGTCATTAGCATTGCGTGATGAGATTTTCCCTCTTTCCCATACAATGGCTATGTAATGAAACAATAATATGCAGTCAATGGAAATTTTTACCAACCTTTCAGGCGGCCATCAAATTGGGGACTAGTTGCGACCTTGAGTCCAGGGTGTGGAAGAAGGAAACAGCTGACATTGGTGAAGCAGGAGTGAATATGCTTACGCACGTTCTGGATCTCTTCATGCTGATGCTCTTTTACCTGTTAGGAAATATTAGGATACAAAACAAAAAAAATTAAAAAAAAGTGATAACGCAGCCCCCTCCCCTTTGAACGATGTCGCTTTAAATTTTTAAATGACCGTCTCATTTGTGGGGGGACATAAAAAATGAAAATGTCTCCCTGACCCTGAGTGCATTCACACAATGTACAAATATTTAGTGCCAAGTATTAGACGGTGGTTTCAGGAGAACTTGCAGCAGAATGTCGGTGTCTGCTTCTATCTCCTCCATAGAACTTTATGAGCACCAACTGTTCTCTGCTATCTCAGGAATGGGAAAATCTGAATTTACTGAAGACAGATTTTACCCATGAAATGTGAATGATCAGTCCAGAAGGAGATAGAAACAGATTTCTCTGCCAAATATATCAAAGTTTCTTATTGTTATATGTGCTATTGATTTACAAAAATAAGAAAACTTGTTAAAGGCTAAATAATTTGTTTTAAACAAGTACAGCCTTGGAGGAAAGCAGGCAAAATGATTCCTTCTAAGATATATCAAAACTTACCCGTAATCTCTTTTCTAGAAACTTATCACCTCCCTCAGTTCCATATGGGTACTCATAAGGAAAGCTCCAATCCCGAACCAAAAACATCAAAGTCTGAAAGAATAATTAACAAACAACATCAACTGGTTGTAAAAAAAAAAAAAAAAAAAAAGGATGGGGGTCACTGTGGGAGAGGAGAAGGGAGGAGCTCTGCTTCAAGCTCCTCCCATCTACATAGAGCTTTATGAGCACCAACAGTCATCTCCTAACTCAGTAATAGGAAACTCTGTCTTCACTGAACACAGATTTTTCCGTAGAATTGAGTATTATTAATAATGACTGATCAATTTTGGAAGAGAACGAAGCAATTTGTTCTGATTAGATATATTACAAAGTTGCTTAATTTCACGTATGCTATTGATTTAGGACATAAAAAAAATAAAACGACGGTTACTCTAAGGCAAATGGCCTCATATAGCCGCATATATGGAGTTAATAGTTATATCTGTCGCAGTTGTGAAATTCCTTCTAGCACAATTGCTTTTGATTCTTATATATGCAAAAAGCAGTATATAAAGTAGATAAAAAATATTCCAGTGCATAATAGTCTTATAAATCAAGTGTGAAAACAACAGATAAGGCTAGGGTAACATGGCAGAATCTATTATATGTATCCCAGACAACAAGATGACTGGTAGAACTCGTGGTCGTTATAAAGGAGGCATGTCTCACAGGGTAATAATGTAGTGCGACCTAAAGACACCCCCCCCCCCCCCCCCCCGAGGATCCTGTAAGGCTATATTCACACTTTGCGGATTTTGCTGCGGATCCGCAGCGGATTTGACCGCTGCGGATCTGCAGCAGTTTCCCATGAGTTTACAGAACAATGTAAACCTATGGGAAACAAAAAACGCAGTGCACATGCTGCGGAAAAAAACGCGCGGAAATGCTGCGGATTACATTCCGCAGCATGTCACTTCTTTTCTGCGGATTTTCACCTGCTCCAATAGAAAACTGCAGATGAAAATCCGCAGAAGAAACCGCAGTAAAAACCGCGATAAATCCGCAGTAAAAACCGCAACGGGTTTTCACTGCGGATTTTGGAATTCTGCTGCGGAAAAATCTGCAGTGGAATCTGCAAAGTCTGAACATAGCCTAAGCCACACCCTCTTGTAGGGACCATAAAAACGAGGCCTATATTTCTGGGACTGTATGGCAGATTAAAGAAAACCAACAACAACATGGAATACTCAGGGGAGCAGTAGGAATAAGATAAAAGCAAACACTGGCCACTCTTGACCGCCTGGTAACAGGTCCTCTTTAAACAGGTGTCATTAGTGGATAGAAAATACTACGTAGTATCTCACCTGGAATGGCTTCAAGAAGATTTCATCCATAGCCAAACGTCCATATTCAGTAAAGAGCTGAAAAGTAACATTAAAAATATGCATTGCGTGAAATTATATTTAAAAAAAAAGTATCTGAAAAGTTTGAGCACCTGAATAAAGACGCCTTGGATGTTAGACTCTCAAGCACTTTGAGCTGTACAATTAGGTTGCAGAAAGTAAAACAGACCACAAAAACCATTTGCAAGAACTTTATGCCATTTATCGATTCATTAGTGACAATATTTGGTGTAAACTACATTTCCTGCTCTAAAACTGAGCAAAAAAATAAAAACATTCTCATTAAAAGAAGAAAGCGAGAAAATGGCACAGATCTGGGGGAAGATTTTATTTTCTGGCAGCCCCAAATTTGCCAAATGTATTAAGAAGAGTCATGTGCATTCTAATAAAAGTGATACAAGGCAGTAAGGCGGAGCACAAACTTCTTAAATTAAAGCACGTTAGTTCTGTGTATAAGAACAGAAGTAACACGAACGATTTATCAACCTTTGGAAATCTATTACGTAGAACAATAAATGGAAGATGGTAGTTAGACCCCACAGGTTGGCAAGTTATTCCCTATCCTAACCCTTTAAACTTCCTACTTCTAACACTGGAATGATAAGGTTCTTGCTGCCTCCAGCCATAAAATGAACGAGAAATGTTCCCCTTTACGACCCCCTGTCAGATGCTTCTCACCCAGCCAAATCATACATCCTTGTGTTTTGCACTGATGAGGGGCAAACACCCCGAAACACGTGTCTGTAAATAGATCATCTGGTTTGGCTCATTATCTTAAGTCATGCGGCACAGCTTGTTAAAGGCTCAATACTGACTTTTAGGATCACTACCGCTAATAGGTGGCGCTAGAATTCAGGTCCTTTTCCTCTCCGAAGGCTGGAGAAGACGCGACAAACCTGCAAAACTATGGAATTGACTAAAAGCAGAACTGTGCTGCCAGATTGAAAAAAAGAATTGTCCTACCTGGAGCTGTTGGAGGTCGTCCTCTTGTATGTTCTGGGACAAGTTGTAAATCTGTAGGGTAAAGAAGGCAGATAATGGTATAATAAACTATGCTAGCTAAAGACGGATGACTGAACATTCACGAGACGCAGCAGGAATTTCCAAGCTTTAAAAAAGTTAGGCAGAATGTAACATAGTAACATAGTTATTAAGGTTGAAGGAAGACTTTAAGGCCATGTTCACACAGTGCGTTTTTTACCGCGGAAACGCAGCGGTTTTGCCGCTGCGGTTCCGCGGCTGTTTTCCATGCAGGGTACAGTACACTGTACCCTATGGAAAACAGGACCCACTGTGCACATGGTCCTGAATTGAAAAAAAAAAAACGCACTGATTAGCTGCGGTAAAAAAGAAGTACCATGTCACTTCTTTTTGTAAAACAGCAGCGGTTCTGCACCCATAGACCTCCATTGTGAGGTCAAACCCGCAGTAAAACCCGCAGATCAAAAATAGATCTGCGGGTTTTATTGCGGTTCGTGGTGCAGAACCGCTGCAGCAGGAAGTGCGGGGAAGCGGGCGGAAGTGCGTGGGTGGAATGTGGCTGCCCCGATCCCACCCCCCCATGCTCCGATGCCCCTCCCCCGTGCTCCGATGTCACCCCCCCCTGCTCTAATCTCCCCCCCTTATACTTACCCGGCCTCCCGGTGTCCGTCCGGCCGTCTTCTCCCTGGGCGCCGCCATCTTGCAAAATGGCGGGCGCATGCGCAGTGCGCCCGCCGAATCTGCCGGCCGGCAGATTCATTACAAAGTGCATTTTGATCACTGAGATATAACCTATCTCAGTGATCAAAATAAAAAAAATAGTAAATGACCCCCCCCCCCCTTTGTCACCCCTATAGGTAGGGACAATAAAGAAAATAAAGAATTTTTATTTTTTTTTTTTCACTAAGGTTAGAATAGGGGTAGGGTTAGGGTTAGGGGTAGGGTTAGGGGTAGGGTTAGGGTTAGGGGTAGGGTTAGGGTATTTTCAGCCATTTTAACCCTAAAAAAATTCCTAGAAAACACACAGACTCTGGCTAGAAAACTGCATAAAAAACGCATCAAAAAACGCATCAAAAAACGCATCAAAAAACGCATCAAAAAAGGACCAAAAAAAGGACCGGCGTTTTCTGCCAAGAGCTGCAGTTTTTTAAAAAACAGTCCTGAAAAAAAAAGGATGGAAATCAGGAACGTGTGAACATGCCCTTAGTCCATCTAGTTCAACCCATAGCCTAACCTAACATGCCCTAACATGTTGATCCAGAGGAAGGCAAAAAAAACCCATGTGGCAAAGAGTAAGCTCCACCTTGGGGAAAAAAATTCCTTCCCGACTCCACATACGGCAATCAGACTAGTTCCCTGGATCAACGCCCTATCAAGGAATCTAGTGTATAGGGGCGTGGCCTGAGAGCCCATGTGAGCGGACGTGCGGCTGTGAGCTCCCGCCGCTGTACATACCAAAATCCTGCAGAGCCGCTGCTGTTTGGTCCCTGTGGGGGCTTATCGGTGCGGGGAGACTTGCAAAGCCCGGTGGCGCTGAGCGGTAGCGCTTAAACCGGCGAAAATGACAAGGAGACGGCAGAAGGACGCGGGAGCCGGGGAGGCAGGCGCAATCCAAGATGGCGCCGACACAAGGGAAAAGGCAGACAAGGAGAACGCCGCATGCAGAAAGCGTATGGAGGTAGCGGCAAAGCTCCAGCAGTTTGCGAGAGCGGAGGTCGCAGAGGAGGGAGCCGGAGCTGATACCGAAGAGGAGGAGGAGGAGAGCCCAGCAGGAGAACATGAGGTACAACAGGGGAGAAAGGAGAGTAAAATGGCGGTGGCAGAAGGGGGACCCGAGGAAATGGCGCCAGAAGCTGAGCCTACCCTAAGAGACGTTTTTGCGATGGTTTCTTCATGTAAACAGTCTCTGACTTTACAGATACAGGAGGTTAAGGGGGACACAGTCAAGATAAACGCAGCCATGCAGAAGATTGACAAACGTGTGGGGGAGGTAGAGGAGACAGTGAGCACTGCAGAAGACCATATAGTGCAGCTGCAAAAAGCAGAGAAAAAGTTCACTCAAGCAATAGCTGAATTGGCGGCAAAAAATGAGGACCTTGAGAACAGGTCCAGAAGAAATAATATCCGCATAGTGGGCATCCCTGGCTGTTAGAGACATTTGGAGATATGGCGCTAACAAAAGTGTTCGCGGTAGAAAGAGCGCATAGGGTCCCACCGAAACCACCTGTCCCTGGAGCGAATCCCCGTACCATGCTCGCCAAAATTCTAAACTATAGAGACAGAGACATTATCCTGAGGAAGGCCAGAGACATGACGGATCTGACAGTTGAAGGCCAAAAGATTGCTATATACCCAGACTATTCTACTTTGGTGCAGAGACAACGGATGATGTTCACGGGTATCAAGAGACGGCTGAGGGAGTTGGGAGTGCAGTATTCCATGATGTTTCCAGCAAGACTGAGGGTGGTGGCGTTTGATAAAATTCATTTTTTTCAGAAGCCGGAGGAAGCTACCCAGTGGATTGACATTAATGCTAAAAAGCTTAAAGGAAAAGGAGACTGAAACTGTGGGAAGAGTCTGATTTTGGTTACTTATTTGTCAGGGGGCATAGAGTCATGTGATTGACAAACCAAGGGGTACGGGTGGCGAAGAAGGGAGCTGGATTATATTCAGTTAAAGTTAATGGGATGGTGTAATCGCTGTTGGGAAGGAGGGAGGAAGGGTAAGCGGCATACTTTAAGTGTATGTAGGTTTCTTGCGTGTGTAAATAATTCTATGTTTAAAATCTGTTGAGATATGTTATTTTTCAAAATGTCTGAAATCCTGTTATGTACAGTGGTGGGAGGAGGGTGGGAAGGTAACGCCAAACGGAGTGTTCGCTATGGGCGATGATGCCCCACTCTTGGAGAGAGGTGGAATGGTTAGATGTGAGGGGGGATGGGTGGGAGGGGGAGTTGGGAGGGGGGGGGCAGGGTAGTTAGACAGCTTGTGCTCAAAAATGATGATACTTTTAGTAAAGATGAGTCAAGTGATGGGGACCCGTTTTAAAATTTTGAGCTGGAATGTGAGAGGCCTAGGGGAGAAATCCAGACGTGCAGCGTGTTTGCAATATGCAAGAGACCAACGGGCCTCAATGATATGCTTGCTGGATACACATTTGGTAAGGGAGAAGGTGGATGTCCTGAATAGACGGTGGATTCAGAAGGGTTATCATTCTACCTTCTCCACGTATGCAAGAGGAGTCTCAATCTTGGTTCCAGCGGGAGTTCAGTATGAGGAGGTGAAGGTATATGTGGATGTGGAGGGACAGTACGTACTAATTCGGTGTATATTGTATGGAGTGATGCTGTGTGTTGCCGCGATGTATATTCCGCCTCCCTACTCTAGCAGGAAAATCAGAGAAGTAATGGAGCGTGTGGAAAGATGGGGACCGACACCGTTAATAATTATCGGAGATCTAAACAACATCTGTGATGACTACTGGGACAAAAATAAAAATACTCAGAATAGGTCGGAGGGACACATAACAACATTTGGCACCTATATACAGGAGATAGGTATGATTGATCTTTGGAGGGTTAGACATGTTGGAGAGAGAGGGTACTCATGTTATTCACCAGCACATACCACACTCTCTAGGATTGACATGGCTTTGGGTAACAGGATTTTTGACACACTGGTTGGGGAGGTGAGATACCTGCCAAGGGCCTTGTCGGACCATAGTCCAATTGAAGTAGAGGTTAGATTGGAGGGGGCTCGCTCGCTGAATGGGAGAGAATGGAAGATTCATCCTAATTGGTTACAGAGTATTGAGTTGGAAAGTATAGGACGGGAGGTAGCGGAATTCTTTCTCTTAAATGATGGAAGTACCGACGCTCTTACAATTTGGGATGCAATGAAGGCGTACCTGAGGGGACTATTGTTTAGGGACATTAGTAGGTGTAAGCGGAGGACGAGAGACGCAGAAAAAGTGGCAGTTGAGGAGTTGAAGGAAGCAGAAGATGGGATGGCCACACTGGGAACTCCTGAGGCAGAGAAGAGGATGAAAAGCGCACAAAATCAATTGGAAAAGATTCTGTTAAGGTACCTTCACATTAAGCGACGCTGCAGCGATACCGACAACGATCCGGATCGCTGCAGCGTCGCTGTTTGGTCGCTGGAGAGCTGTCACACAGACCGCTCTCCAGCGACCAACGATGTCGGTAACCAGGGTAAACATCGGGTAACTAAGCGCAGCGCCGCGCTTAGTAACCCGATGTTTACCCTGGTTACCATCCTAAAAGTAAAAAAAACCAAACAGTACATACTTACCTACAGCCGTCTGTCCTCCAGCGCTGTGCTCTGCACTCCTCCTGTACTGTCTGTGTGAGCACAGCGGCCGGAAAGCAGAGCGGTGACGTCACCGCTCTGCTTTCCGGCTGACCGACGCTCACAGACAGTACAGGAGGAGTGCAGAGCACAGCGCTGGAGGACAGACAGCGGTAGGTAAGTATGTACTGTTTGTTTTTTTTTTACTTTGAAATTGTTGAGAGATTTGGTGCTGTGTCAGGATTGACAATTAATTGGGATAAGTCGGTTCTTTCTAGGGTGGATGACGTAGGTGAGAATGTAAGTGAGGATGTTGGTGATGAAAGGCTACAGGTGGTTTCCAAATTTAAATACCTTGGAATATATGTCTCGGTGCCAATTGCGGAGTACCTACAGAGAAATTTGGCTCCTGTTATGGGGGTACTCAGGGCGAAGGTAGATGCCTGGAATAAATTACATCTATCGGTCGTCGGTAGAGTAAACCTTATTAAAATGGTCCTGATGCCTAAAATTCTATATGTTTTACATAACGCACCAATTTGGATCCCTAGGGGGAAGTTCAGGCAGATTAATGCCCTCTTTAGAAGTTTGATATGGGGTAGACAATATCCACGTATTAGCCTGGAGACGATTCAGCGACCCAAGGAGGACGGTGGTTTGGCTTTGCCCAACCCGGAAATATACTTCCTTGCGGCCCAGAGCCAGCATTTGAAGGGCTGGGCGCGAGGGGCGTCATCCAGTGCAGTACAACATCTAATGGAAGAGGTGACGGATCGACGACCGATGGTCAGGTGTTTGGAGGATGGCTCTTTGGGCGCTTTGGGGAAAGTATACCCAACCCTGTTCCTGATTCGAAAATTATGGAATAGACTAAGGCAGATTCGTGGGGTTACAGGGTTGACTAAATTCACACC
This sequence comes from Ranitomeya imitator, assembly GCF_032444005.1. NCBI lineage: Eukaryota > Metazoa > Chordata > Amphibia > Anura > Dendrobatidae > Ranitomeya > Ranitomeya imitator. The sequence continues at coordinate 39,036,898 of NC_091290.1, read as the reverse complement.
GATATGGTCTAATAACAATTTAAAGGAATTTGAGGCTTTGGGAGGACTGATGGAATGGCAGAATAAGGGAATTTGTTTTGTTCACCAGATAACTCAGCAGCAAGCATTGAAGTCCTTTTCTCAATTGCAGGAAGAATTTGGGCTGCGATCCACAGGGGTATATCAGTATGCGCAGATGAGGCATGCCTTTAGAGCTCAGAAGAAGAAGGTGGATTTCAGAATTCAGGATGATATTGTGTTGGAGTATGTGTGTGGTGACGGGACTACAAGGGGAGTTATTTCCACTCTGTATAAGGACATAATGCACACGTTTTTACTAGATTTCCCTATAAAGGCGAGAGCTAAGTGGGAGAGGGACGTAGGACCGATGGAGAATGAAACCTGGGAATCGGTGATGGAGTGGATTCCGCGACTATCCTTGAGTGAACCATATAGACTCTCGCAGTTATATATTCTGCATAGAGTATATAAATCTCCGGAAGTGCTATACAGAGCGGGATTGCGTGCCAATTCTGAGTGTCCGAGGTGTGCGAGTGAGAATGCTGGAATATATCACATGATGTGGACGTGTCCTAGGCTGGCTGCTTTTTGGGTGGTGGTTTTGAGCCGGGTTGAAGTAGCGTATAAGTGTAGAGTTCTTAGAGACCCGATGGTATGCGTGCTGGGATATGTGGAAGAAATTGGAGTTGATAATACTTGGAAGGTTGCAATTGCTAGGTTACTCTACATGGCAAGGAAAGTGATAGCACGAAATTGGATTAATGTGGAACCACCTACGAGAAGGGAATTTCTCCAATATGTTCAAAATGGTTTAAAATTGGAAAAGGGGGTGTACAAAAAAAGGGGGAAAATAGATATGTATAATAAGATGTGGTCTCCTTGGCTTGAATTGGAATGAGGAGTATAGACGTCGAGTTTCTTAAGATCTGGATAAGGATAAATTACACGAGGCAGATAATGCCTCAGTGGGGTATAGATTGGGAATGAGCTGTCTTAGGGGGGTGGGGGGTAGTTGGGGTAATGTTGGGGTGTATTGAAATAAGAAAACGTGCATGTGATATAATGCAATGTAAATGACATCCGGATGTTCTTCTTTATTTTGTTAATAAAAATTTATTTAAATTAAAAAAAAAAGGAATCTAGTGTATATACCCTGTAACATTATACTTTTCCAGAAATGTATCCAGTCCCCTCTTAAATTTAAGTAATGAATCACTCATTACAACATCATACGGCAGAGAGTTCCATAGTCTCACTGCTCTTACAGTAAAGAATCCGCGTCTGTTATTATGCTTAAACCTTTTTTCCTCCAAACGTAGAGGGTGCCCCCTTGTCCCTGTTTCAGGTCTATGATTAAAAAGATCATCAGAAAGGTCTTTGTACTGTCCCCTCATATATTTATACATTAACATAAGATCACCCCTTAGTCTTCGCTTTTCCAAACTAAATAGCCCCAAGTGTAATAACCTATCTTGGTATTGCAGACCCCCCAGTCCTCTAATAACCTTGGTCGCTCTTCTCTGCACCCGCTCCAGTTCAGCTATGTCTTTCTTATACACCGGAGACCAGAACTGTGCACAGTATTCTAAGCGTGGTCGAACAAGTGACTTGTATAGAGGTAAAATTATGTTCTCCTCATGAGCATCTATGCCTCTTTTAATGCATCCCATTATTTTATTTGCCTTTGTAGCAGCTGCCTGACACTGGCCACTGAATATGAGTTTGTCATCCACCCATACACCCAGGTCTTTTTCATTGACGGTTTTGCCCAGAGTTTTAGAATTAAGCACATAATTATACATCTTATTACTTCTACCCATGTGCATGACCTTACATTTATCCCCATTAAAGCTCATTTGCCATTTATCAGCCCAAGCTTCTAGTTTACATAAATCATCCTGTAATATAAAATTGTCCTCCTCTGTATTGATTACCCTGCAGAGTTTAGTGTCATCTGCAAATATTGAAATTCTACTCTGAATGCCCCCTACAAGGTCATTAATAAATATGTTAAAAAGAAGAGGGCCCAATACTGACCCCTGTGGTACCCCACTGCTAACCGCTACCCAGTCCGAGTGTGCTCCATTAATAAACACCCTTTGTTTCCTATCCCTGAGCCAGCTCTCAACCCACTTGCACATATTTTCCCCTATCCCCATTATTCTCATTTTATGTATCAACCTTTTGTGTGGCACCGTATCAAAAGCTTTTGAAAAGTCCATATACACTACATCTACTGGGTTCCTTTGGTCCAGTCCGGAACGTACCTCTTCATAGAAACTGATCAAATTAGTCTGACATGAACGGTCCCTAGTAAACCCGTGCTGATACTGGGTCATGAGGTTATTCCTCTTCAGATACTCCAGTATAGCGTCCCTTAGAATGCCCTCCAGGATTTTACCCACAGTAGAGGTTAAGCTTACTGGCCTATAATTTCCGAGTTCAGTTTTTGTCCCCTTTTTGAATATTGGCACCACATTTGCTATACGCCAGTCCTGTGGTACAGACCCTGTTATTATGGAGTCTTTAAAGATTAAAAATAATGGTCTATCAATGACTGTACTTAATTCCTGCAGTACTCGAGGGTGTATCCCATCCGGGCCCGGAGATTTGTCAATTTTAGTGATTTTTAGATGCCGCCGCACTTCCTGCTGGGTTAAGCAGGTGCCATTTAATTGGGAATTTTTATCACTAGTCATTTTGTCTGCCATGGGATTTTCTTGTGTAAATACTAATGAAAAAAAGTCATTTAGCATATTGGCTTTTTCCTCATCCTCATCCACCATTTCACCCAGACTATTTTTAAGGGGGCCAACACTATCATTTTTTAGTTTCTTACTATTTATGTAGTTAAAGAATATTTTAGGATTATTTTTACTCTCTCTGGCAATGAGTCTCTCTGTCTCAATCTTTGCAGCCTTGATTTGCTTTTTACAGAATTTATTTAATTTTTTGTATTTATTTAATGCCTCCTCACTACCTACTTCCTTTAATTCTCTAAATGCTTTCTTTTTGTCACTTATTGCGCCCCTTACAGCTCTATTTAGCCATATTGGTTTCCTCCTATTCCTAGTATGTTTATTCCCATACGGTATATACTGTGCACAGGTCCTATCCAGGATGTTAATAAACGTCTCCCATTTTCTTTGTGTATTTTTGTGTCTCAGGATATCGTCCCAGTTAATTGCACCAAGATCCTCTCTCATCCGTTGGAAATTTGCCCTCCTGAAGTTTAGTGTCCTTGTAACCCCTCTATTACACATCTTTTTAAAGGATACATGAAAACTTATTATTTTGTGATCGCTATTCCCCAAGTAACCCCCAACCCTTATATTTGATATGCGGTCCGGCCTGTTGGTTAATATTAGGTCTAGCAGTGCCCCCCTTCTTGTTGGGTCCTGAACCAGTTGTGAAAGGTAATTGTCTCTCTTAGTTGTCAAAAACCGATTACCTTTGCTGGAACTGCAGGTTTCTGTTCCCCAATCTATTTCAGGGTAGTTGAAGTCCCCCATAATAATGACTTCTCCTTGAGTCACAGCTTCATCTATTTGCTTTACGAGGATATTCTCCATTGCTTCCGTTATTTTTGGAGATTTATAACAAACCCCTATCAGTAACCGTTACCGAAGTTTTCTGATTCTGTGTAAATTAATCTTCTAGAGGTTTTCCAACAATTTACATTTAAATCTACCCTCAGGATAGGCGAGACATCTGATCATTGGCGGATCCACCGCTGGCACGGCTAACAATCACTAGAACTTAGTCCCCATTCATTATCATCTCACAATTACTGTGGTCATGTATGGGTGCTGCTGCACTACTTAAAGGCATTGTCCAACTTTGGGAACATTTTATTTCCTTAAGTGCATATATTTGGAGCTAAAAATCAATTTCGCAATAGTGTTCCATTAAAAATGTTGCACCGGTTATTTTTTTTTACTAGCTCATTTTTATCACGGTTTATGTGGCATGTGGTCATAAATTAACTGAGAGGAGCCTCATAAAAGAAAAAGAAAAAAGCAAACTCACTGTCAAATTGGGCTGACTGACAGATTCTCAGTTAACTCATTCTGCAGCCAGCAATAGACAGCGCTACACAGAGATTACTGAATGCAAGTGGGGCAAAATGTTCTAGAGGTTTTCCTGGTACGACTGATTAGCACGTATCTGCTATGGCAGCGTCCTAATGGAAGCAATATACAGGGTGGAAGGCCGCAGCGCTGCGTATTGTCTAATGGGCGCTGGCAAGTACTCTCTCAGCTTTCCTGTTTAGATAATTACACAAAATTTCGTTTTCAAAAATGCACACATTGCAGCTTTGAAATTTGCACCATGTGAATGGGATTTTGAAAAAAACAAACATGAATGAATGACGCTCAGTTCAGCCCTTTGCATTGACGTGAATGGTCTACATGACACAGGGTCACTTGGTGCAGAAATCATGTCGTCATCATTAGAACATGTACGACTGAGCATCCAAAGGGATGTGACAGTGAACTGTACTGGGAAGCTGCTGCACTTGCTGATGGGGACACTACGTTACATTTAAGAATGATCCCTTTAAGCATTGGTATCTCAAGCTTTATCTATAAAAACAACAACATGATAATGATCTCTGATGATAAACCTTGAAAAAGGAAATAACCTTGAAAAAAAAAATAATAGCAGAAAATCATAAATGATAAACAAATGAAATGAAGAAATGCAGCCATCCACATACCTGGATAGAGCTCGTCATAGTACTCAGAGCAAAAATGGTAGCACAGTCCTTCACTGTGGACTGACTGTCAAATGCCCCCTGTGTGTCCATCAGGACTACCGCAACCTGTCATGGAGGAGAAAGAAAAAGAGAGGTATTTGTGTTATATATAGGAAAAACTATAAATGTCTGAAGGTCACAAATATGTATAAGCCATGTATGTCTATAACATTAATAATTCAGGACACTATAGAGAACATTTCTCACCTCCTTGCCGTCCGGTTTCTGCATGGTGAACACCTCACTCCAGATTTGGATACCAGTGGTGTCGGGTTCAGAGCCCCCTTTCCAAGAAAATCCAGTAAGGGGTTCATCTTCCGTCCCCAGCCAGGTCCTGGCATCACCAGCTTTCTGCAGAGTACATAAATCCAAAGAATGTTAAAGTCTGTGGGCACAAAGGGAACGTCCCCCATTTTATATCTATATTTTAATAGTAGTATTGGGATCTAAGGTGTAACATTTCTCCTTGTGGAGAGTGACAGGCCAAGCCTGGCATGTCAGAGTGAGGAGACTTATCAGCCATGCCTGCTCCCCTGAGAAATTAAATATGCAAATTGTCTCTTCAGACAGGAAGAGGACTAGAACTATAGTGCCACCTGTTGGAAGCAGCGATTCTAAAAGTCAATATGGACTCTTTATTGGACCTTGTCACCTGTCTTAAGATAAAAGCCAAACCAGAATCTCAATTTGCAGACAGTGTATCAGGGTTTTGCCCCTCATCAGTGCAAAGTATGAGATCTGATTTGGCTAGGTGAGAGCCTCTTCACTCTGATATGCCAGGCTTGGCACTCTCCACAAGGAGAAATGTTACCCCTTAGTCCCCCAGTCCAGAGCTTCTTACTAGCCAAATTAGATCTCATACATTGTACTGATGAAAGGCAAGACCCTGAAACACTGCATCTGCAAACTGAGATTTTGGTTTGACTTTTATCCTAAGTGATATGGCAAGGCTTGTTAAAGATTCGATATGGACTTTTAGGATCTCTGTTATGTTTGCTAATGACAGGTGTTATGAAGGCAATCCAGAAACACAGTGTGCTTAGCGATCAGAGCGCACACAGTGATCTGACAAATACCCAAAAATACAAGAACGAGCTCTGAGACGTGGAAACTCTGTAGACTGCACACCTGATCCTATCCTAAACACAACTAAAAGCGGCTGTGGATTGCGCCTAACAACTACCTAGGCAACTCGGCACAGCCTAAGAAACTAGCTAGCCTGAAGATAGAAAAATAGGCCTGACTTGCCCCAGAGAAATTCCCCAAAGGAAAAGGCAGCCCCCCACATATAATGACTGTGAGTAAGATGAAAAGACAAAACGTAGGGATGAAATAGATTCAGCAAAGTGGGGCCCGATATTCTAGGACAGAGCGAGGACAGTAAAGCGAACTTTGCAGTCTACAAAAAACCCTAAAGCAAAACCACGCAAAGGGGGCAAAAAAAAACCCACCGTGCCGAACTAACGGCACGGCGGTACACCCTTTGCGTCTCAGAGCTTCCAGCAAAACAAAAGACAAGCTGGACAGAAAAAAAGCAACAAAAAAGCAAAAAGCACTTAGCTATACAGAGCAGCAGGTCACAGGAACAATCAGGAGAAGCTCAGATCCAACACTGAAACATTGACAAGGAGCAAGGATAGCAGCATCAGGCGGAGTTAAGTAATGAAGCAGTTAACGAGCTCACCAGAACACCTGAGGGAAGAAGCTCAGAAGCTGCAGTACCACTTGTGACCACAGGAGTGAATTCAGCCACAGAATTCACAACAGTACCCCCCCCTTGAGGAGGGGTCACCGAACCCTCACCAGAGCCCCCAGGCCGACCAGGATGAGCCGCATGAAAGGCACGAACAAGATCGGAAGCATGAACATCAGAGGCAAAAACCCAGGAATTATCTTCCTGAGCATAACCCTTCCATTTAACCAGATACTGGAGTTTCCGTCTAGAAACACGAGAATCCAAAATCTTCTCCACAATATACTCCAATTCCCCCTCCACCAAAACCGGGGCAGGAGGCTCAACAGATGGAACCATAGGTGCCACGTATCTCCGCAACAACGACCTATGGAATACATTATGTATGGAAAAGGAGTCTGGGAGGGTCAAACGAAAAGACACAGGATTGAGAACCTCAGAAATCCTATACGGACCAATAAAACGAGGTTTAAATTTAGGAGAGGAAACCTTCATAGGAATATGACGAGAAGATAACCAAACCAGATCCCCAACACGAAGTCGGGGACCCACACGGCGTCTGCGATTAGCGAAAAGTTGAGCTTTCTCCTGGGACAAGATCAAATTGTCCACTACCTGAGTCGAGATCTGCTGCAACCTATCCACCACAGAATCCACACCAGGACAGTCCGAAGACTCAACCTGTCCTGAAGAGAAACGAGGATGGAACCCAGAATTGCAAAAAAATGGAGAAACCAAGGTAGCCGAGCTGGCCCGATTATTAAGGGCGAACTCAGCCAACGGCAAAAAGGACACCCAATCATCCTGGTCTGCAGAAACAAAACATCTCAGATATGTTTCCAAGGTCTGATTGGTTCGTTCGGTCTGGCCATTAGTCTGAGGATGGAAAGCCGAGGAAAAGGATAGGTCAATGCCCATCCTACCACAAAAGGCTCGCCAAAACCTTGAAACAAACTGGGAACCTCTGTCAGAAACAATATTCTCAGGAATGCCATGCAACCGAACCACATGCTGAAAGAACAAAGGTACCAAATCAGAGGAGGAAGGCAATTTAGCCAAGGGCACCAGATGGACCATTTTAGAAAAGCGATCACAGACCACCCAAATGACTGACATCTTTTGAGTAATGGGAAGGTCAGAAATGAAATCCATCGAAATATGTCCAAGGCCTCTTTGGGACCGGCAAGGGCAAAAGCAACCCACTGGCACGAGAACAGCAGGGCTTAGCCCTAGCACAAATCCCACAGGACTGCACAAAAGTACGTACATCCCGTGACAGAGATGGCCACCAGAAGGATCTAGCCACTAACTCTCTGGTACCAAAGATTCCAGGATGACCAGCCAACACCGAACAATGAAGTTCAGAGATAAGTTTATTAGTCCACCTATCAGGGACGAACAGTTTCTCTGCTGGACAACGATCAGGTTTATTCGCCTGAAATTTTTGCAGCACCCGCCGCAAATCAGGGGAGATGGCAGACACAATGACTCCTTCCTTGAGGATACCCGCTGGCTCAGATAAACCCGGAGAGTCGGGCACAAAACTCCTAGACAGAGCATCCGCCTTCACATTTTTAGAGCCCGGAAGGTACGAAATCACAAAGTCGAAGCGGGCAAAAAATAACGACCAACGGGCCTGTCTAGGATTCAAGCGCTTGGCAGACTCGAGATAAGTCAAGTTCTTATGATCAGTCAATACCACCACGCGATGCTTAGCTCCTTCAAGCCAATGACGCCACTCCTCGAATGCCCACTTCATGGCCAGCAACTCTCGATTGCCCACATCATAATTACGCTCAGCGGGCGAAAACTTCCTGGAAAAGAAAGCACATGGTTTCATCACTGAGCAATCAGAACCTCTCTGTGACAAAACCGCCCCTGCTCCAATCTCAGAAGCATCAACCTCGACCTGGAACGGAAGAGAAACATCTGGCTGACACAACACAGGGGCAGAACAAAAACGACGCTTCAACTCCTGAAAAGCTTCCACAGCAGCAGAAGACCAATTAACCAAATCAGCACCCTTCTTGGTCAAATCGGTCAATGGTTTGGCAATGCTAGAAAAATTACAGATGAAGCGACGATAAAAATTAGCAAAGCCCAGGAACTTTTGCAGACTTTTCAGAGATGTCGGCTGAATCCAATCCTGGATGGCTTGGACCTTAACTGGATCCATCTCGATAGTAGAAGGGGTAAAGATGAACCCCAAAAATGAAACTTTCTGCACACCGAAGAGACACTTTGATCCCTTCACAAACAAAGAGTTAGCACGCAGGACCTGAAAAACCATTCTGACCTGCTTCACATGAGACTCCCAATCATCTGAGAAGATCAAAATGTCATCCAAGTAAACAATCAGGAATTTATCCAGATACTCACGGAAGATGTCATGCATAAAAGACTGAATCACAGATGGAGCATTGGCAAGTCCGAACGGCATCACTAGATACTCAAAATGACCCTCGGGCGTATTGAATGCAGTTTTCCATTCATCTCCTTGCCTGATTCTCACCAGATTATACGCACCACGAAGATCTATCTTAGTGAACCAACTAGCCCCCTTAATCCGAGCAAACAAGTCAGATAACAATGGCAAGGGATACTGAAATTTAACAGTGATCTTATTAAGAAGGCGGTAATCAATACACGGTCTCAGCGAACCATCCTTCTTGGCTACAAAGAAGAACCCTGCTCCCAGTGGTGATGACGATGGGCGAATATGTCCCTTCTCCAGGGATTCCTTCACATAACTGCGCATAGCGGCGTGTTCGGGCACGGATAAATTAAATAATCGACCTTTAGGGAATTTACTACCAGGAATCAAATTGATAGCACAATCACAATCCCTATGCGGAGGTAGAGCATCGGACTTGGGCTCTTCAAATACATCCTGATAATCAGACAAGAACTCTGGGACCTCAGAAGGGGTGGATGACGAAATCGACAAAAATGGAACATCACCATGTACCCCCTGACAACCCCAGCTGGATACCGACATGGAATTCCAATCCAATACTGGATTATGGGTTTGTAGCCATGGCAACCCCAATACGACCACATCATGCAGATTATGCAACACCAGAAAGCGAATAACTTCCTGATGTGCAGGAGCCATGCACATGGTCAGCTGGGCCCAGTATTGAGGTTTATTCTTGGCCAAAGGTGTAGCATCAATTCCTCTCAATGGAATAGGACACCGCAAAGGCTCCAAGAAAAACCCACAACGTTTAGCATAATCCAAATCCATCAGATTCAGGGCAGCGCCCGAATCCACAAACGCCATGACAGAAAACGACGACAAAGAGCATATCAAGGTAATGGACAGAAGGAATTTGGACTGTACAGTATCAATGACGGCAGACCTAGCGGACCGCTTAGTGCGCTTAGGACAATCAGAAATAGCATGAGTGGAATCACCACAGTAGAAACACAGACCATTCAGACGTCTGTATTCCTGCCGTTCAACTCTAGTCATAGTCATATCGCACTGCATAGGCTCAGGTTTAACCTCAGGCAGTACCGCCAAATGGTGCACAGATTTACGCTCGCGCAAGCGTCGACCGATCTGAATGGCCAAAGACAAAGACTCATTCAAACCAGCAGGCATAGGAAATCCCACCATGACATCCTTAAGAGCCTCAGAGAGACCCTTTCTGAACAAAGCTGCCAGCGCAGATTCATTCCACTGAGTGAGTACTGACCATTTCCTAAATTTCTGACAATATACTTCTATATCATCCTGACCCTGGCACAAAGCCAGCAAATTTTTCTCAGCCTGATCCACTGAATTAGGCTCATCGTACAGCAATCCGAGCGCCAGGAAAAACGCATCGACACTACTCAATGCAGGGTCTCCTGGCGCAAGAGAAAATGCCCAGTCTTGAGGGTCGCCGCGCAAAAAAGAAATAATAATCAAAACCTGTTGAATAGGATTACCAGAAGAATGAGGTTTCAAGGCCAGAAATAGCTTACAATTATTTTTGAAACTTAGAAACTTAGTTCTATCTCCAAAAAAACAAATCAGGAATAGGAATTCTTGGTTCTAACATAGATTTCTGATCAATAGTATCTTGAATTTTTTGTACATTTATAACGAGATTATCCATTGAAGAGCACAGACCCTGAATATCCATGTCCACACCTGTGTCCAGAATCACCCAAATGTCTAGGGGAAAAAAAAAAAAGTGAACACAGAGCAGAAAAAAAAAAAAAAAAATGATGTCAGAACTTTTTCTTTCCCTCTATTGAGAATCATTAGTTAGGCTCCTTGTACTGTTATGTTTGCTAATGACAGGTGTTATGAAGGCAATCCAGAAACACAGTGTGCTTAGCGATCAGAGCGCACACAGTGATCTGACAAATACCCAAAAATACAAGAACGAGCTCTGAGACGTTGAAACTCTGTAGACTGCACACCTGATCCTATCCTAAACACAACTAAAAGCGGCTGTGGATTGGGCCTAACAACTACCTAGGCAACTCGGCACAGCCTAAGAAACTAGCTAGCCTGAAGATAGAAAAATAGGCCTGACTTGCCCCAGAGAAATTCCCCAAAGGAAAAGGCAGCCCCCCACATATAATGACTGTGAGTAAGATGAAAAGACAAAACGTAGGGATGAAATAGATTCAGCAAAGTGGGGCCCGATATTCTAGGACAGAGCGAGGACAGTAAAGCGAACTTTGCAGTCTACAAAAAACCCTAAAGCAAAACCACGCAAAGGGGGCAAAAAAAAACCCACCGTGCCGAACTAACGGCACGGCGGTACACCCTTTGCGTCTCAGAGCTTCCAGCAAAACAAAAGACAAGCTGGACAGAAAAAAAGCAACAAAAAAGCAAAAAGCACTTAGCTATACAGAGCAGCAGGTCACAGGAACAATCAGGAGAAGCTCAGATCCAACACTGAAACATTGACAAGGAGCAAGGATAGCAGCATCAGGCGGAGTTAAGTAATGAAGCAGTTAACGAGCTCACCAGAACACCTGAGGGAGGAAGCTCAGAAGCTGCAGTACCACTTGTGACCACAGGAGTGAATTCAGCCACAGAATTCACAACAGATCTCCACTTCCAATAGGTGGCGACAAAGTTCTAGTCCTCTTCGTCTCTGAAGAGACAATTTGCAGGGCAAGTAGTATTGTAATTTGTAAGAAATTAGACACTGACATGATGAACATTGTACTACACTGAAAACAAATTGTTTGGTTTCTCCCGATCAAAGGGCTTGTCTCCTTTCAGAAAAAAAGTCAGGTCCAGCAGTGTGTTTTTGGCGCTCCCCCGGTCTGTGTTGTCTGGCAGCAATGTTGATGTCAAATAGCTTTGCTTGCTGGTATAAGTGGTCATCAGATACTGCAAGTGACTTGTATATATGCGATCATGTGCCGCGGGCTTCTCACCCTCTACCCTCAAAAAATATTGGACTTGGAGGGAAGTAAACCTTCTTGTAGCCATTTGATGCCCGTCCATACCGGAAAGTGGAGCCGAATACTAAACGTGTGTATATTATGTACTCTTGATGTTTGACAATCGGCAGTGCTCACTGAACATTTCCTCAGGGCTGGACAGCCCCTTTAAGTTATTAAGGGAATGGGGGAACTGCAGTTACAAGGCAGGGTGTCAAACTTGGGGTTATTCAGTTTGGAAAGCGTCGCCTTATTACAAATATACAACTATATGAATGGACATTACAGAGATGTGTGTAATGATCTTTCTACACCTGTAATGATGACAAAGGGTCCTCTACATCTATCGGAAAAAGGGTAGATAATTATAGATGGCAATTCTTTACTGTACAAGTAGAGAGACTACATATTCTCTACTGTATGAGACGTAAGACTACATATTCTCTATTGTATGAGATGACTAAATATTCTTTACTGTACAGTGAGACTACATATTCTCTATTGTATGAGATGACTAAATATTCTTTACTGTACAGTGAGACTACATATTCTTTACTGTACAAGCAGTGAGACTACATATTCTCTACTGTACGAGACTATATTTACTGTACGGGCAGTGAAACCACATATTCTTTCCTGCATGAGCAGTGTGACTACATATTATCTACTGTACAAGACTATATGTTCTTTACTGTAGAGTGTGACTACATATTCTCTACTGTATGAGACGTAAGACTACATATTCTCTATTGCATGAGATGACTAAATATTCTTTACTGTACAGTGAGACTACATATTCTTTACTGTACAAGCAGTGAGACTACATATTCTCTACTGTATGAGACTATATATTCTTTACTGTACGAGCAGTGAAACCACATTCTTTCTTGCATGAGCAGTGTGACTACATGTTCTCTACTGTACGAGACTATATGTTCTTTACTGTAGAGTGAGACTACATATTCTTTACTGTAAGAACAGTGACTACATATTCTTTACTGTAAGAGCAGTGAAACTACATATTCTTTCCTGCACGAGAAGTGTGACTACATATTCTCTACTGTATGAGACTATATGTTCTTTACTGTACAGTGAGACTACATATACTTTCCTGCACGAGGAGTGTGACTACATATTCTCTACTGTATGAGACGTAAGACTACATATTCTCTACTGTACGAGAAGACTATATTCTTTACTGTACAGTGAGAATACATATTCTTTACTGCATGAGCAGTGAGCTTACATATACTCTAGTGTTCGAGCAGTGAGACTACATATTCTCTAGTGTACGAGCAGCGAGACTAAATATTCCTTACTGTACAAGCAGTGAGACTACATATTCTCTGTTATGTAGGCAATCCAGTGACACAGTGTGCCAGCAATCAGAGCACATACAGTGATCTGACAATAACCCAAAAACAATAGAACGAACTCTGAGACGTGGAATCTCTGTAGACCGCAATACCTGAACCTATCCTAAACACAACTAAAGGCAGCTGTGGATTGCGCCTGTCACTACCTATGCAACTCGGCACAGCCTGAGGAGCTGACTAGCCTGAAGATAGAAAAACAAGCCTGACTTGCCTCAGAGAAATACCCCAAAGGAAAAGGCAGCCCCCCACATATAATGACTGTTAGCAAGATGAAAAGACAAACGTAGGGATGAAATAGATTCAGCAAAGTGAGGCCCGATATTCTAGATAGAGCGAGGATAGCAAAGAGAACTTTGCAGTCTACAAAAAACCCTAAAGCAAAAAACCACGCAAAGGGGGCAAAAAGACCCACCGTGCCGAACTAACGGCACGGCGGTGCACCCTTTGCGTCTCAGAGCTTCCAGCAAAAACGAATAGACAAGCTGGACAGAAAAAGTAGCAATAAAAGCAAAGAAGCACTTATCTAAGCAGAGCAGCAGGCCACAGGAAAGATCCAGAAGCTCAGGTCCAACACTGGAACATTGACAAGGAGCAAGGAAGACAGAATCAGGTGGAGTTAAATAACAAAGCAGCCAACGAGCTCACCAGAACACCTGAGGGAGGAAGCTCAGAAGCTGCAGTACTACTTGTGACCACAGGAGTGAATTCAGCCACAGAATTCACAACAGTACCCCCCCCTTGAGGAGGGGTCACCGAACCCTCACCAGAGCCCCCAGGCCGACCAGGATGAGCCACATGAAAGGCACGAACAAGATCTGGAGCATGGACATCAGAGGCAAAAACCCAGGAATTATCTTCCTGAGCATAACCCTTCCATTTAACCAGATACTGGAGTTTCCGTCTAGAAACACGAGAATCCAAAATTTTCTCCACAATATACTCCAATTCCCCCTCCACCAAAACCGGGGCAGGAGGCTCAACAGATGGAACCATAGGTGCCACGTATCTCCGCAACAACGACCTATGGAATACATTATGTATGGAAAAGGAGTCTGGGAGGGTCAGACGAAAAGACACTGGATTGAGAATCTCAGAAATCCTATACGGACCAATAAAACGAGGTTTAAATTTAGGAGAGGAAACCTTCATAGGAATATGACGAGAAGATAACCAAACCAGATCCCCAACACGAAGTCGGGGACCCACACGGCGTCTGCGATTAGCGAAAAGTTGAGCCTTCTCCTGGGACAAGGTCAAATTGTCCACTACCTGAGTCCAGATCTGCTGCAACCTGTCCACCACAGAATCCACACCAGGACAGTCCGAAGACTCAACCTGTCCTGAAGAGAAACGAGGATGGAACCCAGAATTGCAGAAAAATGGAGAGACCAAGGTAGCCGAGCTGGCCCGATTATTAAGGGCGAACTCAGCCAACGGCAAAAAGGACACCCAATCATCCTGGTCTGCAGAAACAAAACATCTCAGATATGTTTCCAAAGTCTGATTGGTTCGTTCGGTCTGGCCATTAGTCTGAGGATGGAAAGCCGAGGAAAAAGACAGGTCAATACCCATCCTACCACAAAAGGCTCGCCAAAACCTCGAAACCAACTGGGAACCTCTGTCAGAAACAATATTCTCAGGAATGCCATGCAAACGAACCACATGCTGGAAGAACAAAGGCACCAAATCAGAGGAGGAAGGCAATTTAACCAAGGGCACCAGATGGACCATTTTAGAAAAGCGATCACAGACCACCCAAATGACTGACATCTTTTGAGAAACGGGAAGGTCAGAAATGAAATCCATCGAAATATGTGTCCAAGGCCTCTTTGGGACCGGCAAGGGCAAAAGCAACCCACTGGCACGTGAACAGCAGGGCTTAGCCCTAGCACAAATCCCACAGGACTGCACAAAAGTACGTACATCCCGTGACAGAGATGGCCACCAGAAGGATCTAGCCACTAACTCTCTGGTACCAAATATTCCAGGATGACCAGCCAACACCGAACAATGAAGTTCAGAGATAACTTTAGTAGTCCACCTATCAGGGACAAACAGTTTCTCCGCCGGACAACGATCAGGTTTATTCGCTTGAAATTTTTGCAACACTCGCCGCAAATCAGGGGAGATGGCAGACACAATGACTCCTTCCTTGAGGATACTCGCCGGCTCAGATGAACCCGGAGAGTCGGGCACAAAACTCCTAGACAGAGCATCCGCCTTCACATTTTTAGAGCCCGGAAGGTACGAAATCACAAAATCGAAGCGGGCAAAAAATAACGACCAACGGGCCTGTCTAGGATTCAAGCGCTTGGCAGACTCAAGATAAGTAAGGTTCTTATGATCAGTCAATACCACCACGCGATGCTTAGCTCCTTCAAGCCAATGACGCCATTCCTCGAATGCCCACTTCATGGCCAGCAACTCTCGGTTGCCCACATCATAATTACGCTCAGCAGCCGAAAACTTCCTGGAAAAGAAAGCACATGGTTTCAACACTGAGCAACCAGAACCTCTCTGTGACAAAACCGCTCCTGCTCCAATTTCAGAAGCATCAACCTCGACCTGGAACGGAAGAGAAACATCTGGTTGACAACACAGGGGCAGAACAAAAACGATGCTTCAACTCCTGAAAAGCTTCCACAGCAGCAGAAGACCAATTAACCAAATCAGCACCCTTCTTGGTCAAATCGGTCAATGGTTTGGCAATGCTAGAAAAATTACAGATGAAGCGACGATAAAAATTAGCAAAGCCCAGGAATTTTAGCAGACTTTTCAGAGATGTCGGCTGAGTCCAATCCTGGATGGCTTGGACCTTAACCGGATCCATCTCGATAGTAGAAGGGGAAAAGATGAACCCCAAAAATGAAACTTTCTGCACACCGAAGAGACACTTTGATCCCTTCACAAACAAAGAATTAGCACGCAGGACCTGGAAAACCATTCTGACCTGCTTCACATGAGAGTCCCAATCATCTGAGAAGATCAAAATGTCATCCAAGTAAACAATCAAGAATTTATCCAGATACTCACGGAAGATGTCATGCATAAAAGACTGAAACACAGATGGAGCATTGGCAAGTCCGAACGGCATCACTAGATACTCAAAATGACCCTCGGGCGTATTAAATGCAGTTTTCCATTCATCTCCTTGCCTGATTCTCACCAGATTATACGCACCACGAAGATCTATCTTAGTGAACCAACTAGCCCCCTTAATCCGAGCAAACAAGTCAGATCACAATGGCAAGGGATACTGAAATTTAACAGTGATCTTATTAAGAAGGCGGTAATCAATACATGGTCTCAGCGAACCATCCTTCTTGGCTACAAAAAAGAACCCTGCTCCCAGTGGTGATGACGATGGGCGAATATGTCCCTTCTCCAGGGATTCCTTCACATAACTGCGCATAGCGGCGTGTTCAGGCACGGATAAATTAACCCCTTCATGACCCAGCCTATTTTGACCTTAAAGACCTTGCCGTTTTTTGCAATTCTGACCAGTGTCCCTTTATGAGGTAATAACTCAGGAACGCTTCAACGGATCCTAGCGGTTCTGAGAATGTTTTTTCGTGACATATTGGGCTTCATGTTAGTGGTAAATTTAGGTCAATAAATTCTGCGTTTATTTGTGATAAAAACGGAAATTTGGCGAAAATTTTGAAAATTTCGCAATTTTCACATTTTGAATTTTTATTCTGTTAAACCAGAGAGATATGTGACTCAAAATAGTTAATAAATAACATTTCCCACATGTTTACTTTACATCAGCACAATTTTGGAAACAAATTTTTTTTTTGTTAGGAAGTTATAAGGGTTAAAATTTGACCAGCGATTTCTCATTTTTACAACGAAATTTACAAAACCATTTTTTTTAGGGACCACCTCACATTTGAAGTCAGTTTGAGGGGTCTATATGGCTGAAAATACCCAAAAGTGACACCATTCTAAAAACTGCACCCCTCAAGGTACTCAAAACCACATTCAAGAAGTTTATTAACCCTTCAGGTGCTTCACAGCAGCAGAAGCAACATGGAAGGAAAAAATGAACATTTAACTTTTTAGTCACAAAAATTATCTTTTAGCAACAATTTTTTTATTTTCCCAATGGTAAAAGGAGAAACTGAACCACGAAAGTTGTTGTCCAATTTCTCCTGAGTACACCAATACCTCACATGTGGGGGTAAACCACTGTTTGGGCACATGGTAAGGCTCGGAAGGGAAGGAGCGCCATTTGACTTTTTGAATGAAAAATTATTTCCATCGTTAGCGGACACCATGTCGCATTTGGATAGCTCCTGTGTGCCTAAACATTGGCGCTCCCCCACAAGTGACCCCATTTTGGAAACTAGACCCCCCAAGGAACTTATTTAGATGCCTAGTGAGCACTTTAAACCCTCAGGTGCTTCACAAATTGATCTGTAAAAATGAAAAAGTACTTTTTTTTCACAAAAAAATTCTTTTCGCCTCAATTTTTTCATTTTCACATGGGCAGTAGGATAAAATGGATCATAAAATTTGTTGGGCAATTTCTCCCGAGTACGTCGATACCTCATATGTGGGGGTAAACCACTGTTTGGGCACTCGGCAGGGCTCGGAAGGAAAGGCGCGCCATTTGACTTTTTGAATGGAAAATTAGCTCCAATTGTTAGCGGACACCATGTCGCGTTTGGAGAGCCCCTGTGTGCCTAAACATTGGAGCTCCCCCACAAGTGACCCCATTTTGGAAACTAGACCCCCCAAGGAACTTATCTAGATGCATATTGAGCACTTTAAACCCCCAGGTGCTTCACAGAAGTTTATAACGCAGAGCAACGAAAATAAAAAATAATTTTTCTTTCCTCAAAAATGATTTTTTAGCCTGGAATTTCCTATTTTGCCAAGGATAATAGGAGAAATTGGACCCCAAATATTGTTGTCCAGTTTGTCCTGAGTACGCGGATACCCCATATGTGGGGGTAAATCACTGTTTGGGCACATGCCGGGGCTCGGAAGTGAAGTAGTGACGTTTTGAAATGCAGACTTTGATGGAATGCTCTGCGGGCGTCACGTTGCGTTTGCAGAGCCCCTGATGTGCCTAAACAGTAGAAACCCCCCACAAGTGACCCCATTTTGGAAACTAGACCCCGAAAGGAACTTATCTAGATGTGTGGTGAGCACTTTGAACCCCCAAGTGCTTCACAGACGTTTACGACGCAGAGCCGTGAAAATAAAAAATCATTTTTCTTTCCTCAAAAATTATGTTTTAGCAAGCATTTTTTTAGATTCACAAGGGTAACAGGAGAAATTGGACCCCAGTAATTGTTGCGCAGTTTATCCTGAGTACACTGATACCCCATATGTGGGGGTAAACCACTGTTTGGGCACACATCAGGGCTCGGAAGTGAGGGAGCACCATTTGACTTTTTGAATACGAGATTGGCTGGAATCAATGGTGGCGCCATGTTGCGTTTGGAGACCCCTGATGTGCCTAAACAGTGGTAACCTCTCAATTCTAACTCCAACACTAACCCCAACACACCCCTAACCCTAATCCCAACTGTAGCCATAACCCTAATCACAACCCTAACCGCAACACACCCCTAACCACAACCCTAATTCCAACCCTAACCCTAGGGCTATGTGCCCACGTTGCAGATTCGTGTAAGATATTTCCGCACCATTTTTGAAAAATCCACGGGTAAAAGGCTCTGCGTTTTACCTGCGGATTTTCCGCGGATTTCCAGTGTTTTTTGTGCGGATTTCACCTGCGGATTCCTATTGAGGAACAGGTGTAAAACGCTGCAGAATCCGCACAAAGAATTGACATGCTGCGGAAAATACAACGCAGCGTTTCCGCGCGGTATTTTCCGCACCATGGGCACAGCGGATTTGGTTTTTCATATGTTTACTTGGTACTGTAAACCTGATGGAACTCTGCTGCGAATCCGCAGCTGCCAATCCGCAGCCAAATCCGCACAGTGTGCACATAGCCTAATTCTAAAGGTATGTGCACACGCTGCGGAAAACGCTGCGGATCCGCAGCAGTTTCCCATGAGTTTACAGTTCAATGTAAACCTACGGGAAACAAAAATTGCTGTACACATGCTGCGGAAAAACTGCACGGAAACGCAGCGGTTTACATTCCGCAGCATGTCACTTCTTTGTGCGGATTCCGCAGCGGTTTTACAACTGCTCCAATAGAAAATCACAGTTGAAAAACCGCAGTGAAATGCGCAGAAAAAAACGCGGTAAATCCGCCATAAATCCGCAGCGGTTTAGCACTGCGGATTTATCAAATCCGCAGCGGAAAAATCCGCAGAGGACCAGAATACGTGTGCACATACCGAAACCCTAACCCTAGCCCTAACCCTAGCCCTATCCCTACCCCTAACCCTAGCCCTAACCCTAACCCTACCCCTAACCCTAACGCTACCCCTAACCCTATTCTAACATTAGTGGAAAAAAAAAATTTCTTTATTTTTTTATTGTCCCTACCTATGGGAGTGACAAAGGGGGGGGGGTCATTTATTATTTTTTTTATTTTGATCACTGAGATATAATCTATCTCAGTGATCAAAATGCACTTTGGAACGAACCACTTTGGAAGATGGCGGCGCACAGGGAGAAGACGGACGGGACCCCGGCTGGATCGGTAAGTATGATGGGGTTTGGGATCGGAGCACGGGGGGGGGGGGGGAATCGGAGCGCGGGAGGGGTGGAACGGAGCACGAGGGGCATGGAACGGAGCACGGGGGGGGGGCTGGAATGGAGCACGGGGGGGGGGGGGGGTGGAACGGAGCACGGGGGGGTGATTGGAGCACGGGGGGAGCGGACAAGAGCACGGGGGGAGCGGAGCACTGGATGGAGGGGAGCCGGAGCAGTGTACCGGCCAGATCGGGGGGCTGGGGGGGGGCGATCGGTGGGGTGGGGGCACATTAGTATTTCCAGCCATGGCCGATGATATTTCAGCATCGGCCATGGCTGGATTGTAATATTTCACCCGTTATAATAGGTGAAATATTACAAATCGCTGATTGGCAGTTTCACTTTCAACAGCCAATCAGAGCGATCGTAGCCACGAGGGGGTGAAGCCACCCCCCCTGGGCTAAACTACCACTCCCCCTGTCCCTGCAGATCGGGTGAAATGGGAGTTAACCCTTTCACCCGATCTGCAGGGACGCGATCTTTCCATGATGCCACATAGGCGTCATGGGTCGGATTGGCACCGACTTTCATGACGCCTACGTGGCGTCATGGGTCGGGAAGGGGTTAAATAATCGACCTTTAGGGAATTTACTACCAGGAATCAAATTGATAGCACAATCACAATCCCTATGCGGAGGTAGGGCATCGGACTTGGGCTCTTCAAATACATCCTGATAATCAGACAAGAACTCTGGGACCTCAGAAGGAGTGGATGACGAAATAGACAAAAATGGAACATCACCATGTACCCCCTGACAACCCCAGCTGGACACCGACATAGAGTTCCAATCCAATACTGGATTATGGGTTTGCAGCCATGGCAACCCCAACACGACCACATCATGCAGATTATGTAGCACCAGAAAGCGAATAACTTCCTGATGTGCAGGAGCCATGCACATGGTCAGCTGGGTCCAGTACTGAGGTTTATTCTTGGCCAAAGGTGTAGCATCAATTCCTCTCAACGGAATAGGACACCGCAAAGGCTCCAAGAAAAACCCACAACGTTTAGCATAATCCAAATCCATCAGATTCAGGGCAGCGCCTGAATCCACAAACGCCATGACAGAATACGATGACAAAGAGCATATCAAGGTAATGGACAGAAGGAATTTGGATTGTACAGTACCAATGACGGCAGACCTATCGAACCGCTTAGTGCGCTTAGGACAATCAGAAATAACATGAGTGGAATCACCACAGTAGAAACACAGACCATTCAGACGTCTGTGTTCTTGCCGTTCAACTCTGGTCATAGTCCTATCGCACTGCATAGGCTCAGGTTTAATCTTAGACAATACCGCCAAATGGTGCACAGATTTACGCTCGCGCAAGCGTCGACCGATCTGAATGGCCAAAGACATAGACTCATTCAAACCAGCAGGCATAGGAAAACCCACCATGACATCCTTAAGAGCCTCAGAGAGACCCTTTCTGAACAAAGCTGCCAGCGCAGATTCATTCCACAGAGTAAGTACTGACCACTTCCTAAATTTCTGACAATACACTTCTATATCATCCTGACCCTGGCACAAAGCCAGCAAATTTTTCTCAGCCTGATCCACTGAATTAGGCTCATCGTAAAGCAATCCGAGCGCCAGGAAAAACGCATTGACATTACTCAATGCAGGGTCTCCTGGCGCAAGAGAAAATGCCCAGTCCTGAGGGTCGCCGCGCAAAAAAGAAACAATAATCAAAACCTGTTGAATAGGATTACCAGAAGAATGAGGTTTCAAGGCCAGAAATAGCTTACAATTATTTTTGAAATTAAGAAACTTAGTTCTATCACCAAAAAACAAATCAGGAATAGGAATTCTTGGTTCTAACATAGATTTCTGATCAATAGTATCTTGAATCCTTTGTACATTTGTAACGAGATTATTCATTGAAGAGCACAGACCCTGAATATCCATGTCCACACCTGTGTCCTGAAACACCCAAATGTCTAGGGGAAAAAAAAAGACTGAACACAGAGCTGAGAAAAAAAAATGATGTCAGAACTCCTTTTTTCCCTCTATTGAGAATCATTAGGTTAGGCTCCTTGTACTGTTATGTAGGCAATCCAGTGACACAGTGTGCCAGCAATCAGAGCACATACAGTGATCTGACAATAACCCAAAAACAATAGAACGAACTCTGAGACGTGGAATCTCTGTAGACCGCAATACCTGAACCTATCCTAAACACAACTAAAGGCAGCTGTGGATTGCGCCTGTCACTACCTATGCAACTCGGCACAGCCTGAGGAGCTGACTAGCCTGAAGATAGAAAAACAAAAACAAGCCTGACTTGCCTCAGAGAAATACCCCAAAGGAAAAGGCAGCCCCCCACATATAATGACTGTTAGCAAGATGAAAAGACAAACGTAGGGATGAAATAGATTCAGCAAAGTGAGGCCCGATATTCTAGATAGAGCGAGGATAGCAAAGAGAACTTTGCAGTCTACAAAAAACCCTAAAGCAAAAAACCACACAAAGGGGGCAAAAAGACCCACCGTGCCGAACTAACGGCACGGCGGTGCACCCTTTGCGTCTCAGAGCTTCCAGCAAAAACGAATAGACAAGCTGGACAGAAAAAGTAGCAACAAAAGCAAAGAAGCATTTATCTAAGCAGAGCAGCAGGCCACAGGAAAGATCCAGAAGCTCAGGTCCAACACTGGAACTTTGACAAGGAGCAAGAAGACAGAATCAGGTGGAGTTAAATAACAAAGCAGCCAACGAGCTCACCAGAACACCTGAGGGAGGAAGCTCAGAAGCTGCAGTACCACTTGTTACCACAGGAGTGAATTCAGCCACAGAATTCACAACAATTCTCTAGTGTACGAGCAGCGAGACTAAATATTCCTTACTGTACAAGCAGTGAGACTACATATTCTCTAGTGTACGAGCAGTGAGACTACATACCTTACTGTACAAGCAGTGAGACTACATATTCTCTAGTGTACGAGCAGTGAGACTACATATTCCTTACTGTACAAGCAGTGAGACTACATATTCTTTACTGTACGAGCATTGAGACTACATATTCTTTACTGTACGAGTAATGAGATTACAATGTGTATGTACATAAAATAGGTTGTATACATCACCTGGCTATACACGTATCTCAGCATGAAGTCAAGCAGGAATGATTTCCCTTTCCGGAATGCACCAGCCACGGAAACAACGACAACATCCAAATCCCGAATATGGTCCTGGAGCAGCACAGAGGCGAGAGCCTCCTCATCCAGTTGGAATGAGTGATCATCCTTTTGTACTATCACTACCTGGACAGGACCAGGAGTTGACGGGGCCATGTCTGCAGACAAAAATAGACGGAGGCATGACTATCAAACTGAACACACAAGACAAGTATTGGATGCACACGATGCCCGGGCTTACACACAGTTTTCATATATATTAAGGAACATTTTCATGAATCCATCTCCCCCTTCTACAGCAGAAATCCCTGAAAAAGAGCTCCTTGTTTAAGAACTTTCTGAACCAATTAATTAGACAATGCATGACATACTGACTTAAAGGGGGATCACAACGGGATACGAGACTTTTTTGATGCCGCCCTAGGTGATTGACAGGTCTCTTGCTATGGGACACACCTGTCAATCACCTGCAGCAGTGCTGGGAAGAGGCGGCGCTGGACTACTCCCTTGCCTGATCTTCTAGCTACATATTTTCTGAAATGCTGGAGCGATTTAGAGAAAAAAAAAATATCTCTGTGAAATTGTACAGGCAGGCTCTGGTTCATGATGACCAAGATTTGGGCAGCATTAATGAGTTGACAGGTTCCCTTTAAAAGGAATGTCAGCAGGTTCTTGCCATGTAATCGGACAGCAGCATGATGTAGGCTCAGAAACCCTGATTCCAGTGATGTATCACTTAGTTTACTGGGTGCAGCAGTTGTGATTAAATCACTGCTTTCTCTGCTGCAGATCCCTTTATGACCCTGCAGCTCTGATTGGCTGCTTTATGTGTATACTGACAGCTACTAATCAGTGCTGGAGGTGGGGCTGGACCTGGAGGCAACTAGTCCAGTAGTGATAATCTTCTGTTGATAAAACACTGAATTCATTGAAATGGCAAAACACAGCCTAGTAAGTAATACATCGCTGGAATCAGGGTCTCTGCCCCTACATCGAGCTGCTCTCTGATTACAAAGCAAAAACCTGCTTCCAGATTCTGTTTCATGAGTAAAACTGCAAAGTGCTTGTAAAAGTAAGCAACTGTGCAATTTAATTGTACTCTTTGCTCTTAAAAACGTAGGGATTTTAAATTTTACTCCTAAGGGTATGGTTCCACGGGGCGTAATCTCTGCGAGTTGGACGCAGCGGATAAATAGACATGCTGCAGTCTATAAAGACGCGCCGCATGTCCGGTTATACACGGCTGCCGGATGCGGCCCTGTACGCATAGTGGAGACGGGATTTCATAAAATCCCCTCCACTATGCTGTGGCTATACGGAGCGTCCCTATCCATAGCAAATCCTGAAGGTTTCCTGACCGTGGAAACATACCCTTACCGCTTGCTGCCAATGTTACCTGTCACTGCTGAATAAAATAGGGAAGAATACCGTAAAGACTAATACAAGGTAGTAAAAGTAATGAGTTTCCTTAATGACTTAACGATAAAGACCTAAAATTAACTATTTACGGGCAAAACAACAATATTGGCAAAACCAAAGTCTCTAAACTGTAGGAACAACATGATGAGATCTAGATGCTTATTATTATACGGAGGATTCTGTATATGCGGAGAGCCTGACCGCACTCACTGAATACCTAATGAATACTGTGCTGTGGAATATGTTGGCGCTATAGAAATAAAATTATCATTAATGTAATATCTGATCAAGCTTCAAGGAACAAAGGTAAAAGAAAACAAGAATTTGTCGGCTGAAGAAAAAGTGCCAAACTTATGGGCGTGGGAGCAGCAATACCATGGGGAGGAAATGTAGAGTCCGCGGCCAACAGACATGACTCATAGGACGCACGGCTATATTATGCTTACACATATTTTACCCATGAATTGGCATGAAAAATGAGTGAGATGACACAGATTTGTGAGGCACGAAGGAGAAGATTTAGGGAAGGAATAAGTCATGCACAAAACAGAACACGACTACTACAGAAACGAAGACGAAAGCTGGCAGTGCCGTAATACTCTACCCATGTGCCGTGCTGGCACGCTGACAGATGCCTTTATGAGCAGCGGACTCGATCGGTGGGCAGCACGGTGGATCAGTTATTAGCAGAGTAGCCTTGCTGCACTGGAGTCCTGGGTTCAAATCCCACCAAGGACAACATCTGCAAGGAGTTTGTATGTTCTTCCCGTGTATGCGTGGGTTTCCACTGGGTACTCCGGTTTCCTCCCTCACTCCAAAAACAAATTGATTAGGAATCTAGATTGTGAGCTCCAATGGGGACAGTGATGATGAGTATGATGGCATTATATAATCTAGTAAAATAAAGTCCAAGCCAGATTGTGGTGGGACCTGCAACTATCTGAGATAGGTTTGGATTTCGCAAATAGAAGAATTATAGCAGCTCTCTGTAACTGCACTTGTAAAAAGCACCCCTGAATATGAAGAGAGGGGTATCCAGGGTTCCAGTTTAAGGGGAATCTGCTAGAAACTTTACCAGCTCTTTTTAAATGATAAGCTAGTTGATCCCTTTATGACCCCAAAATGCTAGCCCAGGAGCAGAGAAATTGCATTTTGTAGTTTCATGTACAGTAAAGACCAAAAGTTTGGACACACCTTCTAATTTAAAGATTTTTCTGTATTTTCATGATTATGAAAATTGTACATTCACACTGAAGGCATCAAAACTATGAATTAACACATGTGGAATTATATACTTAACAAAAAAGTGTGAAACAGCTGAAATTATGTCTTATATTCTAGGTTCTTCAAAGTAGCCACCTTTTGCTTTGATGACTGTTTTGCACACTCTTGGCATTCTCTTGATGAGCTTCAAGAGGTAGTCACCGGGAATGGTTTTCACTTCACAGGTGTGCCCTGTCAGGTTTAAAAAGTGGGATTTCTTGCCTTATAAATGGGGTTGGGACTATCAGTTGTGTTGTGCAGAAGTCTGGTGGATACACAGCTGATAGTCCTACTGAATAGCCTGTTAGAATTTGTATTATGGCAAGAAAAAAGCAGCTAAGTAAATAAAAACGAGTGGCCATCATTACTTTAAGAAATGAAGCTCAGTCAGTCCGAAAAATTGGGAAAACGTTGAAAGTGTCCCCAAGTGCAGTGGCAAAAACCATCAAGCGCTACAAAGAAACTGGCTCACATGAGGACCGCCCCAGGAAAGGAAGACCAAGAGTCACCTCTGCTTCTGAGAAGTTTATCCGAGTCACCAGCCTCAGAAAACGCAGGTTAGCAGCAGCTCAGATTAGAGACCAGGTCAATGCCACAAAGAGTTCTAGCAGCAGACACATCTCTACAACAACTGTTAAGAGGAGACTTTGTGCAGCAGGCCTTCATGGTAAAATAGCTGCTAGGAAACCACTGCTAAGGACAGGCAACAAGCAGAAGAGACTTGTTTGGGCCAAAGAACACAAGGAATGGACATTAGACCAGTGGAAATCTGTGCTTTGGTCTGATGAGTCCAAATTTGAGATCTTTGGTTCCAACCACCGTGTCTTTGTGTGATGCAGAAAATGTGAACGGATGGACTCTACATGCCTGGTTCCCACCGTGAAGCATGGAGGAGGAGATGTGATGGTGTGGGGGTGCTTTGCTGGTGACACTGTTGTGGATTTATTCAAAACTAGATGGTGGCCCGATTCAAACGCATCAGGTATTCTAGAATATGTATGTAGTTTATGAAGTTTTCAGAATAATGCAATTTATACACAGCAATCGGCTGTCCGGGCGTGACCAATTAGCGGAGCGTGGTTCAAATTCCATGCCAATTCGCGGCAGGACTGCGCCTGTCGCTGATTGTTCGCGGCCGAACGGGCGTGACCAATCAGTGAAGCCAGGGCGGCCTGCTCCAGGTTTTTGAGGGCCCCGGGCGAAAGAGTCTCAGTGGGCCCCCCTCTTTAACACATACCACGATTTATGATGCACAGATACAGCAGAGAAATATAGCACAGCCCACGTAGCATATAACACAGCCCACGTAGCATATAACACAGCCCACGTAGCATATAACACAGCCCACGTAGCATATAACACAGCCCACGTAGCATATAGCACAGCCCACGTAGCATATAGCACAGCTCACGTAGCATATTGCACAGCCCACGTAGCATATAGCACAGCCCACGTAGCATATAGCACAGCCCATGTAGTATATAGCACAGCCCACACAGTGTATAACACAGCCCACGTAGTATATAACACAGCCCACATAGTATATAACACAGCCCACATAGTATATAGCACAGCCCACGCAGTGTATAACACAGTCCACGTAGTATATAACACAGCCCACATAGTATATAACACAGCCCACATAGTATATAACACAGCCACGTATTATATAGCACAGCCCAAATAGTATATAACACAGCCACATAGTATATAGCACAGCACACGTAGTATATAGCACAGCCCACGTAGTATCTAACACAGCCCGCGTAGTATCTAACACAGCCCACGTAGTATGTAGCAATGTGGGCACCATACCCCTGTTAAAAAAAAAAGAATTAAAATAAAAAATAGTTATATACTCACCTTCCAGGGGTCCCCGGATCCAGGCCAGGCGTTTAGCGATGCTCCTCATGACGCTCCAGTCCCAAGAATGCATTGCGGTCTCGCGAGACTGCTACGTCATCATCTCGCGAGACCACAATGCATGGAGCGGAGCGAGGAGCGGGAAAGGCGCTGGAAGGTGAGAATATAATGATTTTTTATTATTATTTTTAACATTAGATCTTTTTACTATTGATGTTGCATAGGCAGCATCAATAGTAAAAAGTTTGTCACACAGGGTTAATAGCAGCGTTAAGGGACTATGTTACTCCGCGGCATAACGCAGTGTAACGCAGCCATTAACCCTGTGTGAGCACTGACTGGAGGGGAGTAGGCACTGACGGAGAGTAGGAAGGGGTGAATTCGCGGCCAGACTGTGCCTGTCGCTGATTGGTCGCGGCCTTCCGACCGCGACCAATCAGTGTCGCGGGATTTCCATTACAGACAGACAGACGGAAGTACCCCTTAGATGATTATATAGATAGATTGAAGGCATACTGAACCATCATGGCTACCACAGCATCTTGCAGTGGCATACTATTCCATCCGGTTTGCGTTTAGTTGGACCATCATTTATTTTTCAACAGGACAATAACCCCAAACACACCTCCAGGCTGTGTAAGGGCTATTTGACCAAGAAGGAGAGTGATGGGGTGCTACGCCAGATGACCTGGCCTCCACAGTCACCAGACCTGAACCCAATCGAGATGGTTTGGGGTCAGCTGGACCGCAGAGTGAAGGCAAAAGGGCCAGCAAGTGCTAAGCATCTCTGGGAACTCCTTCAAGATTGTTGGAAGACCATTCCCGGTGACTACCTCTTGAAGCTCATCAAGAGAATGCCAATCGTGTGCAAAGCAGTCATCAAAGCAAAAGGTGGCTACTTTGAAGAACCTAGAATATACGACATATTTTCAGTTGTTTCACAGTTTTTTGTTAAGTATATATTTCCACATGTGTTAATTCATAGTTTTGATGCCTTCAGTGTGAATGTACAATTTTCATAGCCATGAAAATACAGAAAAATCTGTAAATGAGGTGTGTCCAAACTTTTGGCCTGTACTGTATGTATGTCTGGAAGTGCATTAGGGCGTGACGATGCACTTACAGCTTCTCAGCCTCACGCTGTATTTCCTACCTAGCAGCACCCTCACCTGACTGATTGGTACCCGGCCAACTGCCTGTCAAAGTACATGACCTGTCAATCTTTCAGATGAGGGTGCGGCTAGGTAGAAAATACAGTGTGAGGCTGAGAAGCTGTAAGTGCATCATCACGTCCTAATGCACTTCCAGACTGATGTATAACAGAACTTCTAAACCCAAATTTTTCGCTGCTTGAGAATGGCATTGTGGTCAGAAAGGGATCTTTTGGCTTATTTTTTAAAGGGCTGCACAGTCATATTAATGGCTTTGGGAGATGGGGAGGGGGTAAAAATTCCTGACAGCTTTTCTTTAAAAAAAAAAAAAAAAAAAGCTTTTCTTCAGTCAATAGAAAGTCATAAAATCCATATAAATCCACTGCCAACATGATTTCGGCCATAACTAAGAATGTATTGTGCATCATAAATGTCCTGGTGGTTTTTGCGATACTTTAATGGATTTTATGGCTGATGATTGAATAAAGAA
Source organism: Ranitomeya imitator (assembly GCF_032444005.1). NCBI lineage: Eukaryota > Metazoa > Chordata > Amphibia > Anura > Dendrobatidae > Ranitomeya > Ranitomeya imitator. The sequence continues at coordinate 39,007,661 of NC_091290.1, read as the reverse complement.
GTTTTCAATCTGGAGAGCTGGATCCCTTTCTCCATTTGCATGCTTGGATTTTAACATGCCCAATACTTTTTTCTTTGTTGTGAGACAAGACACGACCAGATTCCCCGCTCTCTACTTAGCCCAACTGAGCGAGCAGGGATCAATAGTGATCAGCCGACAGCTCTTTAAGGTTTCCCACCACCTTAATTTTGAAACATGAAAAAAGGGAAAACTACGCTCAGAATGGGCGAGGTCAGATTGATGTTTTCATTTTTTTTCCGCCTCAGGAATGTTGGCAGGTATAAGAAATCCCAGACAGACGAGCTACTGTAATCCCATGTGAAACCTTCAGCCGCACCCCCATAAATACCAGAATGGATGGGTGAGGGATCAACAATACTAATGGAGATGGGTGTCAATGTGACATCAGTTTAGATAAGAAAACGAAAAATGTATTTTTGACAAAACTCAAAATGTTAAGAGCATGTAATGCTGAAAAATATTTAGAATTGAGAGTCCTCAGTGGTTGATACCTTTTAATGGCTAACTGAAAAGATGGTAACAAATTGCAAGCTTTCGAGACTACACAGGTCTCTTCATCAGGCAAAGACTAAAACAAATTCTGAAGAATCACATATTTATGCACAACATGGCATAGAGAAAGAAAAAAAAAAAAAAAAAAAAGGGAAAAACCATGGATAAGCCAGGTGACATGAAGCAGAATTACCATGGGTGATAAACAGTTACGTCCATAAATATTGGGCCAATTCTTAGATAAGGATTGTTTTATTGTCCTGTTATTAGGGTCTCTGTTGTGATGACCCCACATGGTCTGATGGGCAAGTTCCTTAGTTGATGTAAAAAGACATAAATCAGTGCGACACATTCATTCCTGCAGTGTGAGTGTCAAAGGTCGTCATCAGTTTATATTCCCAGACTCTTCTGTCTCTCTGCGATTTGAAGCTACCTTTTAACACAAGTAATTTCATGTCCATAATGTTATGATTTGGGAGACAGAAATGTCTTGCCACAGGTAGATCCATTCTTTTTTCTCTTATTGTATGGCGATGAGAGTTCATCCTTGTTCTCAGTTTCTGCCCTGTCTCCCCCACATACAGACCCCCAGTTGGACATTTAGTACAAATAATTAGGTACACCATATTAGATGTGATGCAGCTGAAAGTACCTGGGATCTTGTAGTCCTGATGTGAATTGGGGATCTTTATCTTGTCCGTGGTCATTATAAATGGACAGGTTTTACATTTTTTCTGGTTGCAAGGAAAGGTACCTGCAGCTGTTGGAGAGGACAGGGAGCTCTTGACAATGATGCTTCTTAGATTTGGGGGCTGCCTAAAACACAGTAGTGGGGGGTCTGGAAAAATGGATTGTAAGCGGGCATCTTTTTGCAGTAAAGGTTGTAATTTATGTGCAGCTCCCCTTAGCACCTCCAGATTTGGATTGTAGGTGACTACTAGAGGCACCCGGTTATTTTCTTCTTTAGCTTTGTAATGTAGCAGGTGATTCCTTGATATTCTGGTGGCTCTTGTAATCTGGTTTTCAATTATTCTTGGATGGTAGCCCTGATTCAAAAAGGTCTTTCTGAGGCGACCAAGGTGTTTATCCCTATCCATTGGGTTGGAACATATGCGATTGTATCTGATGGCTTGGCTGTAGACAATAGAATTTTTTATGTGTTTTGGATGGAAACTGTCCCATTTAAGGTATGTTGGGTGGTCGATTGGCTTCCGATACAGGGATGTCTCTATTTTATTGTTCTGCAGCTTAATGATGGTGTCCAAAAAGTTAATTTCAGTGCAGGAGTAGTTGAGTGTCAAGTCGATGGTTGGATGAAATTGATTAAACTGTTCATGGAACGTCTTTAGCTGTGGCTCAGACTCCGTCCAGATGTATCCTAAAAGATGAGAAAAAGAGGTTATTTATACTCACCCAGGGGAGTTCCCGGTTCTGTTCTGGTCCGATGGGCGTCGCGGTCTCATCTTTCAGGATACATCGGGGGCTTATCTACAGCATTACAGAATGCTGTAGATAAGCCCCTGATGCTGGTGGGCTCAGCTCACCTTCGATTTTGGGGGTGACAGGTTCCCTTTAATACAGTGTGTCCGTAAATCATGGTGCGCTTTTGACCAGTCACTGGCAAGCAACAAAAAAAACTATAGAAATGTGAAATCTGCTCCAAATAGAAGAAACACTCTCCCAGTTTCATACCTATTCAGTGCAGTACGATGTGGGCTCCATTTGTTGCCCTACACAAATCCAAACGATAGCATAAGCTTGTGGCTGTATGATGTCACAGACCTGGCAGTGTATTAATCAGAGTTCAGTTTGCCAGGGGTTAATCTGACTGGGGGCTCAGCAACAGCTTAACTGAGTTTGTGTTTGATTGGTTCTTGTTATCTCTCCTCATCAACAGGTCTGATAAGATTGGGCCAGAGAAAGGGCACCAAATTGTAATCTATAAAAGTGCACCATGACTTTATGGACACACTGTATTTGTCAACCTAGCCTAATCCACGGCTCCTTAGTGTCCCTCCTCCCTGCTGAGATCTCACACTGCTCAGAACAAGCCGCAGCTGTCAGTCAGGCTGGGTGGGTGAGCGGTAGCTAAATACACTTGGATTTATGAGCTATTTCATTCTACGACTAGACTCGTGAAATGTCAGGATTATACGGCCATTCTGACACGGATTTTCAAAGTAAATACACCAGTCTTATGACCTGTTTAATAATGTAATAGAGTTTGTATTGTGAAATCTATTGACAGAACCACTTAAAAGCCTTGAAACGGGATTTTGTGTGTGATCCTGGTCAACAGACTTCCTGGAACAAAGGCGAGAGATTGACCGGAGTGCAAAGGCTCATTTACACGGGCTAAATTCTGCAAATAACTAATAGCCAAATCAACTTCACACAAGTCGATCAGCGCTTGTTTAATGGCCCGTTCACAATGGCCAAAATATAGGTAATGCAATAGATCCGTGCCCAATACAGCATGTGGGTTGTTGGCAGCACATCACCTGATTACACAGGGCAACGTGCTGCCGACAGTGATAAATAATGGCCAGTATTAATGATCCGATCAGCTGACGGACGAGCATTTGGCTCGTTTGTTGGATGATCGGTGGTGACATGTTGGTCAATGATTGGAAAAGAATGATCTTATGAATGACAATGGGCCCCTCTCCTCTATCCGTGCGTTGCCTAATGCAAAGATCGAGTGCGATTATTTTAATTGTTGCACAATTGATTGAGATAAAAAAAACTTTTATCATATTTTTATTTCATTTATCTGGATAATAATCATTGCGGTAGCTCGAGAACAATTACTGACTTAAGTAAACCACCTAAGACCCAAGTAAGGCGAGCCTGCAAGAGACAATACTCGCTTTCACCATGGCAGTACTTGTCAAGTGAGTAAATACTTGTTTTTCGGCAGCGACATGTGCGAGTCATGCCCTTACTCATCGCCAATAACTGAAATTCTTTTCCATAAAAAAAAAATGTTTTCTGCAACAACTCACAAATGTAACAACTAAGAACTTCTGTTACAGAAATGGTCAAAGCTGCAAACTATTATATTATTATTATTTATTTTAATAGCACCATTGATTCCATGGTGCTGTACATTATTAGGGGTTACATACAAACTACAGATATCACTTACAGTAAACAAACTAACAATGACAGACTGATACAGAGGGGCGAGGACCCTGCCCTTGTGGGCTTACATTCTACAGGATTATGGGGAAGGAGACAGTAGGTCGAGGGTTGCAGTAGCTCCGATGGTGTTGAGGCGGCCGTGTGGTCATTACAGGCTGTAAGCTTCTTTAATGAGATGGGTTTTCAGGTTTCTTTTGAAGGATCCAAATGTGGTGGATAACCGGACGTGTTGGGGCACTGAATTCCAGAGGATGGGGGATATTCGGGAGAAGTCTTGGAGGCGATTGGGTGAGGAGCGAATAAGTGTGGAGAAGAGAAGGAGGTCTTGGGGGGACCGGAGATTACGTGAGGGAAGATATTGAGAGATTAGTGTGGAAATATACGGAGGAGAAAGGTTATGGATGGCTTTGTAGGTAAGTCTTAGTAGTTTAAACTGGATACACTGGGAAATTGGGAGCCAGTGAAGAGATTTGCAGAGAGGGGAAGCGGAGGAGTAGCGAGGAGAGAGATTAATTAGTCGGGCAGCAGAGTTAAGGATGGACTGGAGGGGTGCGAGAGTGTTAGCAGGGAGGCCACAGAAAAGGATGTTGCAGTAGTCGAGGCGGGAGATGATTGGGGCATGCACAAGCATTTTGGTAGAGTGAGGGTTGAGGAAAGGACGGATTCTGGAAATATTTTTGAGCTGGAGGCGACAGGAGGTGGCGAGAGCTTGGATGTGCAGTTTGAAGGACTGGGCAGAGTCAAGGGTTACTCCGAGGCAGCGGATTTTGGGGACAGGGGAAAGTGTGATTTCATTTATTACTACAGTTATAGAGATCTACATCTATAAAACAAGTGGGTTTTCTGCATGCGTGACTGCCATGCATGCTTTCCCTTAGGCTAGTATCAGACAAGAATCCAAAACAAGATAATCTTTTTATTTTATTATTTATATTTATTTTTATTATTATTTTTCATGCCGCACGATGTACTGTGTGTCCGGTTCCCATGTCAATTTTTTTTAAGGTCATTAAAAAAAAATTAATTAATTAATTAAATTAATTAATTTCCCAATGTAATCTGTGCAGGGGGTCTGGGGATATTGCAAATGCACTTAGTGATTTTTTTTCCCTGCATGGAAAAATGGAAACCTCATGTGAACTAGCACAGTGATTGACACAGGACCACGTGCTGTCCACTTATTACATGGACAGAAAAAAGTTGTAAAAGTTTAGAAAAGTTTACATGAACGCAGTCTCAGGCTGGGAAAATGAATCACATTTTTTTTGTAGTTTGCAAAATCTATATAAAATCTGATAAGAGGTTTTTTTTTTCTTTTTACATTGGCCAATGATCGTGGAAGGAGTATTCTCACAAATGCTAGTTTGGCAGATTCTAGGCCTTCGTAAATGGGCCATGACCATCACCAACTGGTTTTCCCGACAACAAGCCCTACATCTTCTCAGGATTACATTTCTTTTTAACAAAAGCCCAGAATATGATTCCCTGAAATATTTGCACAAAGCTAAAGTTATCCATCGGGTTACACAAGGCTGCTGCTATTTAATATGCAATGGCAGAAAGTTCAATTCTTATACCAGAGGCGGACATTGGTACAACCTCTGCAGCCGCATGGGGGTCCAAGAGGTAAAGGGGCCACTTCGACCTCCAAAACTGCAAGCAGCTACTGTCACATTTTGCAATTTGATGAATGACTGGACTACAAATGGCCCATATACTCTCCTTGCACAGGGACCCTCTTCTGTCTCTGTCCGCCCCTCTATTATATATTTTATTTTAATAAATTTCAAAATTACCTGGATCCAGTAAATGGGTGTTTTTTATCTCGCCATCTAGTAGATGGGGACGGATTCACACACCCAACATTCACGTTCTTGATCTCACTGGCTGCTGTATTCCCCTTGTCTCGGTGGCTATCTACCTAGGTGGAGTGCGCATGTCATTATGACGTCACGGGCTGGAGTTCCGCCCACATGCACACTTCCTCGATGACAGCCTCTGTGATGATGGGTAATGTAGTCCGGGACGCGTGCGCCGTTTTCCTCAGACACTTCCGGTTTCCCCCTATATAAACCTGAGAAACTAGCTTATGTGCGTCTCCCCTTTGAAAAAGCTGGACCGCGAAACGCGCGTCGGGGCGCCAGGGAGTCCGTGGGACTTACTTCCTACCATGGGTAAGCACTTGCTATCACACTGATGCACTTTGCGGCCGGCTGTATTGGTACTTTTATTCATATGATTTGGTTACGGATTTCATTACATGCTGGGCCTCTTTCATTGTGCAAAACGGTATAAACACTGAGCTTGTACCATGGTTTAATATACTTCCTACGTTCCCATGAACTCCCTGTTATACCACTAGTCTGTTCCTGTGCAGATTACATTATGTTTATATGGTATAACTGTTTCTTTGTATTTATTTCATAAATTCAACATATCTTCATAATGATTTGTGAGATTTTGTGCTTACTCCATTTTTTTGGTTTTGGATTTGTCAGGGAGTATTCTAACACAAAAAAACTACTTTGATTTTGATGGAGGGGTATTATTGATTCACCCCTGGCCACGGTGTGATTTTGCGTTCTATGACCCGTTTAATAAATATTCACGTTCTTGAGTACGGACCGGCCGCGGATCTCCTGAACCGAAGAGCCTCATATATGCCGATGAGACTTGTTCAGTTCGGATTCGGTGACCCAAGGCCGGTCCAGACATGGCGATCAGTGCTCAGAAGGAATATGTCAGACGAGAGAACTCGACCGTTCTGAAATCTGCTCTCCTACCGGACAAGGATGAGCTAGTCTACAAACAATGATCATGTGCAAGATCACTCAGGACTCGGATTTAGAACCCAAAGGGGCCAATGTGCATGTAACGATTTTCTGCATGGAGAAAATAAAAGTATGTGCTAATATCATCTAATACCCCATTTAAAGTCAATAGGTTTCCGAAATCGGAACGCACAGACACAAAACTGATTTGACTCGGATGGAAAAATCGTCTGTTTTTCACAAGCTCTACATCGATCACCTGAACAGGGGCTGATACATTACTTGATACATTATTTGATAGCTGCTGTGACACGTCCAGTAACAGTTTCCCAATACATAGCGTTACAATGCGTTGTCAATAATTAGATGAGGACTATCCAAACCAGGCCAGTAAGACCGGCCGGGTAAGTAAGCAACAACAATTTTTTTTTCACAGACGAGATCTGGAAGCTAGCATGGCCTGAACGTGACGCCCAGTGTGTGCAATGGAAACAGAAATGCTGCAATTACATTAATGACAGGTACATTCACTGCTGTACACCGACTTGTCCTGGGAAAACCTGTTTTTAATATCAATGAGGCAAAGATAAACATGCACGGGTGAATACCAGTATGCACGGGCGAATACCGGTATACACGGGAGAATACGGGTATGAACGGGCGAGTACCGGTATGCACTGGAGAATACGGGTATGAACGGGCGAGTACCGGTATGCACTGGAGAATACGGGTATGCACGGGCGAGTACCGGTATGCACTGGAGAATACGGGTATGCACGGGAGAATACGGGTATGCACGGGCGAATACCGGTATGAACGGGCGAGTACCGGTATGCACGGGAGAATACGGGTATGCACGGGAGAATACGGGTATGAACGGGCGAGTACCGGTATGCACGGGAGAATACCGGTATGCACGGGAGAATACCGGTATGCACGGGAGAATACGGGTATGCACGGGAGAATACGGGTATGCACGGGCGAATACCGGTATGCACGGAAGAATACGGGTATGCACGGGAGAATACGGGTATGCACGGAAGAATACGGGTAAGCACGGGCGAGTGCCGGTATGCACGGGAGAATACCGGTATGCACGGGAGAATACCGATAAGCACGGGAGAATACGGGTATGCACGGGAGAATACGGGTATGCATGGGAGAATACGGGTATGCACGGGAGAATACGGGTATGCACGGGCGAATACCGGTATGCACGGAAGAATACGGGTATGCACGGGCGAATACCGGTATGCACGGAAGAATACGGGTATGCACGGGCGAGTGCCAGTATGCACGGGAGAATACGGGTATGCACGGGCGAGTGCCGGTATGCACGGGAGAATACGGGTATGCACGGGAGAATACGGGTATGCACGGGAGAATACGGGTATGCACGGGAGAATACGGGTATGCACGGGCGAGTGTCGGTATGCACGGGCGAGTACCGGTATGCATGGGAGAATATGGGTATGCACGGGAGAATACGGGTATGCACGGGCGAGTGTCGGTATGCACGGGCGAGTACCGGTATGCATGGGAGAATACGGGTATGCACGGGAGAATACGGGTATGCACGGGAGAATACGGGTATGCACGGGAGAATACGGGTATGCACGGGAGAATACGGGTATGAACGGGAGAATACGGGTATGAACGGAAGAATATGGGTATGCACGGGCGAGTACCGGTATACACGGAAGAATACAGGTATGCATGGGCGAGTACCGGAATGCATGGAAGAATACGGGTATGCACGGGCAAGTACTGGTATGCAAGGGCGAGTACCAGTATGCACCATCACCATAGATTACAGTAGCTTTCCCCACACATAATAGATAAAAGTCAGCTGAATCCACTAAGGTCCGTCCATATAATGCCTTTGGGGCTCTGACACACAAGAATTCCAATCATCTATTCGTTGGGTGAAATGATCTTTTTGTGCTGCATAAAAGATCATCGTTCTCGGCAGCACAACGTGCCGTGTCAACAGGACCTATTACAGATCGCACAGTGCACATCATTAATCTTGGTTTAATGTTGTGTAAAAGAACCTTAATGTGTATGGTGGTCTTCTGATGGAATGGATTCGGAATCGGCTTGGATTCGGAATGTCAAATTTCGGACTACAGACTACTCTGTTTCCCAGAGACAAACTGTTGCCATAAGAATCTGGTAGTCGGCCGAGCGAGTGATCCTGTGTATGGAGGAGTGGGGACAGACAGCTGCTGGCCGAATAATCGCTCAGCTGACAGCTAGTTACTGTGCGTGGGGCCCTGCAGACCAGATGAAGCTGGTGCACTGACTTTGAAGATCCATGTCAGAATAGTTGTCCAATATTAGGATAACAGCTAAAGATGTCCTCATGCATTAAACGCCTGCAGATATTTTTCAGACTAGCCAATGAAGGGATAACTCCTTTTTTTTTTCTTACAGCACGTACATACGGTACATTTTTCTGGCTAACAAGGGAAATGTACAGCCATACTCACAGGGATTTACAAAGTAAGTACAGCAGGATCATAAGGTCCAAGATCTATTTAATAACATATGCAATTTATTTAATGAAATCTGCTGACAGATACAATTTAATTTCGGGTATGTAAACTTTTATGAAGGATTATACATGGATTATGAAAGTAAGTACAGTAGGGTCATCAGGTCTACAAGATCTACTTACCGTATTATTTATTGCAGTTTTATAATTTGGTGACAAATCTGCTTTAATAGGACACAATTTGGTTGTCACCAGTTTGGTGCCCCTAACCGTGCAGTACAGTAAAGCGGGGTGTGCGCTCTCCCTATATTTACAATTGTGGGTCCGCTCCTCCGTCCATTGAGTTACAATATATTTCTGTTAGTTGCTGTGACTTGTCCTGCTGCACGGTATTATTACTTTGACTGACGAGGTAGTAATTGTGGAAACAATGGCGCAGTTAAGATTTTCGGGGATCGGCTATCGATAACCTTTGTGTGCGCCGGTGAATGCACTGCGGGGCTGCTGGAACCACACGGCTCAGTAGGTAAGAGTTGTGGAATATTTTAGTGAATAGGTCAGTGTGTCCCTGCCTCCGAGGACTATTGATAATGTGGGAAATGTCACAGAAAACATTGGTTGCCCCACACCAAACCAGACGTATTGTAAATGTCCAACTCTGATTTGGTTATAAATCAACTTAGATGATCAAGAAGCTATAAAGGACTCCAAATTCTGAGGTCAGGTTTAATTGTGAACAGCGTTCTGCAGCTCGCTATGTACTGTGATACATAGAGGCTGCAGAAATCAACGCAAGCAACAGAAAAAAATATTTAAAAAATGCTTTGAAGACTAAAATACATGTATTTAATTATAACCAAATGGCTGCTTTCACCCAAAAACAGTATACGGTATGTTACTACTTTCTACTAAATGGTCTTTCACAAAACTCTCACCTCCCCATCCGTCATAAATGCAGCAACTAGGTGCATATTTCTGAGCAGCCGATACGCCCAGGCCCGCGCGCTATGCAGCTGATTCGTCCAGGCCCGCGCGCTGTGCAGCTGATACGTCCAGGCCCGCGCGCTGTGCAGCTGATACGTCCAGGCCCGCGCGCTGTGCAGACGATACGCCCAGGCCTGCGAGCCGTGCAGACGATACGCCCAGGCCTGCGCGCCGTGCAGCCGATACGCCCAGACCTGCGCGCCGTGCAGCCGATACGCCCAGACCTGCGCGCCGTGCAGCCGATACGCCCAGGCCCGCGCGCTGTGCAGCTGATACGTCCAGGCCCGCGCGCTGTGCAGCTGATACGGCCAGGCCCGCGCGCTATGCAGCTGATTCGTCCAGGCCCGCGCGCTGTGCAGCTGATACGTCCAGGCCCGCGCGCTGTGCAGCTGATACGTCCAGGCCCGCGCGCTGTGCAGACGATACGCCCAGGCCTGCGAGCCGTGCAGACGATACGCCCAGGCCTGCGCGCCGTGCAGCCGATACGCCCAGACCTGCGCGCCGTGCAGCCGATACGCCCAGACCTGCGCGCCGTGCAGCCGATACGCCCAGGCCCGCGCGCTGTGGAGCTGATACGTCCAGGCCCGCGCGCTGTGCAGCTGATACGTCCAGGCCCGCGCGCTGTGCAGACGATACGCCCAGGCCTGCGAGCCGTGCAGACGATACGCCCAGACCTGCGCGCCGTGCAGCCGATACGCCCAGGCCCGCGCGCTGTGCAGCTGATACGTCCAGGCCCGCGCGCTGTGCAGCCGATACGGCCAGGCCCGCGCGCCGTTCAGCCGATACGCCCATGCATACTAAAGCCAAACATCTGTATTGAGGAGGGAACCTAACAACGTTCATTATAGACCATGGATTAAAATGACAGGGTTATGGTGGATCGTCACCACGTTTCAGCCGTCCGTGGATCGGCCAGCACGTATCAGGTACACTTTAATTACAGATATTCTTCCCTATTTTGTATCATCTGTCAGGTTCCTTTATATCACAAAAATAAACATGTACTCATCTAAGGTTAAATTGATCACACAATAAAACCATAGTTATCAAATTACGATTACAAAACAAAATACCTGCCCAAGGATCTGTTCTAAAATCCGGTTGCAAATTCATAGCCAAAAGAGGAAAATCTGTGCGTGACACGATATCATCCAGCATATATTTGTCACATCCTTACCATACACAGAATACTCACACTTGGTTACAGCATGGTTTTTGTTCTTTTTAATGTGGTAGATGGAGGTGCAGTTTATGTAAATATGTTGAAAAAAAATTTTTTTTTCATCATCTCATAATACCAAACAATAGGTGAAACACCTTATTAACGGCAGCGCAACGCTGCTGTCCTGGTTGCTGATGGACTCATACTTGAATTGAGCATTTGAATCTACAATCAGATCATTAAAAAAAAAAAAAAAGACAAGTGAACATGCCCAAATACTATGAATAGGTTTACTATCCGAGAAAACCATAGGTGACCAATAGATGTCTCTAATTTGCAGTGGAGACTTGCCGCTATGAAGCCTTCTATGCACAGCACAGCACACACAGAGGGATTCCTGCTCTTCATTTATTTCTAGGACACATCAGCAAAAACATGAAAGACATTATACAGGAGAGCTGAGCTGAATCCTTCTAAGGTCAATTTTCTCTGCATGAGTCAGCATTAGACCTACAATTCTAATGATGACTCATGCAGGGATGAGACTTCCTCTTTCTACAGACTTATTAGGCCAACAATAAGGCTCTTTTCCGTGCATTAGAACAACAATTCTACATCATTACAAAGCACCAAAGGGAGGAGCAGAGAAGATGGATCAGGAGTTGAAGAGATGAAGCTGGGCTGCCAGGGACTTGACAGTGATGTAGAACTGTAGTTCTAATGATGACTCATGCAGGAAAAAATTGACCTCCTGTTTCTGCATAGAGCTTAGAAGGACTTGGCTAATCGGTTTTTAATCACGTGATGACATAGATCTAATGGAAAAGAGAAGAATTATCTGGGTAGAAAGGAAAAATGAGCAGTTGTAAGGGCACAGCGCTGTATAATATGATGACAGCAATATAATAAGAGGATAAAAACTTTGATGGGAGTGGGCTCCAATGCAAAACAGCGGGTGCTCAGGTCTTTAACAGTATTAGTCTTCTGATATTGGCCAAAAGGACTTTTTGGGCCCCTTTTAGGATCCAAGGCCTGCAAAACCAAATGGAAAAAATGCTAATACTTAAAGTGACAAGGTGACTGCAAAATGCACAATTCACCTTTGAAAATATTTTGTGAATTTTGTATCCTGTAGTGTTATACAATAAACAACAACAAGTTACAAAACATAAAGAAAAACCTAGTAAACCTCTGGTGATGGCCACACAGCAATAGGCACAAAATTGGAGCAAGCAGCTACAGGAGGCGACCAATCAGGAGACAGATTTCATTCTACAAACCGCACTGTTAATATGAAACCTGGGATCTGATTGGTTACTTTTGCCACATTATTTTCTTGCTGTGCAGAAAACTCCAGGCTCCAGAAAAGAGACAGTTAATGACGCTTCAGCCTTCAGGAGCAGGAAAAGAAGCAGCCCGTGACTCCCTGTAGCCTCTGACCGTGAATTACACTCCACACAGAGGCTCCTAGCGTCACCACATAAACTTTCCCTAACATATAAGTCACCCATCTACTGCAAAGCAGCAAGCAAACAGCACTTCTAAGTGACAACCAACCTGATGCTGTCCGGGAGCTCTGCAACGCCACGGGAGAAGCGCAAGGCGGGGCAGACGAAATATTCTATGGGGTTTCGGGAATTGTAGTCCCGCAACGTATAGTTTCCTCAGTAACGCTCACTACAGAACTACACTTCCCGAGTAACCCCGCGCGCATTAAAAATCGCAAAGCTTTATTGAAAACACCATGTTTTCGACACACTACTTTCAAAAGTAGCTTTTTCTCCTCCATTACCATATTTGAAATTCTGATATAAATTTGAATAGTAAACATACGTTACGTCAACAGATGTTAGATTTCTGTCTGCTTTAAAAAAAAAAGTGTGAATGTTGTAAAATTAGCCCAGTGTTAATAAAGTTTGTTATATACAAAAAAAAAGGAACATGTTAGAAAGACGGAGTGCGCATGCTCATTAAGGAGTTCCTCACAGCAACGCCCAAACGTTATAATTTCTGCTGGGGGAAAAAAAGGCTCCGCCTTCCTCTAACGTCGCCCGTTCGCT